>NC_092099.1:42386378-42716378 GCF_045679555.1 Salvelinus alpinus | reverse complement strand
CCATCTATCCAGCTCCCCAGGTGTCCACGGCTGTGGTGGAGCCCTACAACTCTATCCTGACCACCCACACCACCCTGGAGCACTCTGACTGTGCCTTCATGGTGGACAATGAGGCCATCTATGACATCTGTCGTAGGAACCTCGATATTGAGCGTCCCTCATACACCAACCTCAACAGGCTGATCAGTCAGATCGTCTCCTCCATCACTGCCTCCCTGCGTTTCGATGGAGCCCTGAATGTTGATCTGACAGAGTTCCAGACCAACTTGGTGCCCTACCCTCGTATCCACTTCCCTCTGGCTACCTATGCCCCAGTCATCTCCGCTGAGAAGGCCTATCACGAGCAGCTGTCAGTGGCTGAGATCACCAATGCCTGCTTCGAACCGGCCAATCAGATGGTGAAGTGTGACCCTCGTCACGGCAAATACATGGCCTGCTGTCTCCTGTACCGTGGTGACGTTGTTCCCAAGGATGTCAATGTAGCGATCGCTGCCATCAAAACCAAGAGGAGCATCCAGTTTGTGGACTGGTGTCCCACTGGCTTCAAGGTGGGTATCAACTACCAGCCCCCTACAGTGGTTCCTGGAGGAGACCTGGCCAAGGTCCAGAGGGCCGTGTGCATGCTGAGTAACACCACAGCCATCGCTGAGGCCTGGGCACGTCTGGACCACAAGTTTGACCTGATGTATGCCAAAAGAGCCTTCGTGCACTGGTACGTTGGTGAGGGCATGGAGGAGGGAGAGTTCTCTGAGGCCAGAGAAGACATGGCAGCCCTGGAGAAGGATTATGAAGAGGTGGGCATCGACTCGTTTGAGGAAGAGGAAGAAGGAGAAGAGTATTAAACAACGAAATTGCTGGTTTGGTTCCGGAACAAAATGAATGTTAAAAGGTTAATTGCCAAATGAGTCCAAAAGAGCCGTCAAAATTTTGGTTATTGTATCTTAATTATTAAACTGTATTTAATTTGTATGTCGTTGACACTGAATTTAATATCCATATCATGAAATTCCACATCTTAGACAATTTAGAAATGAAAAATTGCTGTAACACTGAAAAGTTACCCCTTTTCTTTGATTTGAAGAATACTGTTGCCTTGCCAATGTTTTCCTTTTTTACTGAGTTATTCTAAATCAACGTTTTATTGACGGCTAAATCAGAAGTTGTACAGGAACATGCTAGTTTTTATAATGAGGCCCTCATCCATAATGTCCAAGCTCAATAAAGTTATCCTCAAAATATATCGCTTTATTCTTCTTTATTCACACCCTACGACACCATGACTTGATTAGATGTTGCAATTAGTGTGTTTTACTGTAGCCAAGGCTTTAAATTACCAGCAAGGATACTTTATGAATGAATACAGTTGGCTAAATGCTAATTAGCCCCTAGTATATTATCCTACCGGTGTTCTGGCTTTTTGATTACTGCTATCAATGTTGGATTTATTAACTCATCTCAGCCTTCATAAATGTGGAGGATTTATGTTTGGGGCTAATTAGATCATTCGATATCCACTTGGCGGCTTCAGAGCGAAGTGGTATCGCATAAAGGTGCCCGCATACTAGATTTGGTTTATTCCAAGTATGCCTCGCATACTCCATTAAAAGACATTCACATGAAAAACTAGAAAAAGCGGCAATATTTTATGTGGAAAAAGTTGGTAATAGTGCAGTAATAGAAAGAGGAGGAAGGTGCAGTAATATAGAATAGTGCAGTAATATTCGTGTAAACTCTTCACGGTTGTATTCTGTGGGTGTCACGGAGTAGGCTGATACCCCATTTCATGGACCCAAGATTCATAGGCAAGGCTGTACAGTGCATACAGTATGCCCCCAATGCAATTCTGAAGTCTAATGCATACACATTGCAATTTCATCAGAATTATTTTTTTTGTTGTCAAATTAACTAATTGTTTTTTGTTGAATGTATATAACAGCATTCCAAACGTGTTTAGCATTATCTAGTCCAAATATAGCATGAAATTACTATTTGTATCCGTTTGCTTCAGTTTCAATGTGGGACTTTTATTTTGAAGGCAAACCACTAATTTCACTATTGTGACTAATTGTTATTATAGAACTAAATGTATTCAACTGAAATGTGTCTTCCACATTTAACCCAACCCCTCTGAATCAGAGAGGTGCGTGGGGCTGCCTTAATCTACATCCACGACACCCGGGTGGGTTCCTACTTGGGAGCCAGGCCCAGCCAATCAGAATTTGATTTTTTTTCCCACATAAAAGGGCTTTATTACAGAGAGAAATACTCCTCCTTTTCATCATCTGTACGGGTGGTTGGTTTTAGATGATCGCGCAGGTCAAGAAGATGTAGAGGTCCTGGACTTGCGTGGTTACATGTGGTCTGTGGTTGTGAGGCCGGTTGAACATACTGCCAAATTCTCTAAAACGACATTGGAGGTGGCTTATGGTAGTTAAATTAACATTCAATTCTCTGGTAAAAGCTCTGGTGGACATTCCTGAAGTCAGTATGCCAATTGCATCTGCCCTCAAAATATGAGACATCTGTGGCATTGTGTTGTGTGACAAAACTGCACATTTTAGAGTGGCCTTTTATTGTTCCCAGCACAAGGTGCACCTGGGTAATGATCATGCTGTTTAATCAGCTTCTTGATATGCCACACCTGTCAGGTGGATGGATTATCTTGGCAAAGGAGAAATGCTCACGAACAGGGATGTAAACAAATTTGTGCACAAAATTTGAGAGAAATAAGCTTTTTGTGCGTCTGGAACATTTCTGGGATCTTTTATTTCAGCTCATGAAACATGGGACCAACACTTTACATGTTGCGTTTATATTTTTGTTCAGTATATACAGTTTAAGTCGGAAGTTTACATACACCTTAGCCAAATACATTTAAACACAGTTTTTCACAATTCCTGACATTTAATCCTAGTAAAAATTCCCTGTTTTAGGTCAGTTAGGATCACCACTTAATTTAAAGAATGTGAAATGTCAGAATAATAGCAGAGAGAATGATTTATTTCAGCTTTTATTTATTTCATCACATTCCCAGTGGGTCAGAAGTTTACATACACTCAATTAGTATTTGGTAGCATTGCCTTTAAATTGTTTAACTTGCGTCAAATGTTTCGGGTAGCCTTATACAGGCTTCGCACAATAATTTGGGTGAATTTTGGCCCATTCCTCCCGACAGAGCTGGTGTAACTGAGTCAGGTTTGTAGGCCTCCTTGCTCACACACGCTTTTTCAGTTTGTATCCCCATAATGCAACACCCTAACAATGGGATTCGAAGTCCACAAAACGGACGGCGGGTTGTCATGTAGAGAGGAATAGACGGGAGCTTGTTGCCTACACTGTGGTCACTCTTCTCTGGTAAACCTTACCATCGCTGGTTATATTGAATCTCACAGACTCCATCCACAAGATGAATATTAGGGAAGGATGTTGCGCTATGCGACTTTTCCTACATTGGGAAGAGTGACCACTGTCTACGGCACTGTATCTCAGTGCTAGTAGGCGCCACTACAGACCCTGGTTTGGATTCCAGGCTGTATCACAACCGGCCGTGATTGGGTTGTCCTCATAGGGAGGCGCACAATTGGCTCAGAGTCGCCTGGGTTAGGGTTTGTTCTCAACTGACTTGCCTGGTTAAATAAGAAAATGTATTAAAGCAACGTGAAATGGTAATGATGTAGGAAGCACATGGAATAGCAAAACACATCTTAAGAAGAGGTGCCTTGTGCTGTTTCTCCACTCTAATTGGCTAGTACCCCCCCCCCGATTTGTTTCAGTACATATAAAACAATTAGCAGAGATGATTCTGGTCCTCTCGCCAGGATCACAGTCACGTTGTACCTACACTGTAAAAAGTGGTACAACGCTGTTGTTCAACTGAAGTGTGTTTTACTGATGGTATAACAGAAAAATTACACTTTTTAGTTCATTCAACCTATTCTATTCAATTTGTTTGAATATTCCAATATGGAATTTGAAAAAAGAAAAAAAAGCACCTCAGCATTGTAACCTATCAAAACAGTTGGGGCGTGGCTTATTGGGGGGGGGGGGGCGTGTCTTTAACCTTGTTATTTTTTGGCCACCCATGAGGGTGAATGTCGTTCCAGTTCATCTATTTTTTTTTACTTTGATGGTTTAACTTCGATACTGCCAGCATTGAGTCTGTGGGGTAACTTTCATGTGCTAACTTGAATGTGCTACTTAAGAACCTGATTAAAACTTGCATTGCTGAGGGGGACAACAATTGGTTATTAAATTGGATAATACATATGAAGGTTTTATATAAAGAATCAATTTTAAGTAATTTGTTTCATGTTATTGAACTATCATAATTTCTTGACTTGCAGGGAATTGATTTTGTTGCTTGTAATCCAATTGAAGACGTTTGGATAAGTAATTCCAAAGTGAAAAATCTACTTGGGAAAATATGATTTTTTGGGGGGGTATTTACATGGAATATTAGTTTGTATTTATGTTACTAAATAGGTTCAACTTGAGTGTTAAAGAAATAGGTTGCAACTTGAAATATAGGTTTGGTAAGTATTCATATATAACAGTTGGCATTGAATCATATATTTGGTTTCAACAAATTGAGAAAACCTAATTTATTTACTTGTAACCAATTGAAGTATATTTTTTTTAGGATGATACAGTCTTTTTTTTGTGTGTGTAATCAATCTCCACAGCCTCACCAACATACACACCCCTTACTACACCCCCGCCTGGAGAAGGATATGGCCACCCATAAACCTCAGTACACACATGCACACGCACACACTTTTTCTGTTTCTTCAACCAGTGGAATAATTCATCTTTAATTAATATTTTTCCGCAGTCATGCCCTCATTTAACCAATACCCGTTCTCTATCCCCTGAGACCCATATTCATTACATAGGAACCTTAAACATTAAACTGTTATACAATGTCCTTCCAAGTCATCCGTCATGTTGACTGTAATAAACCCTCCCTCATGTTGACTGTAATAAACCCTCATGTTGACTGTAATAAACCCTCCCTCATGTTGACTGTAATAAACCCTCATGTTGACTGTAATAAACCCTCATGTTGACTGTATTAAACCCTCATGTTGACTGTAATAAACCCTCCTGCTGACTGTAATAAACCCTCCCTCATGTTGACTGTTATAAACCCTCCCTCATGTTGACTGTAATAAACCCTCCCTCATGTTGACTGTAATAAACCCTCATGTTGACCGTAATAAACCATCCCTCATGTTGACTGTAATAAACCCTCCCTCATGTTGACTGTAATAAACCCTCCCTCATGTTGACTGTTATAAACCCTCATGTTGACTATAATAAACCCTCCCTCGTGTTGACTGTAATAAACCCTCCCTCATGTTGACTGTATTACACCCTCATGTTGACTGTAATAAACCCTCCCTCATGTTGACTGTAATAAACCCTCCCTCATGTTGACTGTAATAAACCCTCATGTTGACCGTAATAAACCATCCCTCATGTTGACTGTAATAAACCCTCCCTCGTGTTGACTGTAATAAACCCTCCCTCATGTTGACTGTATTACACCCTCATGTTGACTGTAATAAACCCTCCCTCATGTTGACTGTAGTAAACCCTCCCTCATGTTGACTGTAATAAACCCTCCCTCATGTTGACTGTTATAAACCCTCATGTTGACTATAATAAACCCTCCCTCGTGTTGACTGTAATAAACCCTCCCTCATGTTGACTGTATTACACCCTCATGTTGACTGTAATAAACCCTCCCTCATGTTGACTGTAATAAACCCTCCCTCACTCTTGACCGTAATAAACCCTCCCTCATGTTGACTGTAATAAACCCTCCCTCATGTTGACTATAATAAACCCTCCCTCATGTTGACTGTAATAAACCCTCCCTCATGTTGACTGTAATAAACCCTCATGTTGACTGTAATAAACCCTCATGTTGACTGTAATAAACCCTCCCTCATGTTGACTGTAATAAACCATCATGTTGACTGTAATAAACCCTCATGTTGACTGTAATAAACCCTCCCTCATGTTGACTGTAATAAACCCCCATGTAGACTGTAATAAACCCTCCCTCTTGTTGACTATAATAAACCCTCATGTTGACTGTAATAAACCCTCCCTCATGTTGACTGTTATAAACCCTCATGTTGACTGTATTAAACCCTCCCTCATGTTGACTATAATAAACCCTCCCTCATGTTGACTGTAATAAACCCTCCCTCGAGTTGACTGTAATAAACCCTCATGTTGACAGTAATAAACCCTCATGTTGACTGTATTAAACCCTCCCTCATGTTGACTGTATTACACCCTCATGTTGACTATAATAAACCCTCCTTCATGTTGACTGTAATAAACCCTCCCTCATGTTGACTGTAATAAACCCTCCCTCATGTTGACTGTAATAAACCCTCATGTTGACTGTAATAAACCCTCCCTCATGTTGACTGTAATAAACCCTCCCTCATGTTGACTGTAATAAACCCTCCCTCATGTTGACTGTAATAAACCCTCATGTTGACTGTAATAAACCCTCCCTCGTGTTGACTATAATAAACCCTCTTGTTGACTGTAATAAACCCTCCCTCATGTTGACTGTTATAAACCCTCATGTTGACTGTATTAAACCCTCCCTCATGTTGACTGTAATAAACCCTCCCTCATGTTGACTGTTTTACACCCTCATGTTGACTATAATAAACCCTCCTTCATGTTGACTGTAAAAAACCCTACCTCATGTTGAATGTAATAAACCCTCCCTCGTGTTGACTGTAATAAACCCTCATGTTGACAGTAATAAACCCTCATGTTGACTGTATTAAACCCTCCCTCATGTTGACTGTAATAAACCCTCCCTCATGTTGACTTTAATAAAACCTCATGTTGACTGTAATAAACCCTCATGTTGACTGTAATAAACCCTCCCTCATGTTGACTGTAATAAACCCTCCCTCATGTTGACTGTATTAAACCCTCCCTCATGTTGACTGTAATAAACCCTCATGTTGACTGTAATAAACCCTCATGTTGACTGTAATAAACCCTCCCTCATGTTGACTGTAGTAAACCCTCCCTCATGTTGACTGTAATAAACCCTCATGTTGACTGTAATAAACCCTAATATTGACTGTAATAACCCCTCCCTCATGTTGACTGTAATAAACCCTCCCTCATGTTGACTGTAATAAACCCACCCTCATGTCGACTGTAATAAACTATCCCTCATGTTGACTGTAATAGACCCTCCCTCATGTTGACTGTAATAAACCCTCATGTTGACTGTAATAAACCCTCCCTCATGTTGACTGTAATAAACCCTCCCCATTGTTGACTGTAATAAACCCTCCCTCATGTTGACTGTAATAAACCCTCCCTCATGTTGACTGTAATAAACCCTCCCTCATGTTGACTGTAATAAACCCTCATGTTGACTGTAATAAACCCTCCCTCATGTTGACTGTATAAACCCTCCCTCATGTTGACTGTAATAAACCCGCCTTCATGTTGACTGTAATAAACCCTCCCTCGTGTTGACTATAATAAACCCTCATGTTGACAGTAATAAACCCTCATGTTGACTGTATTAAACCCTCCCTCATGTTGACTGTAATAAACCCTCCCCCATGTTGACTGTAATAAACCCTCCCTCATGTTGACTTTAATAAACCCTCATGTTGACTGTAATAAACCCTCATGTTGACTGTAATAAACCCTCCCTCATGTTGACTGTAATAAACCCTCCCTCATGTTGACTGTGTAAACCCTCCCTCATGTTGACTGTAATAAACCCTCATGTTGACTGTAATAAACCCTCATGTTGACTGTAATAAACCCTCCCTCATGTTGACTGTAGTAAACCCTCCCTCATGTTGACTGTAATAAACCTTCATGTTGACTGTAATAAACCCTCATGTTGACTGTAATAACCCCTCCCTCATGTTGACTGTAATAAACCCTCCCTCATGTTGACTGTAATAAACCCACCCTCATGTTGACTGTAATAAACCATCCCTCATGTTGACTGTAATAAACCCTCCCTCATGTTGACTGTAATAAACCCTCATGTTGACTGTAATAAACCCTCTCTCATGTTGACTGTAATAAACCCTCATGTTGACTGTAATAAACCCTCCCTCATGTTGACTGTACTAAACCCTCCCTCATGTTGACTGTAATAAACCCTCCCTCATGTTGACTGTTATAAACCCTCATGTTGACTGTGATAAACCCTCCCTCATGTTGACTGTATAAACCCTCCCTCATGTTGACTGTAATAAACCCTCCTTCATGTTGACTGTAATAAACCCTCCCTCATGTTGACTGTAATAAACCCTCCCTCATGTTGACTGTAATAAACCCTCATGTTGACTATAATAAACCCTCCCTCATGTTGACTGTAATAAACCCTCCCTCATGTTGACTGTAGTAAACCCTCCCTCATGTTGACTGTAATAAACCCTCCCTCATGTTGACTGTAATAAACCCTCATGTTGACTGTAATAAACCCTCCCTCGTGTTGACTATAATAAACCCTCATGTTGACTGTAATAAACCCTCCCTCATGTTGACTGTTATAAACCCTCATGTTGACTGTATTAAACCCTCCCTCATGTTGACTGTAATAAACCCTCCCTCATGTTGACTGTATTAAACCCTCCCTCATGCTGACTATAATAAACCCTCATGTTGACTGTATTAAACCCTCCCTCATGTTGACTGTAATAAACCCTCCCTCGTGTTGACTGTTATAAACCCTCATGTTGACAGTAATAAACCCTCATGTTGACTGTATTAAACCCTCCCTCATGTTGACTGTAATAAACCCTCCCTCATGTTGACTGTAATAAACCCTCCCTCATGTTGACTGTAATAAACCCTCCCTCATGTTGACTGTATTAAACCCTCCCTCATGTTGACTGTAATAAACCCTCATGTTGACTGTAATAAACCCTCCCTCATGTTGACTGTAGTAAACCCTCCCTCATGTTGACTGTAATAAACCCTCATGTTGACTGTAATAAACCCTCATGTTGACTGTAATAAACCCTCCCTCATGTTGACTGTAATAAACCCTGCCTCATGTTGACTGTAATAAACCCTCCCTCATGTTGACTGTAATAAACCCTCATGTTGACTGTAATAAACCCTCCCTCATGTTGACTGTAATAAACCCTCATGTTGACTATAATAAACCCTCCCTCATGTTGACTGTAATAAACCCTCCCTCATGTTGACTGTAATAAACCCTCATGTTGACTGTAATAAACCCTCATGTTGACTGTAATAAACCCTCCCTCATGTTGACTGTAATAAACCATCATGTTGACTGTAATAAACCCTCATGTTGACTGTAATTAACCCTCCCTCATGTTGACTGTAATAAACCCCCATGTAGACTGTAATAAACCCTCCCTCTTGTTGACTATAATAAACCCTCATGTTGACTGTAATAAACCCTCCCTCATGTTGACTGTTATAAACCCTCATGTTGACTGTATTAAACACTCCCTCATGTTGACTATAATAAACCCTCCCTCATGTTGACTGTAATAAACCCTCCCTCGAGTTGACTGTAATAAACCATCATGTTGACAGTAATAAACCCTCATGTTGACTGTATTAAACCCTCCCTCATGTTGACTGTATTACACCCTCATGTTGACTGTAATAAACCCTCCCTCATGTGGACTGTAATAAACCCTCATGTTGACTGTAATAAACCCTCCCTCATGTTGACTGTAATAAACCCTCCCTCATGTTGACTGTAATAAACCCTCCCTCATGTTGACTGTAATAAACCCTCATGTTGACTGTAATAAACCCTCCCTCGTGTTGACTATAATAAACCCTCTTGTTGACTGTAATAAACCCTCCCTCATGTTGACTGTTATAAACCCTCATGTTGACTGTATTAAACCCTCCCTCATGTTGACTGTAATAAACCCTCCCTCATGTTGACTGTTTTACACCCTCATGTTGACTATAATAAACCCTCCTTCATGTTGACTGTAAAAAACCCTACCTCATGTTGACTGTAATAAACCCTCACTCGTGTTGACTGTAATAAACCCTCATGTTGACAGTAATAAACCCTCATGTTGACTGTATTAAACCCTCCCTCATGTTGACTGTAATAAACCCTCCCTCATGTTGACTTTAATAAACCCTCATGTTGACTGTAATAAACCCTCATGTTGACTGTAATAAACCCTCCCTCATGTTGACTGTAATAAACCCTCCCTCATGTTGACTGTATTAAACCCTCCCTCATGTTGACTGTAATAAACCCTCATGTTGACTGTAATAAACCCTCATGTTGACTGTAATAAACCCTCCCTCATGTTGACTGTAGTAAACCCTCCCTCATGTTGACTGTAATAAACCCTCATGTTGAATGTAATAAACCCTCATGTTGACTGTAATAAACCCTCCCTCATGTTGACTGTAATAAACCCTGCCTCATGTTGACTGTAATAAACCCTCCCTCATGTTGACTGTAATAAACCCTCATGTTGACTGTAATAAACCCTCCCTCATGTTGACTGTAATAAACCCTCATGTTGACTATAATAAACCCTCCCTCATGTTGACTGTAATAAACCCTCCCTCATGTTGACTGTAATAAACCCTCATGTTGACTGTAATAAACCCTCATGTTGACTGTAATAAACCCTCCCTCATGTTGACTGTAATAAACCATCATGTTGACTGTAATAAACCCTCATGTTGACTGTAATTAACCCTCCCTCATGTTGACTGTAATAAACCCCCATGTAGACTGTAATAAACCCTCCCTCTTGTTGACTATAATAAACCCTCATGTTGACTGTAATAAACCCTCCCTCATGTTGACTGTTATAAACCCTCATGTTGACTGTATTAAACCCTCCCTCATGTTGACTATAATAAACCCTCCCTCATGTTGACTGTAATAAACCCTCCCTCGAGTTGACTGTAATAAACCATCATGTTGACAGTAATAAACCCTCATGTTGACTGTATTAAACCCTCCCTCATGTTGACTGTATTACACCCTCATGTTGACTATAATAAACCCTCCTTCATGTTGACTGTAATAAACCCTCCCTCATGTTGACTGTAATAAACCCTCCCTCATGTTGACTGTAATAAACCCTCATGTTGACTGTAATAAACCCTCCCTCATGTTGACTGTAATAAACCCTCCCTCATGTTGACTGTAATAAACCCTCCCTCATGTTGACTGTAATAAACCCTCATGTTGACTGTAATAAACCCTCCCTCGTGTTGACTATAATAAACCCTCTTGTTGACTGTAATAAACCCTCCCTCATGTTGACTGTTATAAACCCTCATGTTGACTGTATTAAACCCTCCCTCATGTTGACTGTAATAAACCCTCCCTCATGTTGACTGTTTTACACCCTCATGTTGACTATAATAAACCCTCCTTCATGTTGACTGTAAAAAACCCTACCTCATGTTGACTGTAATAAACCCTCACTCGTGTTGACTGTAATAAACCCTCATGTTGACAGTAATAAACCCTCATGTTGACTGTATTAAACCCTCCCTCATGTTGACTGTAATAAACCCTCCCTCATGTTGACTTTAATAAACCCTCATGTTGACTGTAATAAACCCTCATGTTGACTGTAATAAACCCTCCCTCATGTTGACTGTAATAAACCCTCCCTCATGTTGACTGTATTAAACCCTCCCTCATGTTGACTGTAATAAACCCTCATGTTGACTGTAATAAACCCTCATGTTGACTGTAATAAACCCTCCCTCATGTTGACTGTAGTAAACCCTCCCTCATGTTGACTGTAATAAACCCTCATGTTGACTGTAATAA
The DNA here is from genome assembly GCF_045679555.1 of Salvelinus alpinus. Taxonomy (NCBI): domain Eukaryota; kingdom Metazoa; phylum Chordata; class Actinopteri; order Salmoniformes; family Salmonidae; genus Salvelinus; species Salvelinus alpinus. Next base: position 42,704,545 of record NC_092099.1, on the reverse strand, counting down.
ACCCTAATATTGACTGTAATAACCCCTCCCTCATGTTGACTGTAATAAACCCTCCCTCATGTTGACTGTAATAAACCCACCCTCATGTCGACTGTAATAAACTATCCCTCATGTTGACTGTAATAAACCCTCCCTCATGTTGACTGTAATAAACCCTCATGTTGACTGTAATAAACCCTCCCTCATGTTGACTGTAATAAACCCTCCCTATTGTTGACTGTAATAAACCCTCCCTCATGTTGACTGTAATAAACCCTCCCTCATGTTGACTGTAATAAACCCTCCCTCATGTTGACTGTAATAAACCCTCATGTTGACTGTAATAAACCCTCCCTCATGTTGACTGTATAAACCCTCCCTCATGTTGACTGTAATAAACCCGCCTTCATGTTGACTGTAATAAACCCTCCCTCGTGTTGACTGTAATAAACCCTCCCCCATGTTGACTGTAATAAACCCTCCCTCATGTTGACTTTAATAAACCCTCATGTTGACTGTAATAAACCCTCATGTTGACTGTAATAAACCCTCCCTCATGTTGACTGTATTAAACCCTCCCTCATGTTGACTGTAATAAACCCTCATGTTGACTGTAATAAACCCTCATGTTGACTGTAATAAACCCTCCCTCATGTTGACTTTAGTAAACCCTCCCTCATGTTGACTGTAATAAACCTTCATGTTGACTGTAATAAACCCTCATGTTGACTGTAATAACCCCTCCCTCATGTTGACTGTAATAAACCCTCCCTCATGTTGACTGTAATAAACCCACCCTCATGTTGACTGTAATAAACCATCCCTCATGTTGACTGTAATAAACCCTCCCTCATGTTGACTGTAATAAACCCTCATGTTGACTGTAATAAACCCTCATGTTGACTGTAATAAACCCTCATGTTGACTGTAATAAACCCTCCCTCATGTTGACTGTAATAAACCCTCCCTCATGTTGACTGTAATAAACCCTCCCTCATGTTGACTGTAATAAACCCTCATGTTGACTGTGATAAACCCTCCCTCATGTTGACTGTATAAACCCTCCCTCATGTTGACTGTAATAAACCCTCCTTCATGTTGACTGTAATAAACCCTCCCTCATGTTGACTGTAATAAACCCTCCCTCATGTTGACTGTAATAAACCCTCATGTTGACTATAATAAACCCTCCCTCGTGTTGACTGTAATAAACCCTCCCTCATGTTGACTGTAGTAAACCCTCCCTCATGTTGACTGTAATAAACCCTCCCTCATGTTGACTGTAATAAACCCTCATGTTGACTGTAATAAACCCTCCCTCGTGTTGACTATAATAAACCCTCATGTTGACTGTAATAAACCCTCCCTCATGTTGACTGTTATAAACCCTCATGTTGACTGTATTAAACCCTCCCTCATGTTGACTGTAATAAACCCTCCCTCATGTTGACTGTATTAAACCCTCCCTCATGCTGACTATAATAAACCCTCATGTTGACTGTATTAAACCCTCCCTCATGTTGACTGTAATAAACCCTCCCTCGTGTTGACTGTTATAAACCCTCATGTTGACAGTAATAAACCCTCATGTTGACTGTATTAAACCCTCCCTCATGTTGACTGTAATAAACCCTCCCTCATGTTGACTGTATTAAACCCTCCCTCATGTTGACTGTAATAAACCCTCATGTTGACTGTAATAAACCCTCATGTTGACTGTAATAAACCCTCCCTCATGTTGACTGTAGTAAACCCTCCCTCATGTTGACTGTAATAAACCCTCATGTTGACTGTAATAAACCCTCATGTTGACTGTAATAAACCCTCCCTCATGTTGACTGTAATAAACCCTCCCTCATGTTGACTGTAATAAACCCTCCCTCATGTTGACTGTAATAAACCCTCATGTTGACTGTAATAAACCCTCCCTCATGTTGACTGTAATACACCCTCCCTCATGTTGACTGTAATAAACCCTCCTTCATGTTGACTGTAATACACCCTCCCTCATGTTGACTGTAATAAACCCTCATCTTGACTATAATAAACCCTCCCTCGTGTTGACTGTAATAAACCCTCCCTCACGTTGACTGTAATAAACCCTCCCTCATGTTGACTGTTATAAACCCTCCCTCATGTTGACTGTAATGAACCCTCCCTCATGTTGACTGTAATAAACCCTCCCTCACGTTGACTGTAATAAACCCTCCCTCATGTTGACCGTAATAAACCCTCCCTCATGTTGACTGTAATAAACCCTCATCTTGACTATAATAAACCCTCCCTCGTGTTGACTGTAATAAACCCTCCCTCACGTTGACTGTAATAAACCCTCCCTCATGTTGACTGTAGTAAACCCTCCCTCATGTTGACTGTAATAAACCCTCATGTTGACCGTAATAAACCCTCCCTCATGTTGACTGTAATAAACCCTCCCTCATGCTGACTGTAATAAACCCTCATGTTGACTGTAATAAACCCTCATGTTGACTGTAATAAACCCTCCCTCACGTTGACTGTAATAAACCCACCCTCATGTCGACTGTAATAAACCCTCCCTCATGTTGACTGTAATAAACCCTCCCTCATGTTGACTGTAATAAACCCTCATGTTGACTATAATAAACCCTCCCTCCTGTTGACTGTAATAAACCCTCCCTCATGTTGACTGTAATAAACCCTCATGTTGACTGTAATAAACCCTCCTTCATGTTGACTGTAATAAACCCTCCCTCATGTTGACCGTAATAAACCCTCCCTCGTGTTGACTGTAATAAACCCTCATGTTGACTGTAATAAACCCTCCCTCATGTTGACTGTATTACACCCTCATGTTGACTATAATAAACCCTCCCTCGTGTTGACTATAATAAACCCTCCCTCATGTTGACTGTAATAAACCCTCCCTCATGTTGACTGTAATAAACCATCCCTCATGTTGACTGTAATAAACCCTCCCTCATGTTGACTGTAATAAACCCTCATGTTGACTGTAATAAACCCTCATGTTGACTGTAATAAACCCTCATGTTGACTGTAATAAACCCTCCCTCATGTTGACTGTAATAAACCCTCCCTCATGTTGACTGTAATAAACCCTCCCTCATGTTGACTGTAATAAACCCTCCCTCATGTTGACTGTAATAAACCCTCCCTCATGTTGACTGTAATAAACCCTCCCTCATGTTGACTGTAATAAACCCTCATGTTGACTGTAATAAACCCTCCCTCATGTTGACTGTAATACACCCTCCCTCATGTTGACTGTAATAAACCCTCCTTCATGTTGACTGTAATACACCCTCCCTCATGTTGACTGTAATAAACCCTCATCTTGACTATAATAAACCCTCCCTCGTGTTGACTGTAATAAACCCTCCCTCACGTTGACTGTAATAAACCCTCCCTCATGTTGACTGTTATAAACCCTCCCTCATGTTGACTGTAATGAACCCTCCCTCATGTTGACCGTAATAAACCCTCCCTCATGTTGACTGTAATAAACCCTCATCTTGACTATAATAAACCCTCCCTCGTGTTGACTGTAATAAACCCTCCCTCACGTTGACTGTAATAAACCCTCCCTCATGTTGACTGTAGTAAACCCTCCCTCATGTTGACTGTAATAAACCCTCATGTTGACCGTAATAAACCCTCCCTCATGTTGACTGTAATAAACCCTCCCTCATGCTGACTGTAATAAACCCTCATGTTGACTGTAATAAACCCTCGTGTTGACTGTAATAAACCCTCCCTCACGTTGACTGTAATAAACCCTCCCTCATGTTGACTGTAGTAAACCCTCCCTCATGTTGACTGTAATAAACCCTCACGTTGACTGTAATAAACCCACCCTCATGTCGACTGTAATAAACCCTCCCTCATGTTGACTGTAATAAACCCTCCCTCATGTTGACTGTAATAAACCCTCATGTTGACTATAATAAACCCTCCCTCCTGTTGACTGTAATAAACCCTCCCTCATGTTGACTGTAATAAACCCTCATGTTGACTGTAATAAACCCTCCTTCATGTTGACTGTAATAAACCCTCCCTCATGTTGACCGTAATAAACCCTCCCTCGTGTTGACTGTAATAAACCCTCATGTTGACTGTAATAAACCCTCCCTCATGTTGACTGTATTACACCCTCATGTTGACTATAATAAACCCTCCCTCGTGTTGACTATAATAAACCCTCCCTCATGTTGACTGTAATAAACCCTCCCTCATGTTGACTGTAATAAACCATCCCTCATGTTGACTGTAATAAACCCTCCCTCATGTTGACTGTAATAAACCCTCATGTTGACTGTAATAAACCCTCATGTTGACTGTAATAAACCCTCATGTTGACTGTAATAAACCCTCCCTCATGTTGACTGTAATAAACCCTCCCTCATGTTGACTGTAATAAACCCTCCCTCATGTTGACTGTAATAAACCCTCCCTCATGTTGGCTGTAATAAACCCTCCCTCATGTTGACTGTAATAAACCCTCCCTCATGTTGACTGTAATAAACCCTCCCTCATGTTGACTATAATAAACCCTCCCTCATGTTGACTGTAATAAACCCTCCCTCATGTTGACTATAATAAACCCTCCCTCATGTTGACTGTAATAAACCCTCCCTCATGTTGACTGTAATAAACCCTCCCTCATGTTGACTGTAATAAACCCTCATGTTGACTGTAATAAACCTTCCCTCATGTTGACCGTAATACACCCTCATGTTGACTGTAATTAACCCTCCCTCATGTTGACTGTAATAAACCCTCCCTTATGTTGACTGTAATAAACCCTCCCTCATGTTGACTGTATTACACCCTCATGTTGACTGTAATAAACCCTCCCTCATGTTGACTATAATAAACCCTCCCTCATGTTGACTGTAATAAACCCTCCCTCATGTTGACTGTTATAAACCCTCTCTCATGTTGACTGTAATAAACCCTCCCTCATGTTGACCGTAATAAACCCTCCCTCATGTTGACTGTATTACACCCTCATGTTGACTGTAATAAACCCTCCCTCATGTTGACTGTTATAAACCCTCTCTCATGTTGACTGTAATAAAGCCTCCCTCATGTTGACTGTTATAAACCCTCTGTCATGTTGACTGTAATAAACCCTCATGTTGACTGTAATAAACCCTCCCTCATGTTGACCGTAATAAACCCTCCCTCACGTTGACTGTAATAAACCCTCCCTCATGTTGACCGTAATAAACCCTCCCTCATGTTGACTGTAATAAACCCTCATCTTGACTATAATAAACCCTCATGTTGACCGTAATAAACCCTCCCTCATGTTGACTGTAATAAACCCTCCCTCATGCTGACTGTAATAAACCCTCATGTTGACTGTAATAAACCCTCATGTTGACTGTAATAAACCCTCCCTCACGTTGACTGTAATAAACCCACCCTCATGTCGACTGTAATAAACCCTCCCTCATGTTGACTGTAATAAACCCTCCCTCATGTTGACTGTAATAAACCCTCATGTTGACTATAATAAACCCTCCCTCCTGTTGACTGTAATAAACCCTCCCTCATGTTGACTGTAATAAACCCTCATGTTGACTGTAATAAACCCTCCTTCATGTTGACTGTAATAAACCCTCCCTCGTGTTGACCGTAATAAACCCTCCCTCGTGTTGACTGTAATAAACCCTCATGTTGACTGTAATAAACCCTCCCTCATGTTGACTGTATTACACCCTCATGTTGACTATAATAAACCCTCCCTCGTGTTGACTATAATAAACCCTGCCTCATGTTGACTGTAATAAACCCTCCCTCATGTTGACTGTAATAAACCCTCCCTCATGTTGACTGTTATAAACCCTCCCTCGTGTTGACTATAATAAACCCTCCCTCATGTTGACTGTAATAAACCCTCCCTCATGTTGACTGTAATAAACCATCCCTCATGTTGACTGTAATAAACCCTCCCTCATGTTGACTGTAATAAACCCTCATGTTGACTGTAATAAACCCTCATGTTGACTGTAATAAACCCTCATGTTGACTGTAATAAACCCTCCCTCATGTTGACTGTAATAAACCCTCCCTCATGTTGACTGTAATAAACCCTCCCTCATGTTGGCTGTAATAAACCCTCCCTCATGTTGACTGTAATAAACCCTCCCTCATGTTGACTGTAATAAACCCTCCCTCATGTTGACTGTAATAAACCCTCCCTCATGTTGACTATAATAAACCATCCCTCATGTTGACTGTAATAAACCCTCCCTCATGTTGACTGTAATAAACCCTCCCTCATGTTGACTATAATAAACCCTCCCTCATGTTGACTGTAATAAACCCTCCCTCATGTTGACTGTAATAAACCCTCCCTCATGTTGACTGTAATAAACCCTCATGTTGACTGTAATAAACCCTCCCTCATGTTGACCGTAATACACCCTCATGTTGACTGTAATTAACCCTCCCTCATGTTGACTGTAATAAGCCCTCCCTTATGTTGACTGTAATAAACCCTCCCTCATATTGACTGTATTACACCCTCATGTTGACTGTAATAAACCCTCCCTCATGTTGACTATAATAAACCCTCCCTCATGTTGACTGTAATAAACCCTCCCTCATGTTGACTGTTATAAACCCTCTCTCATGTTGACTGTAATAAACCCTCCCTCATGTTGACCGTAATAAACCCTCCCTCATGTTGACTGTATTACACCCTCATGTTGACTGTAATAAACCCTCCCTCATGTTGACTATAATAAACCCTCCCTCATGTTGACTGTAATAAACCCTCCCTCATGTTGACTGTTATAAACCCTCTCTCATGTTGACTGTAATAAACCCTCCCTCATGTTGACTGTTATAAACCCTCTGTCATGTTGACTGTAATAAACCCTCATGTTGACTATAATAAACCCTCATGTTGACTATAATAAACCCTCCCTCATGTTGACTATAATAAACCCTCATGTTGACTATAATAAACCCTCCCTCATGTTGACTTTAATAAACCCTCCCTCATGCTGACTATAATAAACCCTCCTTCATAGAGTGTTGCAATATGGGTCAGCGTTGGGTGCCTCTGATCACAGTGTTGCATTATGGGTCAGCGTTGAGTGCCTCTGATCACAGTGTTGCATTATGGGTCAGCGTTGAGTGCCTCTGATCACAGTGTTGCATTATGGGTCAGCGTTGAGTGCCTCTGATCACAGTGTTGCATTATGGGTCAGCGTTGAGTGCCTCTGATCACAGTGTTGCATTATGGGTCAGCGTTGAGTGCCTCTGATCACAGTGTTGCATTATGGGTCAGCGTTGAGTGCCTCTGATCACAGTGTTGCATTATGGGTCAGCGTTGAGTGCCTCTGATCACAGTGTTGCCGTGGCCATCTAAATCACCACCATGGAGGTGTGATGAGGGAGCAGAATGAGCACCAGAAGTGTGTCCCAAATGGCACCCTACGTAGTGCACGATGTTGGCACCCTATACCCTACGTCGTTGGCGCCCTATACCCTACCTAGTGCACGACGTTGGCGTCCTATACCCTACGTCGTTGGCGCCCTATACCCAACGTAGTGCACAACGTTGGCGCCCTATACCCTACGTAGTGCACAACGTTGGCGCTCTATACCCTACGTAGTGCACGACGTTGGCGCCCTATACCCTACGTAGTGCACGACGTTGGCGCCCTATACCCTACGTAGTGCACGACGTTGGCGCCCTATACCCTACGTAGTGCACGACGTTCGACCAGAGCAATGGCAACAAGTTACCTACATAGAGTACTAGACCCTGTTACGTTCCCCAGCAAGGAAACAGAAATAGTGTCACTCATACAGAAATGGTTAACTGACAAAGAGTCCAGGACAACAAACCCAAAATTAAACAGGTGGGGTATTTAGAAGCGGTTTGGAAAAACACCTTGTTTAATAAACATGAAGGTTTTGTCTGTCAACACACTATTTCAGGAGAATGAAATTAAATGGCTCTGCTCGGGAGGGGTGGGCAGAAAGATGTGTGTGTGTGTGTGTGTGTGTGTGTGTGTGTGTGTGTGTGTGTGTGTGTGTGTGTGTGTGTGTGTGTGTGTGTGTGTGTGTGTGTGTGTGTGTGTGTGTGCAGATGGTATTACAGAAGTTCCCTCCCTCCTCCCTCTCTCCCTCTTTGCCTATTGACATGATAACGGGTACAAATTGATGAAGACATTTCACTCACTCTTTGACAAGAGTGTGACAGTGTGTGTGTGTGTGTGTGTGTGTGTGTGTGTGTGTGTGTGTGTGTGTGTGTGTGTGTGTGTGTGTGTGTGTGTGTGTGGCGCCACAGAGAAACTCCGGACAACCAGCTTCACAGCTTAATGACTATAATGAAGTCCTGATCCACCAATTAGCTCCAATCACAGCACACCTCTTGGGTCATTCCACCAATTCAGTGCCTTTTGAGAAGTGTAACTTGGTCAAAATTAACTTTTGATTTCACCTCATTGTAATATTCTGTCATAAAAGAACATATATTCAACTTCATAAAAAAACGAGTTTTCCATCTTCATAGGTTAAATACAAAAATGACTATAGTAAGTGCCTATTAAATAATACATTGAATACAATCTGTTTTTGTTGTTGTTGTGAGTTAAATAGAATAACAATAGTGTTTGCAGTGCTGTTCAGAACCAACCTATCATGTGACTCTAAAAGCAAGACAACACTGGGCGGATGTACGACAAAATAGCTTAGTGGACTTAAATGGACTGCTTTCACATACGCAGCCAAATTCTGATGTCTTTTGACCAATCAGATCAGCTCATGTGAAAAGATTCGATGTGATTGGTCAAAAGAACAATTCGTGTAAAAAAAGAAGAAAAAAGATCAGAATTGGGATGCCTGTGTAAACGCAGACTTAGTATCAAGTCCTTTTTGCTACTCTTGTTGAACGTAATGCTAATTACGATGAACAGAAAATTAATAACTACTTGTAGTCACTTATTTGTGAATGTCTTCGGGCCACTGTTGAGCCGAGTAGTGGCCTACTTTGGATTACATTGTCATTCTTCACTAGTCATGACTGTTGGTGATGATACGTGCTCGTGAGTGTTGAGACATTGTTTTGGAGTATCCCAAATGGCACCCTATATAGTGTACTACTTTTGACCAGAGTCCTATGGGCACAATATAGGGAATAGGACACAGTAAACATCCCACTCTCCTCATAACCCCACCCCTCCTCTCCAGCCCCACTCTCCTCATAACCCCACCCCTCCTCTCCAGTCCCACTCTCCTCATAACCCCACCCCTCCTCTCCAGTCCCACTCTCCTCATAACCCCACCCCTCCTCTCCAGTCCCACTCTCCTCATAACCCCACCCCACCCCTCCTCTCCAGCCCCACTCTCCTCATAACCCCACCCCTCCTCTCCAGCCCCACCCCTCCTCTCCAGCCCCACTCTCCTCATAACCCCACCCCCCCTCTCCAGTCCCACTCTCCTCATAACCCCACCCCTCCTCTCCAGTCCCACTCTCCTCATAACCCCACCCCCCCTCTCCAGTCCCACTCTCCTCATAACCCCACCCCTCCTCTCCAGTCCCACTCTCCTCATAACCCCACCCCCCTCTCCAGCCCCACTCTCCTCATAACCCCACCCCTCCTCTCCAGCCCCACTCTCCTCATAACCCCACCCCTCCTCTCCAGCCCCACTCTCCTCATAACCCCACCCCTCCTCTCCAGCCCCACTCTCCTCATAACCCCACCCCTCCTCTCCAGTCCCACTCTCCTCATAACCCCACCCCTCCTCTCCAGTCCCACTCTCCTCATAACCCCTCCCCTCCTCTCCAGCCCCACTCTCCTCATAACCCCACCCCTCCTCTCCTCATAACCCCACCCCTCCTCTCCAGTCCCACTCTCCTCATAACCCCACCCCACCCCTCCTCTCCAGCCCCACTCTCCTCATAACCCCACCCCTCCTCTCCAGCCCCACTCTCCTCATAACCCCACCCCAACCCTCCTCTCCAGCCCAGGTCCACGGTCCTCTAGTTCATCTTCTGAGTAAGAACCATGAGAACTATAGCTGAGATCCGTAGCGGTGTGCCTCAGGAAATGTGTGGGGCGAGACACTAAACCCACTCCAGCTGCTAGTGTACTAGCACTTAACACATTCTCCTCATCTTCCTCTTCTGCTTCCAGATCCTCCTCATCTTCCTCTTCTGCTTCCAGATCCTCCTCATCCTCTAGGGTACCAGAGTTCCGGGTATCTCCAGACCCAGTCTTGGTGCTGTTCTTCCCCCTGTTTGGGCAGTCGTATTCCCCCTGGACACGGGCTGCCTGCTCCTTGACCTTGCGGCTCCGCTTCCACTTCATACGCCGGTTCTGGAACCAGATTTTCACCTGAACGGAACCCGAACGGAACCCGGAAACACAAGGTCAGAAAAGAACACGACAGTCACACGAGGATAAGCATGTCAGTCAAACAACCTGCAGCTCATTTTAGTGAGTCTGAATGTGTAGGACCTCTATGTGACTGAAGATGGGATCTGAACTATGTATCTAAATCGTGAAGCAATATTTATTTTTCTATGGTCCCTGACACAAAATAATTTAAAAAAAATGGCAAACAATTACACAAAAGGATTGAAAATCAGTTCAGAGATGATCATCATGCTCACCTGTGTCTCTGTGAGCATGAGAGAGGTGGCCACCTCAAAGCGTTTAGGTCTGGACAGGTATTTGTTGAGTTTGAATTGGTTCTCCAGGTGTAGTAGTTGTTGGCTGGTGAAGGCTGTTCTGGGCCTACGACACTTCCCCATCAGACTAGCCTGAGAAGAGGCTGGAGGAGTGGAGACCATGAGAGAGAGGTTATTATCACATGTTATTATTACTAATAATAAGAATAACAATACGTTTTATTCTGAATACTATGTTTTGACATAATTCCTTTTACATGTTATCAAATTCTTCTTTTATATCAATACAATTCAATGAATCAAATGTGTTTAATAAAGCCCTTTTCTTTTTACATCAGCGGTTGTCACAGAGCATTTTACATGTACTGGCCTAAAACCCAGCCTACATTTCTTTATCTATATGTGTACTTATGTGTTTTTTTTGTTGTTGTTTATTTTTTTTTTAAACATTATCTTGGTCATGTGAAGTTCATTTAGCTGTTCTTTAAGGGAGGAGGAGGGGACTTAAGATAGAAATACTGTCAACTTTAAAAGCTGTCCTGGTGATACGTTTTATTGGACTTTAGTTTTCAGGTGATGTGAGGACGGCGAGATATTGCTTTAGCAGGGCTATAAAACACATTATATTAATGAAAATGGAATAAATTATCCCGGGATTATATTGACGGAAGTGGACCCTATTTCCCCCAGGTGTTCCTTTATTGTTAAATGTCTCGCATGGCTATGGACTATTCATTAAAATGTTATTTAATCAATTATAGTTTATTTTCGACTGCTTAATTTTGTAAATTATTTGAAAACGAAGTTCATAATTTGGAATAATTCCAAATAGCAAGATCTAAGACCCGAAGCTAATATTTTATTTAACATTATAACACAATGTAGTAAATGCACACATTGTTCAATGAAATTATAAAAGTACAAATAATTTAATTAAAAGGGGCAATTAATTAAAATGAAAAGCTATACCAAAATAATGCAGCAACAATACATACATTTGGCTTAAGCGTTAGACAACATTCTGTCATAATACATTATTTACAACTACTTTCTTATCACACAATAAACTCGTAATATGAACAGTGACAGAGTTACTTATTTTAAATATATTCAAATAAATATAAAATGGGACCCCTCCAGGCTACTTACTACCATAGTCCCCTAGTTTTGGAAGCATCATTCCGGCTCTAATCCAGTGTTCTAGAGGGAACCCAGCCATAGCTGCCGCCTGTAGGTGCTCTGGGTACTGCTGGGCATGCTGCACAAAACCGGGGTAGGTAAAGGCAGGGTGCTGCCCCCCCAGGGCCGCGATGCGGTACATGTGGGTGGGATACATTCCATGGATGGCCCCCTGAGACAGCTGGGTGAGTCCCGGCTGGGAGAAGTTCAATAGACCCTGTTTGTGGATCATTCCGGTCTGAATGTGGATACCGTTGTGGGTCCTCTGCGGGGATGTTGTTTCCGACGGGTGGTAAGAGACACGGCTGTCCTCAAAACACAGTCCCGGGGAGTTGTCCCGGTGCGCCAATAGTGCGTCGATTCCAAAGTTTTTAGATTTCGCCATTGTAGACCTTTCCTGAAACTTTTCTCCAACTCAAATTGTGCAAGTTGAATAATTGTTCTAGGTTATGTTTTTGTCGGATTAGTTGATCTAGACAAAATGAAAGAACATCTTGTCCAGAGTTTTAAAACTGCTGTTACACAGAATGTTTAAGTTTTTTCTCAATAAATTATAATAAAACGTTACGCTATCTTGACAATATCCTTCTTTGTTTTAGCCTAATTTCTCCGGCGTTGTTTCCAGTGTCTCCTCCCTCTACTCCTGTCCTGTCCTGTCCTGTGCTAATACGTCTTCACCTGCAACTGACAAATGTTCTCACACGGCTCTGCTGTTGAAGCTCTCCAACCCAGACTCTGATTGGCTAATCTCAGCGAACACCCCGGATCAGACAGCTTCATAATGAGTTCATTTACGGTCCCGTTCACACTGCTAGTGCGCTCGAGCTCGCCACACTGTTCTTCTTGGGCGCTCGTAGAATGGTTAGTGCTATCCGAGACCTTGGGACGTCCATACCCTAACCCTAACCCTAACCCCTACCCTAATCTGTACTTTAACAATAAACATTAACTAACTTTAACCCTTACTATAACCGTTTAATAAAATATAACTTCAGTGGGGTGACATCAGATTTGGGACGTCCCACGGATCCCGTTTAGACTTCCCCCAAGTGGAATTCACAAAGCGCGGAGAAAATAGTGCAGAAAAAGAAACATAATGGTCGGCAGGGTGGTGTGGCTCAAAATAACTTTACGTCTATACATGTGTAGCCTAAACAAATAATAATATAGCCCGACAAAAAGTAATGTATCATAACCGCACAGTTATTTTTTAAATATATATATTTTTTATCACACAAATCACCTGACACTATAAATAACCAAATGGTTGAGAAATGTATTCGTTTTGGAAATGTAGCTGACAACTTTGAGTAAATGTATCGTTGTTTGAATAGGCCAACACTATATTATATGGGTTACTCTACAAATACACTATTTGGATGGAAGATTATTTTCGAACTGGTCAACTATTCTAGGAAGCAGCCTGAATTGGAATTATAACGAGTGCAAACCGTGAGAGAAAGGCGCTATGGTTTCGATTCTGAACCAGCATGGTGTATTTCTGCATTAATACTGTCCATGGGATATTTGATCAATTCTCCTCAATGAAATAAAAGATAACTGATTTCCCCCATCAAAAAATATTTATTCTCAAAGAAAGAAGTACTAACCAATTGACCTAATATAAATGCACTATATACGGAGAATATACATTAACCTGAACTATTTTCTACATCAAATGTTTAAATGTTGTTTGGTGCGTAAGGCACAGTATGGTTTAGGATTTTTATTTTTTTCATTCATGACCATTCACACGCCTTTGAAAAATGAAAGTGAAAATGGCCTCATAGGCCATTTGTTCAAAGCCAATATAAATGTTGTCATATCTGTAAACCATATCTGTAAACCTTTAGGTCATATAATTATTATCAAGAAATTGGTCATTTTGCATTATATCTACTTATTATAGACTACTACAAAACTACGAACTACGAATATTTGGTATCAGTTTCACCAACTGAGATTGAGACACAATTCTCCCACACTCAATCACACAGTAACTCACAAATAGGCTAAGCACACACACACACACACATTCGCGCACACACACACACACAGTTACGCTCGTTAGATGAATCCACTCTACCTCATCACTCCCCTCAACTATCTCACAATACTCCTCGCTCAGTCTATCCCAATACTCCTCTTCACTCTCAAACTAGCCCCTCGGCTTCGCCGACCAACCCGTGTCCCCCCCCCCCCAAAAAAAATGGGGGGCTGCCTCTCGGGCTTCCGTCGTGGTCGTGAACTTCGGAGTCGCCGTTGGTCCTCCTTCGCTGCCTCCGCCTGCTTCCATGGCAGGGTCTTGTCCCCTGCCATAACCTCCTCCCATGTCCATGATGTCCTCCACTCACTTTTCTCCCGGGCCCAGGATCCCTGCTCCTCCTGGCCACGCTGCTTGGTCCTTTGGTGTTGGGATCATCTGTTACGCTCGTTAGATGAATTAGACCAATTAGACCAAGACCAATTAGTCCCACAAACTAAGGTGGGAAACAGGCTGCCTAAGTATGATCCCCAATCAGAGACGATTGGGAACCATACCCGGCCAACATAGAAATAGAACACATAGATTTCCCACCCTAGTCACACCCTGACCTAACCAAAATAGAGAATAAAAAGGATCTCTAAGGTCAGGGCGTGACACACACACAAACCTGTTGCCCCTTTTCCACATTGTGTTAGGTTTGCGTCATCGTCCAAACATACATAAAAAAATGGGGGGCTGCCTCTCGGGCTTCCGTCGTGGTCGTGAACTTCGGAGTCGCCGTTGGTCCTCCTTTGCTGCCTCCGCCTGCTTCCATGGCAGGGTCTTGTCCCCTGCCATAACCTCCTCCCATGTCCATGATGTCCTCCACTCACTTTTCTCCCGGGCCCAGGATCCCTGCTCCTCCTGGCCACGCTGCTTGGTCCTTTGGTGTTGGGATCATCTGTTACGCTCGTTAGATGAATTAGACCAATTAGACCAAGACCAATTAGTCCCACAAACTAAGGTGGGAAACAGGCTGCCTAAGTATGATCCCCAATCAGAGACGATTGGGAACCATACCCGGCCAACATAGAAATAGAACACATAGATTTCCCACCCTAGTCACACCCTGACCTAACCAAAATAGAGAATAAAAAGGATCTCTAAGGTCAGGGCGTGACACACACACAAACCTGTTGCCCCTTTTCCACATTGTGTTAGGTTTGCGTCATCGTCCAAACATACATAAAAGCCTATGAAGCTTATCAATTTATTCCTGTTCAATAAACTTTATTTGTGGTTGAGTTGACAGAACACAGGGTGCTTATCACCGATTAAAGGTATAATGATAAGCATTATCACCTGGTGAAGCTGTCTAATTTCCCAGAAGGAAATGTCAGATTGTCCAGGAGCTTTTTCCCCACTAATCACTACTCCTAATCACAGAGCATCTCAGCAGTTTATGTTTAGGCCTAGTCATTTGTTCACAGCTGATGAGCAGAATATCAACGGACTGCAGAATGCATGGCGCTAAAGTCAAACATACTAACATTCAACACACCAAAGACATCGTCTCGATTCACTCTGTATTCGCTGGAGTGTTACATGCTGACCAAACCGCATGCGTTGCAAAAAAATACATTTACACATACGTGTTATTCAATCACTTCATCTGAACTGCTTCGCGTGCGTCACCGAGACCGTCTACGTAGCCAGGCTGTAACGATTCTCGTTGGTGGAAGGAGAGGAGGACCAAAATGCTGCGTGGTAAGTGTTCGTCATATTTTAATTGCAAACTGAACACTACACAAAATAACAACGAAGAGAAAACGAAACAGTTCCGCAAGGTGAACAGACACTAGACAGAAAATAAACACCCACAACCAAAATGGGGAAAACAGGCTACCTAAGTATGATTCTCAATCAGAGACAACGATCGACAGCTGCCTCAATTGAGAACCATACCAGGCCAAACACACAGAAATACAACACAAGGACAACATAGAACACCAGACATAGAATCCCCACCCAAACTCACGCCCTGACCAACCAAAACAGAGACATAAAAAGGATCTCTAAGGTCAGGACGTGACAGTACCCCCCCCCCAAAGGTGCGGACTCCGGCCGCAAAACCTGAACCTATAGGGGAGGGTCTGGGTGGGCATTTCACCGCGGTGGCGGCTCTGGTGCGGGACGTGGACCCCGCTCCACCTTAGTCTTGGCCCACTTTGGTGGCGCCTCTGGAGCGGGGACCCTTACCAACGACCCCGGACCGGGGACCCTCGCAGCGGGCTCCGGACAGGAGGGCGACTCTGGCTGCTCCGGACAGGAGGGCAACTCTGGCTGCCCCGGACAGGAGGGAGACTCTGGCTGCTCCGGACAGGAGGGCGACTCTGGCTGCCCCGGACAGGAGGGAGACTCTGGCTGCTCCGGACAGGAGGGCGACTCTGGCTGCTCCGGACAGGGGGGCGTCGCTGGAGGCTCCGGACTAGAGGGCGTAAAAGCCTAGAGAATAAAAGCCTCTCTATGGCCAGGGTGTGACAGTACCGCTCCCCAAAGGTGCGGACTCCGGCCGCAAAACCTGACTCTAAAGGGGGAGGGTCCGGGTGGGCTTCCTTCCTTTACGGCGGCGGACGTAGCCCCCCCTCCGCCTCTGGCTCCCCCCACTTTGGTGGCGCCTCTGGTGCGGGGACCCTCGCCACCGACCCCGGACTGGGGACCCTCGCCACCGACCCCGGACTGGGCACCCTCGTTGCGGGCCCCGGACTGGGCACCCTCGCTGGTGACTCCGGACTAGAGGCCGTCGCTGGAGACTCCGGACTGGAGAACGTCGCTGGAGGCTCCGTACTGGAGGCCGTCGCTGGAGGCTCCGGACTGGAGAACGTCGCTGGAGGCTCCGGACTAGAGGCCTTCGTTCCATGACTCCTCCCTGGAGGCTTCGTGCCATGGATCATCACTGGAGGCTTCTTGCCATGGATCATCACTGGAGGCTTCGTGTCATGGATCATCACTAGAGGCTTCTTGCCATGGGTCATCACTGGAGGCTTTGTGCCATGGATCATCACTGGAGGCTTCTTGCCATGGGTCATCACTGGAGGCTTTGTGCCATGGATCATCACTGGAGGCTTCTTGCCATGGATCATCACTGGAGGATTCGTGCCATGGATCATCACTGGAGGCTTCGTGCCATGGATCATCACTGGAGGCTTCGTGCCATGGATCATCACTGGAGGCTTCGTGCCATGGATCATCACTGGAGGCTTCTTGCCATGGATCATCACTGGAGGCTTCGTGCCATGGATCATCACTGGGGGGAGGAGACGTATGGGCAGTCTGGTACGTTGAGCTGCCACAGGGCTCACCAGGCTGGGGAGACATACGGGAGGATTAGTTCTACAGGCACAGGACTCACCAGGCTGGGGAGACATGCAGGAGGCCCTGTCCTAGGCAGAGGCACCGGATACACTGGGCCGTGGAGGCGCACTGAAGGTCTCCAGCTAGGAGCCTGCACAACCCGTCCTGGCTGGATGGTTATTTTCGCCCTGCAGATGCGGGGCGCAGGCACAGGACGCACTGGGCTGTACCGACGCACAGGAGACACAGTGCGCAGAGCCGGCGCAGGATATCCCGGGCCGTAGAGACGTACTGGCGGCCAGATGCGCTGAGCCGGCATCCTCCGACTTGGCTGGATGCCCACTCTAGCCCGGCAGATTCGGGGAGCTGGAAGGTAGCGCACCGGGCTGACCAGTGCCTGACCAGTACTGAAAGCTACCTAAGTATGGTTCTCAATCAGAGACAACGATAGACAGCTGCCTCTGATTGAGAACCACACCCGGCCAAACAACAAAGAAATAGAAAACATAGAAATAAAGAAACTAGAATGCCCATCCTAAGTCACACCCTGGCCTAACCAAAATAGAGAATAAAAGCCTCTCTATGGCCAGGGCGTGACAGTAGCATCTATGAGTCACATGATTATGAACCAAAGACACAGATAGTTTCTGATGTTGTGAGATTCTCTCTGGTGTTTACAGAACGACTGGTGCTGGGAGATTCTCTCTGGTGTTTACAGAACGACTAGTGCTGGGAGATTCTCTCTGGTGTTTACAGAAGGACTGGTGCTGGGAGATTCTCTCTGGTGTTTACAGAAGGACTGGTGCTGGGAGATTCTCTCTGCTGTTTACAGAACGACTGGTGCTGGGAGATTCTCTCTGGTGTTTACAGAACGACTGGTGCTGGGAGATTCTCTCTGGTGTTTACAGAACGACTGGTGCTGGGAGATTCTCTCTGGTGTTTACAGAACGACTGGTGCTGGGAGATTCTCTCTGGTGTTTACAGAACGACTGGTGCTGGGAGATTCTCTCTGGTGTTTACAGAACGACTAGTGCTGGGAGATTCTCTCTGGTGTTTACAGAAGGACTGGTGCTGGGAGATTCTCTCTGGTGTTTACAGAAGGACTGGTGCTGGGAGATTCTCTCTGCTGTTTACAGAACGACTGGTGCTGGGAGATTCTCTCTGCTGTTTACAGAACGACTGGTGCTGGGAGATTCTCTCTGGTGTTTACAGAACGACTGGTGCTGGGAGATTCTCTCTGGTGTTTACAGAACGACTGGTGCTGGGAGATTCTCTCTGGTGTTTACAGAACGACTGGTGCTGGGAGATTCTCTCTGGTGTTTACAGAACGACTGGTGCTGGGAGATTCTCTCTGGTGTTTACAGAACGACTGGTGCTGGGAGATTCTCTCTGGTGTTTACAGAACGACTGGTGCTGGGAGATTCTCTCTGGTGTTTACAGAACGACTGGTGCTGGGAGATTCTCTCTGGTGTTTACAGAACGACTGGTGCTGGGAGATTAGAACATCAGGATTCAAGGACGCTGTGATGTTAGAACATCAGGATTCAAGGACGCTGTGATGTTAGAACATCAGGATTCAAGGACGCTGTGATATTAGAACATCAGGACCTGCTTAGACAAAGCAATTGTAACAGTAGAGCAAAGGATCGCAATATATGGGAAAATGAATGGGCTGTAGCATTGCCGTTATACTGAGTACATTATGCATTGAATGCTAAGGCATAAATGTATAAAAACCTGTAGTCTTATTTTAAATGTTTGTCGTTCCTGTGCTGTACTTCTGTGTTAATGTTATGTATTATGTAATGTTTTATTTGGACGCCAGGAAGAGTAGCTGCTGTTTTAGCAGTAGCAAATGGGGATCCTAATAAAATACTAATAGCCCTAACCTTAAACCTTAAACCTTAAACCCTACCCCTAACGCCTAACCTTAACACCTAGCCTAGCTAACGTTAGCCACCTAGCTAACCTAGCTAATATTAACCACAATAACAAAATTGTGTACTGGACACGAATGCATTACGAAGAAAACTGTGTCTATTTCTATTTAATGTCTATTTCATGTTAATCTGTGATAGTGAGTTGTCTATTTCATGTTAATCTGTGATAGTGAGTTGTCTATTTCATGTTAATCTGTGATAGTGAGTTGTCTATTTCATGTTAATCTGTGATAGTGAGTTGGTTTACTGTGAATGCAGTCTCTGCTAACGTGGGAAACATTGACTTTAAATTTCAATTGCCGCTGTAACAGTGAACTTCCGCTATACGGATTGAGTAGAGCCCCTCATTGCAATAATAAAGTAACATCTACCCTGAAACGAGAGTCTTTAAAGTGTTTTAGTGGAGATGATCAATAATGGTGACCAACACACACACAGGGATAAATACCCCCTGAGATTCAGAGAGATCACAGTTCACAGCATGAGCTGTACCTGACTAAAGTATCCCATCTGTTATAAATGTCTTAAGTACACAATGTATTTTTTTCCCCCCACTGTGGGAAATCAGTGGCTGGTGGCCTGCTGGTCTGTTAAATTAGACTTAATTCCCACACATTTAGAACTGGGCAGATAAATCACCTTCCATCCAGTTGCAGCTTGCTAGACCTTGGAACCCTATTTAATGTCAACTCATTACTGAGACGGTGGTAATTTATTAAACACGCTCATCATTCATTAACTGGAGTTGTTTGGAAGTCACAGGACAAGCTTGGAGCTGCATGGTGAGAATAGTGAGAATAGAACACCTCCACCTGCAAGCATTATTGGTTTGGAGCAGGTGACAAATACAGTGGGTAGTTTCTGAATATCAGTTTTTTGGATTTTTTTTCTTTTTATCATATCATAATATTTCTATGTGCTTTGATCTTTCCATATCAATGGCCCTTGTTTCCATGGCACTTGTTATGTGTGAAAGTTGTGATTGTAAAGTCTGGTTGTAAAAATCATAATTACAATCCCAATAGGACCCGTTCACAGCACATGAAAGCACACATCAAACAATCAGGATTATAGTTAGCATAGCATTATGGCCCTTTGATGATGGTTTATGGGAAATGTCTCACCAGATAAACAAAGGATCCATTGTACAGCTGAACTGATACCAGACACTGTAAACAGGTGCTATGATTACTCTCATCTTGTCGGTCTGTAGGAGACAGTAATATTGTGGCGGCGATAGCAAATCAACTTGATTGGAGGTACACAACACACTCCCCGCCTCTCCTCATGAGAGAACCGCATACCGGGTCGTTAGCAATTGAGTTTTCAGAGATATTTTTGGCGGCCACCTCGCTAAAATTAGAGAAATTTGGATTAAAATGAGACAATAAAGTGACTATTGGATTTAAGAAATGTTAGATTACCTGCATTCCAGATTGCCAAATAAACCAATAGATGGTATGGGTACAACACAGTCGTCTGTCTATATCATCAAGACAAAGTATATATATTTTTCAAATGTCCTTAAAGATTAATGTTCTTTCTTCCTTCTACTGCCATTAGTGATTTTATTTAGGAAGAACTATATTCCTAGTGTTGGAAAATGTGTGATGGCGGCGCGGCAATGGTAGTTTCCTGTGTGTTAGGACTCCTTTATCTCCATCCCATTCATTATTCCTATAGGGACTTTACCCTTTGACAAACAATGTCAGTACACAACAAGTTATTGCACACTTATACCCTTTAAATCATACTGTATATCATTGGAAAGCTTTCCGTCAGACACATTTTCGGGAATGTTCAAGTCAACAGAACTTTGACCTTTTGTCATGATCTTTAAAAATAAAAATAAAATCACTATGAGACATCGTCGGCTAAACTGAGCCCGACGGCACGTATTTTGGGGGGAGGGGTCTGGCTCATGGACTACATGGCGCAAAGCGGCTTTTCTCCTCTCATCTCCCTGCTTGCTGGCTCGCAGGTCCCTTGCGCGTTGCCATAGCAACCTGACTCACACGACTTTGAGCTAGAAATGCGATTTTTAGCAGGTTGAACATAGTGAGAATATAACTTCTAAGTTGATAGTGCAGTTTGTTTCAGGGATTTTACAACTAGCTAACTACTTCTGAAATTACATGCTGATATTGACTTTGGTATTATTGTATATAGCTACATTTTCTAGCTAGCTACCTAGCTAGCCAGCCAGCCGTTCTATAGAGAGCATTGCATTGTGGGTTTTGTAGTCGACTTGAGCTCTGCAGATTTCCACAAGTTGCTTCTTAATTTACTATAGTGATGAAATGTGACATTTTGTCACAATATATATTGTTCTCACATATTTGCGTTATTTAACAATGTAAATAATTTAACATTTTTGGTTGAGTGGATTATTCCTTTAAAACAGCATTGGTGAGTGGCAATGGACAGGGAGTGTGGTGTGATATAAAGCAAAGCAGTGCGACAAAAACATCAACACAGAGTTACACATTAATAACAAACGTACAGTCAATAACACAATAGAAAAATCTATGTACAGTGTGTGCAAATGTATAAGATTAGGGAGGTAAGGCAATAAATAGGCCATAGAGGCTAAATAATTACAATTATAATTTAGCATTAACACTGGAGTGATAGATGTGCAGATGATGATGTGCAAGTAGAGATACTGGGGTGCAAAAGAGCAAGAGGGTAAGTAATAATATGGGGATGAGATAGTTGGGTGTGCTATTTACAGATTGTACCTGTACATAACAGGTGATCGGTAAGCTGCTCTGACAGCTGATGCTTAAAGTTTAGTGAGGGAAATATAAGACTCCAGCTTCAGTGATTTTTCAATTAGTTCCAGTCATTGGCAACAGAAAACTGGAAGGAAAGGTGGCCAAAGAAGGTATTGGCTTTGGGGATGACCAGTGAAATATACCTGCTGGAGCTCGTGCTACGGGTGGGTGTTGCTATAGTGACCAGTGAGCTGAGATTAGGTGGGGCTTTACCTAGCAAAGACTTATAGATGACCTGGAGCCAGTGGGTTTGGCAACAGATATGTAATGAGGGCCAGCCAACGAGAGCATACAGGTCGCGTTGGTAGGTGGTATATGGGGCTTTGGTGACAAAACGGATGGCACTGTGATAGACTACATCCAGTTTGCTGAGTAGAGTGTTGGAGGCTATTTTGTAAATGACATCGCCGAAGTCAAGGATCGGTAGGATAGTCAGTTTTACGAGGGTATGTTTGGCAGCTACCTGCCACCCCAGGTTATTATAAAACCACTACGCTTGAGCTGGGTGTGATGAGAAAATGGATCTACGTAAAGCAGAGCTTGTGAACATAGGCCCTACATACCACCCACGATGGTCAGCCACCACTACCACAGACCCTGCTGTGTGACGCTATAGCCCAACCTACCACCTACCATCCTTGGTCCTGGAGCAACAGATGTTTGAGAGACAGCTCTCCAATCCCAATTAGCCCCTCAACCGCCTCTTCTCCCCTCTCATTGTGCTGCAAGCGTACTTGTGTCTGTTGTGGTACCACATCATTCAGAGCGATTGTATCGAGCGGTAATTATTGGCTAACACTCCCCTCTACACCCCTCCAGCCCTCGTCATTGTGTTGACGTCTCAACTACGGCAGCCGTCGTTAATCACTCCATTTAGGACGGAGATGAACCCCAGAGACCCTGGACCGCCCCTCCGCCCACTGCTGGTTAGTGAGGAAATGTTCAATGTTCAATCCCTTCTCCGTTCAATCAGAGAGACACAAGGACACAACAAAAGACAGAAATCGAGAGAGATTTTCTCATAGTGCCTTCTGAAAGTGTTCATACCCCTTGACTTATTCCGCATTTTGATACTATGTTACAGCCTGAATTCCAAATGGATCAAATATTATTATTTTTTAAATCTCCCATCTACATACAATACCGTATAACGACAAAGTGAAAACGTGTTTTTAGAACTTTTTGCAGATTTATAAAAAATGACATACAGGGGTGAATAATGTAAGTATTTACACCTCTGAGTCAATACATGTTAGAATCACCTTTGGCAGCGATTACCCAGAAAGACTCACAGCTGTAAGTCTCTAAGAGCTTTGCACACCTGGATTCTACAGTATTTGTACATTTATTTTTATTTTTTATTCAAGCTCTGTCAAATTGGTTGTTGATCATTGCTAGACAGCCATGAGTCTTGCCATAGATTTTCAAGCCTATTTAAGTCAATACTGTAGCTAGGCCACTCAGGAACATTCAATGTCGTCTTGGTAGGCAACTCCAGTGTATATTTGGCCTTGTGTTTTAGGTTATTGTCCTACTGAAAGGTGATTTTGTCTCCCAGTGTCTGTTGGAACGCAGACTGAATCAGGTTTTCCTCTAGGATTTTGCCTGTGCTTATAGCTCTATTCTATATATTCTATCCTTTTATTTTTAACCTAGAAATCTCCCAAGTCTTTGCCAATAACAAGCATACCGATAACATGATGCAGCCACCACCATTCTTGAAAATATGAAGAGGGGTATTGTGTTGTGTTGGATTTGCCCTAAACATAATGCTTTGTATTCAGGAAATAAAGTTAATTTCTTTGCCACATTTTTTGCAGTATTACTTTAGTGCCTTGTTGCAAACAGGATGCATGTTTTGGGAATATTTTTTATTCCGTACAGGCTTTTTTCTTTTTACTCTTTCAATTAGGTTAGTATTGAGGAGTAACTACAATGTTGTTGATCCATCCTCAGCTGTCTCCTATCACAGCCATTAAACTCTGTAACTGTTTTAAACTCACCATTGGCTTCATTGTGAAATCCCTGAGTGGTTTCCTTCCTCTCCGGCAACTGAGTTAGGAAGGACGCCTGTATCTTTGTAGTGACTGGGTGTATTGATACACCATCCAAAGTGTAATTAATAACTGCACCATGATCAAAGGGATATTCAATGTCTGCTTTTTTATTTTTACCCATCTACCAATAGGTGACCTTCTTTTCAAGGCATTGGGAAACCTCCCAGGTCTTTGTGGTTGAATCTGTGTTTGAAATTCACTGATTGACAGAGGGACCTTACAGATACTTGTAAGCATCAGAATGACATTTCTCTGAGGCATAGACTCATAAACAGAATTCAAAATTTAAAATGAGAAAAGATACAACAGTCACACTTTAGTGTGTTTATTTTGGTGCAGGCCCCATGGTTCATCTTTGCAAACTACTGTAAGCTTTCTAGCTTTTCAATGTCAGTGTTGTGTTTGCGTTCAAACCCTCCCCTACCGTCTCCAGTGTAATCCAGGGGTCAGACAGTGTCAGCAGGGGAAACCCCTCTGTGTCACATTTGTGTATGAATGGCTGAGGACTGAATGGCTCTTTTACTGCCCGGTGTAGACCTTGCCCTACGGCCCTACGGCCCTACGGCCCCAGCTCTCCTCCCTCGAGCGGGTGACAGGGTGTCCACAGTGTGCATAATTTCTTTAGTAATTGTTGAGCATCTGTACACTTCTTTCTAAGTGCTCAAACTTCACTGGAGTGCTCTGGACATTTAGTAAGAGTGAACAAAGGAAGGGAGTAGGCATCTTTGTTGGCATCAATTCATACAAACCATCATATAAATAGCCGTGTATTTTTTTCTATATGGTTAGTTACACAGCGCTAAAATAATATAATGCTGATATAAAATAATATAAACAGATATAAACCCAGCTGATTACAGTAATCAATCTGATCTAATCATAACTCCTGTTGATCCTCAAGAGCATCCCAGTCACTTCCAGTAGGTTATCCTACCCATGGTTTTTAACTGGGGTCTCCTCAATTCTCTGCCTATCTGTCCCAGCTCTCCGCCCTGCAGCAGAGAGAAAGGACATTAAAGTAGACAGTTGGATTAGCTCTGTGTTCCCCCCGCCCCGTGCCTTCTGCTCTGCTAGCTAATGAGCTGACACGCCCACCAATAGAGCTGGCGTTTTCTAATCAGATGTTCCTCTCCTCTGTGTGAGATGGGTAGAATGTATTTATCCCTCTCTCCTCCCCCCTCTTCGAAACACATTTATGTGCAAGTTGACATTAACGTAAAATCTTTGTCTCCCAAATGCTGCAAACAGGTGCTTGTGAGGCGCTTCAACCTAACATGTTGACATGGGACCTACAGTAAGACACACAGGTGGAATTGAACAAGAGAGCCTGCCTGTATTGTAGGTGCTGGCTGTCTTGAACAGGAGAGCCTTCCTGTATTGTTGGTGCTGGCTGTCTTGAACAGAGGAGCCTGCCATGTAAAACAGGTAATCTCCTGAATGCTCCTGAATCGCCAGCTCTGTGAACGGAGGACCGGCTCTGTGAACGGAGGACTCTGTGAACGGAGGACCTGCTCTGTGAACGGAGGACTCTGTGAACGGAGGACTCTGTGAACGGAGGACCGGCTCTGTGAACGGAGGACTCTGTGAATGGAGGACCTGCTCTGTGAACGGAGGACCGGCTCTGTGAACGGAGGACTCTGTGAACGGAGGACTCTGTGAATGGAGGACTCTGTGAACGGAGGACCTGTCTACTATTTAACTGGGAAGAGAAGATCTTTGTGCTCTAACCCAAGGCCAGGGGACAAACACAGGCCTCTCTGCTGTTCAAGCTCCTCTACACATATTTCTCAAGGACATTTCTTGGCATCTAACAACAACAAATAGCAGGACCATAACACAGCTAACACTATGGGGGTTATTAACGGGGAAGGAGAGGAGGAGAGAGACGAGCTAGCTGCAGTATTAAAGGGGAAGGAGAGGAGGAGAGAGACGAGCTAGCTGCTGTATTAACAGGGAAGGAGAGGAGGAGAGAGACGACCTAGCTGCTGTATTATCAGGGAAGGAGAGGAGGAGAGAGACGAGCTAGCTGCGGTATTAACGGGGAAGGAGAGGAGGAGAGAGACGAGCTAGCTGCGGTATTAACGGGGAAGGAGAGGAGGAGAGAGACGAGCTAGCTGCAGTATTAAAGGGGAAGGAGAGGAGGAGAGAGACGAGCTAGCTGCGGTATTAACGGGGAAGGAGAGGAGGAGAGAGACGAGCTAGCTGCGGTATTAACGGGGAAGGAGAGGAGGAGAGAGACGAGCTAGCTGCGCTATTAACGGGGAAGGAGAGGAGGAGAGAGACGAGCTAGCTGCGCTATTAACGGGGAAGGAGAGGAGGAGAGAGACGAGCTAGCTGCGGTATTAACGGGGAAGGAGAGGAGGAGAGAGGGGATTTTTAATTAAGATGGATGATTTATGGAGGGGAACAGAGACACAACCGGAACAGAACAGGAGTCACAGCTGATAAGGTCACACTTGTTCTGGTTTGTTCACACACATTCTCCTTTTGTTTTCTCAGCCCATTCTCTTATGGAATGCGCCAGGAGATTCTGCAGGTACCGGATTCCATTTGGACCTGGTGAAAAGTGGAATCTATTCCGTCCACTTGGGGCAACATGAGAGCCTATTACCATCTAGTGGGCTTGGTAGTGGGGATGGATGGTGGGTGGATGGATGGATGGTGGGTCGGAGGATGAATTGATGGATGGATGGATGGATGGATTGATGGTGGGTGGGTGAGTGAGTGAGTGAGTGAGTGAGTGAGTGAGTGAGTGAGTGAGTGAGTGAGTGAGTGAGTGGGTGGGTGGATGGATGGATGGATGTATGGTGGGTGGGTGGGTGGGTGGGTGGTGGGTGGGTGGGTGGTGGGTGGGTGGGGGATAGGCCTTTAAGCAACAGACTCTGGCTCCAAGGGTCACGTGTTCAATCTCAGTGCTAGGCACTGGTTTGTTTTAAGCCTGTCCCAAACCTTAACCCTTAACTTAACCACACGGAATGAATGCCTAAGCTTGCACTTTTGCCGAGTTTGACAGCTAAGATACGCCACCACATGGCCTAATTAAAACGTCAACCCATAGCATAAATCTGTTGCTGCAGTTACATCACGGTAACCATGGCGTTTGATTTGGACATTGGGTTGTATTTCCAAGGCATGGAATCTCGGATTCACAACCAAATCTTGTGTGCCCACTGACCAACTACTTAATTTGACCAATACGATTTTTTTGGGGGGATTAACCCAACAGTTATTTTAACACTCTGTCT
Source organism: Salvelinus alpinus (assembly GCF_045679555.1). NCBI lineage: Eukaryota > Metazoa > Chordata > Actinopteri > Salmoniformes > Salmonidae > Salvelinus > Salvelinus alpinus. The sequence goes on along the minus strand of NC_092099.1, from coordinate 42,677,391 downwards.
CAAGAGATTACCAAAGGACAGCCACTCAAAAACAAAATGGAGACAATTGGAGATGACAATTTTCCTTTTTTAATGTAAAGTTAAACAGATGTAGCACAAGGGTGCTATTCTGTAGTCCTTGGCCCTTCTGCTCAATCAGGCAGATAATGAGAGGCTTGTTTGGACAACCCTCTCATTTAGCCTCTAACAAGCTGATCCCACAGGGACTGACAGGCAGGGAGGACAGGGGTTAAACTGACTGTGGACATGACTCACCAACCAGTGTTTAGTGGAATACCTAGGATAGGATAAAGTAATCCTTCTAACCCCCCCCCCCCCCCCCCCCTTAGAGTTAGATGCACTATTGTAAAGTGGTTGTTCCACTGGACATCATAAGGTGAATGCACCAACTTGTAAGTCGCTCTGAATAAGAGCGTCTGCTAAATGACTTAAATGTAAATGTAAATGTAAATGTAGTGTGGCATCAACTATTCATCAGGATACTTAACCCTTGAATGGTGTTATTAGAATGATAATTAATTAGAAAGATACAGGACCATGACGCATCTGGGATGATTGTTAATCGTTGCAATACCAGAAACCCCCTTTTCAGGCTATATATTTCATGAAAGCCCATGGTTTGGGCTCTGTTGATATGTCACTAAATTCCTTATTACACCTTGACCCGAGGTAAGGCCTCACTCTCAGTTCTGTGTACCTGAACTTCCACTACTCCTGCTCTAATTCCTGTAAATGGCCAGGTAATGATGTGTGTTGAAGCACTCTGTCTATCTGGCTATCTTTCAGCTTTTCCTGTTCCCACAGTGTAGTGATAAGCCTGCTTCACAGACTTTACAGATAGCTCATGGTGAACGCAAGGTGATCATTACAACCCAGCCTATAACTTTCCTTCACCTTTCACCTGCCAAGGGGAAAAACAAGTTAAAAATATTTTTTTACGTTTAGAATTTAGAACAGGCTGTAACCATTAGCCACGTTTCTGTTTTTTTTTTTTATAATTTGAAAACTATTTGAAAACATCAGAGCAGTCAATAAAAAACTAACATTGATCTTTTAGAAAAAGATCATTACCGTAGAGGTAATAAACACTAAAAAAACAACATAATGCTGCAATATATTAGTTGATCTATGTGACTGATCATGAATGAACTTCTTGCTTCATTTACGACCCTGTATTTTCCCACCCGACACACACTGGTTGAATCAATGGTGTGTCAATGTAATTTGTCCACGTATCGTGACGTGGAATCTACATGGGAAAATACATTGGATTTGCAAAAATGTATCAAAGTGGTCCTTCATTCTTCATTCTAAAAAACAGCCGCAGGATTATGAATTTGTTTTGGATAAAATATGTTGAACTTGTACCTTTTAAAACAACGTCAGACCTTCAATGTTATATCCATTAGCAGAAGACGAAGAAAAACTAGAGGCTGGGCAGCACCTCCTACTGGAGAATTGATATGCAGTTATCATTTAGTCTCCCATTCGAGGGTTTCTCAATCTCAACCAAAGGTTGAGACCCATAAAGTCTGCCGTGATGACTCATAAAGTCTGCCGTGATGACTCATAAAGTCTGCCGTGATGACTCATAAAGTCTGCCGTGATGACTCATAAAGTCTGCCGTGATGACTCATAAAGTCTGCCGTGATGACTCATAAAGTCTGCCGTGATGACTCATAAAGTCTGCCGTGATGACTCATAAAGTCTGCCGTGATGACTCATAAAGTCTGCCGTGATGACTCATAAAGTCTGCCGTGATGACTCATAAAGTCTGCCATGATGACTCATAAAGTCTGCCATGATGACTCATAAAGTCTGCCATGATGACTCATAAAGTCTGCCATGATGACTCATAAAGTCTGCCATGATGACTCATAAAGTCTGCCATGATGACTCATAAAGTCTGTCATGATGACTCATAAAGTCTGCCATGATGACTCATAAAGTCTGCCATGATGACTCATAAAGTCTGCCATGATGACTCATAAAGTCTGTCATGATGACTCATAAAGTCTGCCATGATGACTCATAAAGTCTGCCATGATGACTCATAAAGTCTGCCATGATGACTCATAAAGTCTGCCATGATGGATTTAGTGAAAAACACTTAAATTGCTGCTCTTCTGGCACCGAATGACCAATCTGCACCAAACGTTACTACTACCTGCTATCAGAGACATGCTATCTGATACCATTATGTTACTACTACCTGTTATCAGAGACATGCTATGTGATACCATTATGTTACTACTACCTGTTATCAGAGACATGCTATGTGATACCATTATGTTACTACTACCTGCTATCAGAGACATGCTATCTGATACCATTATGTTACTACTACCTGCTATCAGGGACATGCTATCTGATACCATTATGTTACTACTACCTGCTATGAGAGACATGCTATCTGATACCATTATGTTACTACTACCTGCTATCAGAGACATGCTATCGGATACCATTATGTTACTACTACCTGCTATCAGAGACATGCTATCTGATACCATTATGTTACTACTACCTGCTATCAGAGACATGCTATCTGATACCATTATGTTACTACTACCTGCTATCAGAGACATGCTATCTGATACCATTATGTTACTACTACCTGCTATCAGAGACATGCTATCTGATACCATTATGTTACTACTACCTGGTATCAGAGACATGCTATCTGATACCATTATGTTACTACTACCTGCTATCAGAGACATGCTATCTGATACCATTATGTTACTACTACCTGCTATCAGAGACATGCTATCTGATACCATTATGTTACTACTACCTGCTATCAGAGACATGCTATCTGATACCATTATGTTACTACTACCTGGTATCAGAGACATGCTATCTGATACCATTATGTTACTACTACCTGCTATCTGATACCATTATGTTACAACTACCTGCTATCAGAGACATGCTATCTGATACCATTATGTTACTACTACCTGCTATCAGAGACATGCTATCTGATACCATTCTGTTACTACTACCTGCTATCAGAGACATGCTATCTGATACCATTATGTTACTACTACCTGCTATCAGAGACATGCTATCTGATACCATTATGTTACTACTACCTGGTATCAGAGACATGCTATCTGATACCATTATGTTACTACTACCTGGTATCAGAGACATGCTATCTGATACCATTATGTTACTACTACCTGCTATCAGAGACATGCTATCTGATACCATTATGTTAATACTACCTGCTATCAGAGACATGCTATCTGATACCATTATGTTACTACTACCTGCTATCAGAGACATGCTATCTGATACCATTATGTTACTATTACCTGCTATCAGAGACATGCTATCTGATACCATTATGTTACTACTACATGCTATCTGATACCATTATGTTACTACTACCTGCTATCAGAGACATGCTATCTGACACCATTATGTTACTACTACCTGCTATCAGAGACATGCTATCTGATACCATTATGTTACTACTACCTGCTATCAGAGACATGCTATCTGATACCTTTATGTTACTACTACCTGCTATCTGATACCATTATGTTACTACTACCTGTTATCAGAGACATGCTATCTGATACCATTATGTTACTACTACCACCTGCTATCAGAGACATGCTATCTGATACCATTATGTTACTACTACCTGCTATCAGAGACATGCTATCTGATACCATTATGTTACTACTACCTGCTATCAGAGACATGCTATCTGATACCATTATGTTACTACTACCTGCTATCAGAGACATGCTATCTGATACCATTATGTTACTACTACCTGCTATCAGAGACATGCTATCTGATACCATTATGTTACTACTACCTGCTATCAGAGACATGCTATCTGATACCATTATGTTACTACTACCTGGTATCAGTGACATGCTATCTGATACCATTATGTTACTACTACCTGGTATCAGTGACATGCTATCTGATACCATTATGTTACTACTACCTGCTATCAGAGACATGCTATCTGATACCATTATGTTACTACTACCTGCTATCAGAGACATGCTATCTGATACCATTATGTTACTACTACCTGGTATCAGAGACATGCTATCTGATACCATTATGTTACTACTACCTGCTATCTGATACCATTATGTTACTACTACCTGCTATCAGAGACATGCTATCTGATACCATTATGTTACTACTACCTGCTATCAGAGACATGCTATCTGATACCATTCTGTTACTACTACCTGCTATCAGAGACATGCTATCTGATACCATTATGTTACTACTACCTGCTATCAGAGACATGCTATCTGATACCATTATGTTACTACTACCTGCTATCAGAGACATGCTATCTGATACCATTATGTTACTACTACCTGGTATCAGAGACATGCTATCTGATACCATTATGTTACTACTACCTGGTATCAGAGACATGCTATCTGATACCATTATGTTACTACTACCTGCTATCAGAGACATGCTATCTGATACCATTATGTTAATACTACCTGCTATCAGAGACATGCTATCTGATACCATTATGTTACTACTACCTGCTATCAGAGACATGCTATCTGATACCATTATGTTACTATTACCTGCTATCAGAGACATGCTATCTGATACCATTATGTTACTACTACATGCTATCTGATACCATTATGTTACTACTACCTGCTATCAGAGACATGCTATCTGACACCATTATGTTACTACTACCTGCTATCAGAGACATGCTATCTGATACCATTATGTTACTACTACCTGCTATCAGAGACATGCTATCTGATACCATTATGTTACTACTACCTGCTATCTGATACCATTATGTTACTACTACCTGCTATCAGAGACATGCTATCTGATACCATTATGTTACTACTACCTGCTATCAGAGACATGCTATCTGATACCATTATGTTACTACTACCTGTTATCAGAGACATGCTATCTGATACCATTATGTTACTACTACCACCTGCTATCAGAGACATGCTATCTGATACCATTATGTTACTACTACCTGCTATCAGAGACATGCTATCTGATACCATTATGTTACTACTACCTGCTATCAGAGACATGCTATCTGATACCATTATGTTACTACTACCTGCTATCAGAGACATGCTATCTGATACCATTATGTTACTACTACCTGCTATCAGAGACATGCTATCTGATACCATTATGTTACTACTACCTGCTATCAGAGACATGCTATCTGATACCATTATGTTACTACTACCTGCTATCAGAGACATGCTATCTGATACCATTATGTTACTACTACCTGCTATCAGAGACATGCTATCTGATACCATTATGTTACTACTACCTGCTATCAGAGACATGCTATCTGATACCATTATGTTACTACTACCTGCTATCAGAGACATGCTATCTGATACCATTATGTTACTACTACCTGCTATCAGAGACATGCTATCTGATACCATTATGTTACTACTACCTGCTATCTGATACCATTATGTTACTACTACCTGCTATCAGAGACATGCTATCTGATACCATTATGTTACTACTACCTGCTATCAGAGACATGCTATCTGATACCATTATGTTACTACTACCTGCTATCAGAGACATGCTATCTGATACCATTATGTTACTACTACCACCTGCTATCAGAGACATGCTATCTGATACCATTATGTTACTACTACCTGCTATCAGAGACATGCTATCTGATACCATTATGTTACTACTACCTGCTATCAGAGACATGCTATCTGATACCATTATGTTACTACTACCTGTTATCAGAGACATGCTATCTGATACCATTATGTTACTACTACCACCTGCTATCAGAGACATGCTATCTGATACCATTATGTTACTACTACCTGCTATCAGAGACATGCTATCTGATACCATTATGTTACTACTACCTGCTATCAGAGACATGCTATCTGATACCATTATGTTACTACTACCTGCTATCAGAGACATGCTATCTGATACCATTATGTTACTACTACCTGCTATCAGAGACATGCTATCTGATACCATTATGTTACTACTACCTGCTATCAGAGACATGCTATCTGATACCATTATGTTACTACTACCTGCTATCAGAGACATGCTATCTGATACCATTATGTTACTACTACCTGCTATCAGAGACATGCTATCTGATACCATTATGTTACTACTACCTGCTATCAGAGACATGCTATCTGATACCATTATGTTACTACTACCTGCTATCAGAGACATGCTATCTGATACCATTATGTTACTACTACCTGCTATCAGAGACATGCTATCTGATACCATTATGTTACTACTACCTGCTATCTGATACCATTATGTTACTACTACCTGCTATCAGAGACATGCTATCTGATACCATTATGTTACTACTACCTGCTATCAGAGACATGCTATCTGATACCATTATGTTACTACTACCTGCTATCAGAGACATGCTATCTGATACCATTATGTTACTACTACCACCTGCTATCAGAGACATGCTATCTGATACCATTATGTTACTACTACCTGCTATCAGAGACATGCTATCTGATACCATTATGTTACTACTACCTGCTATCAGAGACATGCTATCTGATACCATTATGTTACTACTACCTGCTATCAGAGACATGCTATTTGATACCATTATGTTACTACTACATGCTATCTGATACCATTATGTTACTACTACCTGGTATCAGAGACATGCTATCTGATACCATTATGTTACTACTACCTGGTATCAGAGACATGCTATCTGATACCATTATGTTACTACTACCTGCTATCAGAGACATGCTATCTGATACCATTATGTTACTACTACCTGCTATCAGAGACATGCTATCTGATACCATTATGTTACTACTACCTGCTATCAGAGACATGCTATCTGATACCATTATGTTACTACTACCTGCAATCAGAGACATGCTATCTGATACCATTATGTTACTATTACCTGCTATCAGAGACATGCTATCTGATACCATTATGCTACTACTACCTGCTATCTGATACCATTATGCTACTACTACATGCTATCTGATAACATTATGTTACTACTACCTGCTATCAGAGACATGCTATCTGACACCATTATGTTACTACTACCTGCTATCAGAGACATGCTATCTGATACCATTATGTTACTACTACCTGGTATCAGAGACATGCTATCTGATACCATTATGTTACTACTACCTGCTATCAGAGACATGCTATCTGATACCATTATGTTACTATTTCCTGCTATCAGAGCTTGTTGTGCCGGGACACGCTATCTGACAACAAGCTGATTTAAGAAGAAATCGTCAACCCCGTTACTTTATTTGGCACTTAAGGACAGATTTTTGAATTTTTGGATGACACTTCTTAAGTTGAAATATATAAGTCTCATTTTCCTGCAAGTTGATGAAACTCAACCTGAGCCCATGGACAACTCTGATCAAGATATGAACTGTTACTTGTCACTCTCACTTAGGTGTGAATGGCTGTATGCACTTCACTCTATTTATTTAACTAGGGAAGTCAGTTTTAAGAACAAATTCTTATTTACAATGACGGACTACTCCGGCCAAACCTGGACGACGCTGGGACAATTGTGCACCACCCTAGGGAACTTCCAATCACGGGCGGATGTGATACAGCCTGGATTCGAACCAGGGACTGTAGTGACGCCTCTTGCACTGAGATGCAGTGTCCTGGACTACTGCGCAACTCGGGAGCTCCACTACACATATAGCATTTAAAATCAACGTACTACCTTGCATTATCTATACCTAAATTGTAAATTCTATTCTGTAATAGTATTTGTATTGTTATTTATATTATTTAAACATGTTAGATTATAAGTAATACATCTTGCTTGATAAGTTAATTAATTGTAAGTATAACACTAGCTCTCTTTTGTTATTTTTCCATGTTTTGTTGTTGTGAAGAGAAAAATATGACAAAAAAAGTACCGATGGATGCAATGTAATTGCAAATCCTCCAGCTGACAGAGACATTGATTTAACACGTGAAGGAATCTACATTGCATAGTAAACACTGTAGAGGATAGAGGACAATTCATGACCATGGCGTTCAAATATGAAATACATAGGCAGGTTTACTGATAGTCAAATAATTAAGTTGAGGAAGGGGAAGTAAAATAATAATTTCCTTATGGTGAAACCCATTTAATTTGTGTAACAGTAAATGATGATTGTCCCAATGGAGCTTTTATGAGGGCAGTGATTTAAAAATAACTCCTAAAATGTATTTTGTATGTCTTCACCACAGGGTATCCACCATAGAAGTAGAATGAGATTATATTTATATTGCCTCCACTCTTAAATAACAGGTTTTAGTTTGGGATTGAATGCTTTCCTTGTTTTTCCTCGCATATGGAGGTCATGAGTTGTCAACTCATTCAAATATTTTTTTCCCTCAAAACATAAGGAAAATTCACATATTTTTTCAATTGCACCTATAGGCTGTGTCTGTATGAAGACTTGCAAAGGCTATGTACCAGAGATTATTTATGACCCGCAGCAGAAACAGTGCTAAAAATGACAAACGCGTGTCGCAAACGAATGAAAATTGTCCCTCTCCGTTTGCCTTCGTTACCATAGAGACGGAAACAATTATTTCTATGGAAACTGGAGCATGGATGACTACTGTTGCTCTTAGCACTGGATAAATAGTGAATTAAATGTCTAAACTGATGTTTATTTCATAGTATTACATTTGAATGAGGTAAGGCCACTGCTATTTAAGATAACATGAAGAGCATTCATGCAGGCTGTCATTCACAATCAAATTATGTAGCTAGTTGTTCGATTCTTACTTCCTAACGTTAGCTAGCTAGAGGTTATGGTGCTTTCAAGACCACTAGGAACTCGGATAAAAACGAGGTAAAATCATGATTTCAGTGATCTTTAGGTTGAAAATGTCGAACTCTACTTGTAGTTCCAAATTGGATGACCGTTCAAAACAAATTTTCCCAGTCGAAGCTCGTTTTTTTAGTGAGTTTCCAGTTGTCTTGAACGCACTGCAAATCGAAAGTTGTAGATTTCCCAGTTGTTTTGAATGGGGCATTTGCCCATCTCAATCTAGTGCCCAAATTGACGAACTACAGTATGTTGCGCAACTGAGTCAGTCGTCCCGATGAGCCCTTCCTAGCTAGTTTATGTTGGATAGCTGGCAACAAAAGCAACATGGCACTAGTTAAAACTTGTAAAAGAAAGTGATGTTTATTTAAATGGGAGAGGTCGAAATAACTTGTAGTATAGGTCACCATCTCCAATTTGTTCCATCCCACTTGATTTTTATCTCGAGTAGTCTACCGAGCCTAATAACCTAATATTGGTCACGGTGAGACAGTCCACTGCTCAATGGGGAGACAGCATGGGGCACTGTCTTTTGCTCCCGCTTGCCGCAGTAAGGAGAGGGCAGTAACTACATAGTGTTGCCAATATTAGACCAGGGTGACAGCTACGGCATTAACGTCTAATGTATGTAAAACATTTTATATATATATATATATATAAAACGAACAATTACCCTGATAAAAACGGAATGATTCTGAACTCACAAGTCCAAATTTCGGCAGAAAAGTTAAAACATTTTGCTGAAGTTTCTAGTCATAAGCGTAACATAGCAAGCTAGGAAGAGCTCATCCGGACGACTAAACCGGGTGGCCACCTAGCGTATGTTTTAGCCTCGTACGAACCATGCTAAACTCGCGAATTTACATTATATCTGGTTAGTTCGTATAAGGCTATATCCGTAATTCCGTATATCCTCGCCCCACAGTTCACTCATATGGTGCTTTCAAGACAACCGGGAACTCGGAAAAAAAACGAGTTAAAATCATGACGCCCGTTATCTTCAGTTCGGAAAGGCCGGAGCTCTAGAAAGATGGCCGAAAAAAACAAGCTCCGACGGAGGAAAACATTTTTTGAACGGTAATCCAATTTAGAATTCTAAATCGGATTACAGTTTAAAACGTTTTCTTCTAGTCGGAGCTTGTTTCCCCCCCTAGTTCCCAGTTGTCTTGAACACACTGAAGTCGAAAGTCTGAGATTTCCCAGTTGTGAACGCGGCAATAGCACCAACAATCGGATGCATCCGGTTTTCAACAGTACAGTTAGAGAGGATGGATTTAAAGGGCTGTAGCCATGCCGACAGCGTTCCTCAACCCCTTCCAGGTTTTCAACTGGCCGTTCTGTACAGCACCGTTTCCGTTTAATTGAATGTTCCAGAACTTAAACATTTACTGAACGCAGCCCTGTTGTTCACATGCGCAACCCTTTCATTGGCTAGAATGGTCCCACCTGATCTCACCTGCCTTTAATCAGAGAGGGAAAGAGAGGCTCAACTCAGCGGAAAATTGGTCTCCCTCCAGCAGGTGCCGTTGTTTCGCTCGCCAAGCAAGGAGTTTGTATATGGAGATCAACAAAAAAATGTTAGGGAGGAGAGACATGTAATCTTAGTTAAATAAATAAATACATCTTGTCAGTGTATCCATAATCTTTGCTTCAGTCATTGACAACATGTATTTCAATTGTTAGGGGGGTCTCTCGGCTATCTTGTCAATATAATAGATCGTATTTGATACAACTAATTCAACCTAGCTTCCTTTTCCGCCTGCTAAATTACGGTTACACTCATAGCCACTGTAGATTTCATGTGCTGCTATTTGTCTAGCTAACAAGCGTGTGGTGAAAATATACAAATAGTATTACCTTGAGTGTTTGCCAACAATTTAGTTTGTTTTGTAATATCAGCAGCATGACGTTGTAAAATAGCGTACACCTTGTGGTTTGACCAATCAGCAAATTGCAGTCATTAGTTATAGAAATGTGGACAGACTACATAAATAACATGAAACACTCCTACAGTTTATTCCTCCCCCAATGCCGACTTGCCTAGTCATATAGGAAAAGCAAGGGAATGAATGTCGGGGCATACACGTACTTCTACACCTGCATTGCTTGCTGTTTGGGGGTTTTAGGCTGGGTTTCTGTACAGCACTTTGAGATATCAGCTGATGTACGAAGGGCTTTATAAATACATTTGATTTGATATATCCACAGGCTGTTTTCTTTTGCTGATGATAAGGAAGAAACATATTGTTTTTTTTGTACTGGTGTACATATGAATGTCGACAGGAATCCACAGGTTACTTCTAATGACAAGAGTTTTTTTGTAAAAGTTTTTTTTATACATTAATTGTATTTTTGTATTATTCAAATGACGGTGAATACAGCCGTTATGGTGAGCTTGGATTGTACATCAGCTTCTATTCAGTTATGTAATAGCCTAGCCTATGCAGAATAACTTCTTACCTATGCATTATGGGTGCTGTTCATTATATATTTTTTCCCCCAGAGATGTTGGCCGAAGTTCCAGGGAACCCTCTAAGCTCTGGCCTCCTCTGGACAGCCACCCGGGGTAAAGATGAAAAGGTAGGAAGTAATAGAACATTCATTCAACTATTGTGGTAATTAATTTTTTTATTTTATTTAACTAGGCAAGTCAGTTAAGAACAAATTCTTATTTTCAATGACGGCCTACTGGGGAACAGTGGGTTCAAGTTCCTTGTTCAGGGGCAGAACGACAGATTTTTACCTTGTCAACTCGGGGATTCGATCTAGCAACCTTTCACTTACTGGCCCAACACTCTAACCACTAGGGCTACCTGCTGCCCCTAAATTAGTTTAAGAGCAATTAGTTGCTCTTAATACCATATTTGTTTTTTTATTCATTGATAGCCAATGAGTCAGATTTACAGCTGGAAGCTCTTTCACTATAGTTCAGCTCATGCTGAAGATGCTTTGAATTAAAGCTGGTCAAACAGCTCCCTCTGGTGGCAATATGCACACACAACAGGTAGGGACACTCTTCTATCATTACAGTCATCACTGTGTAGCAGGCTTTTTGGCCCCTTTGTGTATGGCATCCAAGTCACTCTTATTCTACCGTGGGCTTTTGCCTCTTGCCAGGAGATCCCCATTTTTTCTGAGTTATTGTAGTGTAACGTCTGTAGTTATCTTTAGTCCATTTGTCTCAGTGTCTCCCTCTCTGTGCCCCCAGGGCCCAGGCATAACCCTGCAGCGGTCAAGGGATGCCCAGAGGAAGATGTCCTCGCAGCGTTGCTGCTTCCTAGGGGTGGAGACCTGTGCAGAGCTGAAGTGGGAGGACTGGGAGCTGGGAGGGGAGTTCACTAAGACCCTGCCGCTGAAGAACATCCATAGTAAACTACAGAAACTACATTTCAGGTGAGTCTGGTGTCAGGGATTATTTCTCTAGAGTTGGATCTGAAGTGGCACCCTATTCCCTATGTAGTGCACTTCTTTTGGCCAGAGACCCATGGAGCCAGAGCCAGATGTAGTACACTACATGCTCAGCAGGATTTCAGACTTTCTCTTAGAAATGTAACGTGTTAGGATGAACATTTTTTTTTTATGCATTAATTCCGCGTAGTTACAGCATTAATTCCACGTGGTTACAGGGTTAATTTCGCGTGGTTACTGGGTTAAATTCTGCGTGGTTACTGGATTAAAACAGAAACAAGTCAAAGGTTAACAGTTTAGGCATTGATTCAGAGTGGTTAAGGTTAGGGCTATGGTTTTGGGTTAAGGTTTAAAACGAAATACTACATAATGACATGATATTACCATCAGGTGTCATCAGTATGCACAGCATTCCCCCGTCTTGTTAGAGCATTGTGAACTGCTGTAGTGCATTGGTCAGAGCAGTGCGTTTCGGCTCTGATCGTCACCAGTTCGTGCCCAGTGAACAATTATTATTAAAATACATTTGTGCGTCCCGAGCAAGGCATATATCAACTTTCTCTGGACCTTTATAACACGTTCTCTGGACCTTTATAACACGTTCTCTGGACCTTTATAACACGTTCTCTGGACCTTTATAACACGTTCTCTGGACCTTTATAACACGTTCTCTGGACCTTTATAACACGTTCTCTGGACCTTTATAACACGTTTTCTGGACTTTTCTAAAATGTTCTTTGGACCTTTATAACACGTTCTCTGGACCTTTATAACACGTTCTCTGGACCTTTTATAACACGTTCTCTGGACCTTTCTAAAATGTTCTCTGGACCTTTTATAAAACGTCCAAACTTTCTAGTGGTTAGAGCGTTGGGCCAGTAACCGAAAGATTGCTGGATCGAATCCCCGAGCTGACACGGTAAAAATCTATCGTTCTGCCCCTGAGCAAGACAGTTAACCCACTGTTCCCCAGGCGCCGAAGACGTGGATGTCGATTAAGGCAGCCGCCCCGCACCTTTCTGATTCAGAGTGGTTGGGTTAAATGCAGAAGACACATTTCAGTTGAATGCTTTCAGTTGTACAACTGACTAGGTTTCCCCCTTTCCCTTTCCCTTTTGGCCAGAGACCCAAAATATATGCACTATATAGGGAATAGGGAACTCTCCTTCCGTGGCCTCCAACTGCTCTTAAACGCAAGTAAAACTAAATGCATGCTATTCAATCGATCACTGCCCGCACCTGCTCGCCCGTCCAGCATCACTACTTTGGACGGCTCTGACTTAGAATACGTGGACAACTACAAATACCTGGGTGTCTGGTTAGACTGTAAACTGTCCTTCCAGACTCACATTAAGCATCTCCAATCCAAAATTAAATCTAGAATCGGCTTCCTATATCGCAACAAAGCATCCTTCACTCATGCTGCCAAACATACCCTCGTAAAACTGACTATCCTACCGATCCTCGACTTCGGTGATGTCATCTATAAAATAGCCTCCAACACTTTACTCAACAAACTGGATGCAGTCTATCACAGTGCCATCCGTTTTGTCACCAAAGCCCCATACACTACCCACCATTGCGACCTGTACGCTCTCGTTGGTTGGCCCTCGCTTCATACTCGTCGCCAAACCCACTGGCTACAGGTTATCTACAAGTCTCTGCTAGGTAAAGCCCCGCCTTATCTCAGCTCACCGGTCACCATAGCAGCACCCACCCGTAGCACACGCTCCAGCAGGTATATCTCACTGGTCACCCCCAAAGCCAATTCCTCCTTTGGTCGTCTTTCCTTCCAGTTCTCTGCTGCCAATGACTGGAACGAACTGCAAAAATCTCTGAAGCTGGAGACTCATATCTCCCTCACTAACTTTAAGCACCAGCTGTCAGAGCAGCTCACAGATCACTGCACCTGTACATAGCCCACCTGTAAACAGCCCATCCAACTACCTCATCCCCATACTGTTATTTATTTATTTATCTTGCTCCTTTGCACCCCAGTATCTCTACTTGCACATTCATCCTACCATTCCAGTGTTTAATTGCTATATTGTAATTACTTCGCCACCATGGCCTATTTATTGCCTTAACTTACCTCATTTGCTGTAAGGACTTTTTTGGAAACACTTCTCAATACGAACAAAAAAACAATAAAACAGACGAAAAACGACGAAGCTACAGTCCTGAACTAGTGAACATAGAATACATGAACGCACGAACAGGAACAATCACCCACAAACAAACAGTGAAAACAGGCTACCTTAATATGGTTCCCAATCAGAGACAATGACAAACACCTGCCTCTGATTGAGAACCATATTAGCAATACCAATTTGTAAGTCGCTCTGGATAAGAGCGTCTGCTAAATGACTTAAATGTAAATTAGGCCAAACAACAAACCCAACATAGAAACATAAAACATAGACTACACCCACCCAGCTCACGTCCTGACCAACTAAACAAAGACTAAACAAAGGAAATAAGGTCAGGAACGTGACATTTGCACTCACTGTATATAGACTTTTTGGTTTATTTTTTCTACTGTATTATTGACTGTATGTTTTGTTTATTCCATGTGTAACTCTGTGTTGTTATATGTGTCGAATTGCTATGCTTTATCTTGGCCGGGTCGCAGTTGTAAATGAGAACTTGTTCTCAACTGGCCTACCTGGTTAAATAAAAGTGACATAAAAAAGGGTGCCATTTTACACACCAATGAAAGTATATGCAAGTTAGATATGAACAGCTAGGACATACACAGTATACTAAATGACCAGCCCATTATTATACACAGTATACTAAATGACCAGCCCATTATCATACACAGTATACTAAATGACCAGCCCATTATCATACACAGTATACTAAATGACCAGCCCATTATCATACACAGTATACTAAATGACCAGCCCATTATCATACACAGTATACTAAATGACCAGCCCATTATTATACACAGTATACTAAATGACCAGCCCATTATCATACACAGTATACTAAATGACCAGCCCATTATCATACACAGTATACTAAATGACCAGCCCATTATCATACACAGTATACTAAATGACCAGCCCATTATCATACACAGTAAACTGAATGACCAGCCCATTATCATACACAGTATACTAAATGACCAGCCCATTATCATACACAGTATACTAAATGACCAACTCATTATCATTAAAAAAGAGGTAGGGAATGAGGGGGGTAAAGAGGAGGTAGAGAATGAGGGGGGTAAAGAGGAGGTGGAGAATGAGGGGGGTAAAGAGGAGGTGGAGAATGAGGGGGGTAAAGAGGAGGTGGAGAATGAGGGGGGTAAATAGGAGGTAGAGAATGAGGGGGGTAAAGAGGAGGTAGAGAATGAGGGGGGTAAAGAGGAGGTAGAGAATGAGGGGGGTAAAGAGGAGGTAGAGAATGAGGGGGGTAAAGAGGAGGTGGAGAATGAGGGGGGTAAAGAGGAGGTAGAGAGTGAGAGAGAAACATAAACGAGAAACGAGTTAAACATGAAAACGTCTCCAGAAAACATTTCCCATTGACTGTAACGTATTGAGAAAAACGTCAACTACTGTGACATAATACCTTTATTCCCAAAAAACGAGCCAGGATGACGTTGTTCCATGATATCATGTTGAAGTTATCAGTGTCCTCCATAATTATTGGGATAGTGACACATTTTTTGTGGTTTTGGTTCTGTACTCCAGCACTTTGGATTTGAAATGATAGAATGACTATGAGGTTAAAGTGCAGACTGTCCGCTTTAATTTGAGGGTATTTTCATCCATATCAGGTGAATGGTTTAGAAATCACAGGACTTTTTGCTCATAGTTCCCCCCATTTTAGGGGACCAAAAGTAATTCAGGACTATCTGTAATCATAGAAGCATCCACATTAATGTGGAAGTGTTAAGAAATAAATTATATTTATTGTTTACAATAAAAGTGACTCCAAAATGACACAATATATTATTTACCATTCATTTCCATTTGGCACAAAATAATCTAAAACACAACCAAAACAAAAAGCAAATGCATCCAACAAGTTTGTAGAGTCACAAGGTTGATGTAGTCATTTGCGTGCTAGGAATACTGTATGGGACCAAATACTAAACCTTTGACAACTTTAATACACATTTAGGACTAAACTAACTAATTTCTAAACCATTTACCCCATATGGATGAAATAAAGCTGACAGTCTGCACTTTAACCTCATAGACATGGTATCATTTCAAATCAAAAGTGCTGGACTACAGAGCCAAGACAACAAAAAATATGTCACTGTCAGAGGGCACTGTTGATTTTTTATTCATTTATCCGTTATTTTACCAGGTAAGTTGACTGAGAACATATTCTCATTTACAGCAACGACCTGGGGAATAGTTACAGGGGAGAGGAGGGGGGATGAATGAGCCAATTGTAAACTGGGGATTATTAGGTGACCATGATGGTTTGAGGGCCTGATTGGGAATTTAGCCAGGACACCGGGGTTAACACCCCTACTCTTACGATAAGTGCCATGGGATCTTTAATGACCTCAGAGAGGTCAGGACACCCGTTTAACATCCCCCTACACAGGGGCATTGGGATATTTCTTTAGACCATTGGGGGATATTTTTTTTAGACCAGAGGGAAGAGTGCCTCCTACTGGCCCTCCAACATCACTTCCAGCAGCATCTGGTCTCCCATCCAGGGACTGACCAGGACCAACCCTGCTTAGCTTCAGAAGCAAGCCAGCAGTGGTATGCAGGGTGGTATGCTGCTGGCTAAATACTTGATACAGTGCCTTTGGAAAGTATTCAGACCTCTTGACTTTTTCCACATTTTGTTACGTTACAGCCTTATTCTAAAATTGATTAAAAAAAGATAATCCTCAGCAATTACACACAATACCCCCAAATATATATATATATTTTTTTAAATAACTTATTAACATAAGTATTCAGACCCTTTGCTATGAGAAACAAAATTGAGCTCAGGTGCATCCTGTTTCCATTGATCATCCTTGAGATGTTTCTACAACTTGATTGGAGTCCACCTGTGGTAAATTCAATTGATTGGACATGATTTGGAAAGGCACACAGCTGTCTATACAAGGTCCCACAGTTGACAGTGCATGTCAGAGCAAAAACCAAGCCATGAGGTCAAAGGAATTGTCTGTAGAGCTCAGAGACAAGATTGTGTCGAGGCACAGATCTGGGGAAGGCTACCATTGAAGGTCCCCAAGAACACAGTGTCCTCCATCATTCTTAAATGGAAGATGTTTGCAACCACCAACACTCGTCCTAGAGCTGGCCGCCCAGACAACTGAGCAATCGGGGGAGAAGGGCCTTGGTCAGGGAGGTGACCAAGAACCCGATGGTCACTTTGACAGAACTCTAGAGTTCCTCTGTGGAGATGGGAGAACCTTCCAGAAGGACAACCATCTCTGCAGCACGCCACCAATCAGGTATTTATAGTAGAGTGGCCAGATGGAAGCCACTCCTCAGTAAAAGGTACATTCTAGCCCGCTTGGAGTTTGCCAAAAGGCACCTAAAGACTCTCAGACCATGAGAAACAAGATTTTCTGGTCTGTTGAACTATTTGGCCTGAATGCGAAGCGTCACGTCTGGAGGAAACCTGGCACCATCCCTACGGTGAAGCATGGTGGTGGCAGCGTCATGCTATGGGATGTTTTTCAGTGGCAGGGACTGGGAGACTAGTCAGGATCGAGGGAAACCTGAAAACCTGCTCCAGAGCACTCAGGACCTCAGACGGGGGTGAAGGTTCTCCTTCCAACAGGACAACGACCCTAAGCACACAACCAAGACAACGCAGGAGTGGCTTTGGGACAAGTCTCTGAATGTCCTTGAGTGGCCCAGCCAGAGCCCGGACTTGAACCCGATTGAACATCTCTGGAGAGACCTGAAAATAGCTGTGCAGTGACGCTCCCCATCCAACCTGACAGAGCTTGAGAGGATCTGCAGAGAAGAATGGGAGAAACTCCACAAATACAGGTGTGCCAAGCTTGTAGCGTCATACCCAAGAAGACTCGAGGCTGTAATCGCTGCCATGGGTGCTTCAACAAAGTACTGAGTAAAGGGTCTGAATACTTATGTAAATGTAGTTTCCAAGAACGTGTTTTTGCTTTGTCATTATGTGGTATTGATGAGGGGGAAAAAACGATTTAATACATTTTAGAATAAGGTTGTAACCTAACAAAACGTGGAATAAGTCAAGGCAGTCTGAATAAGTCAAGGCAGTCTGAATAAGGTCAAGGCAGTCTGAATAAGTCAAGGCAGTCTGAATAAGGTCAAGGCAGTCTGAATAAGGTCAAGGCAGTCTGAATAAGGTCAAGGCAGTCTGAATAAGGTCAAGGCAGTCTGAATAAGTCAAGGCAGTGTGAATAAGGTCGAGGCAGTCTGAATAAGGTCAAGGCAGTCTGAATAAGGTCAAGGCAGTCTGAATAAGGTCAAGGCAGTCTGAATAAGGTCAAGGCAGTCTGAATAAGTCAAGGCAGTGTGAATAAGGTCAAGGCAGTCTGAATAAGGTCAAGGCAGTCTGAATAAGGTCAAGGCAGTCTGAATAAGGTCAAGGCAGTCTGAATAAGTCAAGGCAGTGTGAATAAGGTCAAGGCAGTCTGAATAAGGTCAAGGCAGTCTGAATAAGGTCAAGGCAGTGTGAATAAGGTCGAGGCAGTCTGAATAAGTCAAGGCAGTCTGAATAAGGTCAAGGCAGTCTGAATAAGTCAAGGCAGTGTGAATAAGGTCAAGGCAGTCTGAATAAGTCAAGGCAGTCTGAATAAGGTCAAGGCAGTCTGAATACTTCCCACTGTAGATCTTCCTAGATGTTTGATGAAACAGCAGAATGTGTAGTAACGTTTTGTTTGTTTTCTCCCCCAGGCCTCCTGCGTCAAAGTTCTTCACCACCTTGTTTCCTCAGATCATCACTCTGAGTCCTGGAACCTCTTTTTCTCTTCCTGTTACATTCCGCCCCCTTGACAGGGTAATAACCGTAGACTTTAAAACCAGTGGATACGGATAGCGCTGACGTCATCCACGTATTCCTATGGAAAACTACCGATGGCGCATGACGCCGGAAGTATTCTGAATTTGAAGCACGCAAAATTGCTGAATGGAGCTGAATGGCACCAAAATATTGCTAAGGATCATGGTATATGTAGTCATTTTCATCCTGCCTGAGAGAGCCTACTTGTAGCCTGCCGGCTCGTGATTGGTCTCAGCACGTGGTCCTGTGTGATGTCAGAATGGATCACTATTTCATTAAATATCTAGTAGCCAGAATGGATCACTATTTAAGTAAATAATGAATAAATAATCAGTTAATAACATATATAATCCAGACTGGACACTGGCCAGGTAATAACATGTATAATCCAGACTGGACACTGACCAGGTAATAACATGTATAATCCAGACTGGACACTGTCCAGGTAATAACATGTATAATCCAGACTGGACACTGTCCAGGTAATAACATGTATAATCCAGACTGGACACTGGCCAGGTAATAACATGTATAATCCAGACTGGACACTGTCCAGGTAATAACATGTATAATCCAGACTGGACACTGGCCAGGTAATAACATGTATAATCCAGACTGGACACTGGCCTGGTAATATCACATGTATAATCCAGACCGGACACTGGACTGGTAATAACACATGTATAATCCAGACTGAACACTGACCAGGTAATAACATGTATAATCCAGACCGGACACTGGCCTGGTAATAACTCATGTATAATCCAGACTGGACACTGGACTGGTAATAACACATGTATAATCCAGACTGGACACTGGCCAGTTAATAACATATAATCCAGACTGGACACTGGCCAGGTAATAACATGTATAATCTAGACTGGACACTGACCAGGTAGTAACATGTATAATCCAGACTGGACACTGGCTTGTTAATAATATGTATAATCTAGCCTGGACACTTGTCAGTTATTAACATATATAATTCAGACTGGACACTGGCCAGTTAATAACATATAATCCAGACTGGACACTGGCCAGTTAATAACATATAATCCAGACTGGACACTGTCTAGTTAATAACATATAATCCAGACTGGACACTGGCCAGGTAATAACATATAATCCAGACTGGACACTGACCAGTTAATAACATATAATCCAGACTGGACACTAACCAGGTAGTAACATGTATAATTCAGACTGGACACTGGACAGTTAATAACATATATAATTCAGACTGGACACTGGCCAGTTAATAACATATAATCCAGACTGGACACTGACCAGGTAGTAACATGTATAATCTAGACTGGACACTGACCAGGTAGTAACATGTATAATCTAGACTGGACACTGACCAGGTAATAACATGTATAATCTAGACTGGACACTGACCAGGTAGTAACATGTATAATCCAGACTGGACACTGACCAGGTAATAACATGTATAATCCAGACCGGACACTGAACTGATAATAACATGTATAATCAAGACTGGACACTGGCCAGGTAATACCATTTATAATCCAAACTGGACACTGTCTAGTTAATAACATGTATAATCCAGACTGGACACTGGCCAGGTAATAACATGTATAATCAAGACTGGACACTGGCCAGGTAATACCATTTATAATCCAAACTGGACACTGTCTAGTTAATAACATGTATAATCCAGACTGGACACTAGCTTGGTAATAACATGTATAATCAAGACTGGACACTGTCCAGGTAATAACATGTATAATCCAGACTGGACACTGGCCAGGTAATACCATGTATAATCCAGACTGGACACTGTCTAGTTAATAACATGTATAATCCAGACTGGACACTAGCTTGGTAATAACATGTATAATCAAGACTGGACACTGGCCAGGTAATACCATTTATAATCCAGACTGGACGCTGACCAGGTAATAACATATAATCCAGACTGGACACTGTCCAGGTAATAACATGTATAATCCAGACTGGACACTGTCCAGGTAATAACGTGTATAATCCAGACTGGACACTGTCCAGGTAATAACGTGTGTGTCTGTTGTGTGTTGAGCAGTGTGAGTACCAGGACACCATAGAGTTCCACAGTAGAGATGGGTTGTTCCAGGTGTCTCTGAGGGCGACCATCCCTCGCCATGCTCTGGACGTACCCGAGTCTGTCCTGCTACCCCCCTGTGCTGTTCTCCACCAATCACAGACCGTCTTCATGTTCCGCAACGCCAGGCAAGCTACACTCACTATTATCACAGCAGTGGTTAAAGGTAGGCTGGTTAATAGTGGTTAAAGGTAGGTTGGTTAATATTGGTTAAAGGTAGGTTGGTTAATAGTGGTTAAAGGTAGGTTGGTTAATAGTTGTTAACGGTAGGCTGGTTAATAGTTGTTAACGGTAGGTTGGTTAATAGTGGTTAAAGGTAGGTTGGTTAATAGTGGTTAAAGGTAGGTTGGTTAATAGTGGTTAAAGGTAGGTTGGTTAATAGTGGTTAAAGGTAGGTTGGTTAATAGTGGTTAAAGGTAGGTTGGTTAATAGTGGTTAAAGGTAGGTTGGTTAATAGTGGTTAAAGGTAGGTTGGTTAATAGTGGTTAAAGGTAGGTTGGTTAATAGTGGTTAAAGGTAGGTTGGTTAATATTGGTTAAAGGTAGGTTGGTTAATAGTGGTTAAAGGTAGGTTGGTTAATAGTGGTTAAAGGTAGGTTGGTTAATATTGGTTAAAGGTAGGTTGGTTAATAGTGGTTAAAGGTAGGTTGGTTAATAGTGGTTAAAGGTAGGCTGGTTAATAGTGGTTAAAGGTAGGCTGGTTAATAGTTGTTAACGGTAGATTAGTTAATAGTGGTTAAAGGTAGGCTGGTTAATATTAGTTAAAGGTAGATTGCTTAGTTAATAGTGGTTAAAGGTAGGTTGGTTAATAGTGGTTAAAGGTAGGTTGGTTAATAGTGGTTAAAGGTAGGTTGGTTAATAGTGGTTAAAGGTAGGTTGGTTAATAGTGGTTAAAGGTAGGTTGGTTAATAGTGGTTAAAGGTAGGTTGGTTAATAGTGGTTAAAGGTAGGTTGGTTAATAGTGGTTAAAGGTAGGTTGGTTAATAGTGGTTAAAGGTAGGTTGGTTAATAGTGGTTAAAGGTAGGTTGGTTAATATTGGTTAAAGGTAGGTTGGTTAATAGTGGTTAAAGGTAGGTTGGTTAATAGTGGTTAAAGGTAGGTTGGTTAATATTGGTTAAAGGTAGGTTGGTTAATAGTGGTTAAAGGTAGGTTGGTTAATAGTGGTTAAAGGTAGGCTGGTTAATAGTGGTTAAAGGTAGGCTGGTTAATAGTTGTTAACGGTAGATTAGTTAATAGTGGTTAAAGGTAGGCTGGTTAATATTAGTTAAAGGTAGATTGCTTAGTTAATAGTGGTTAAAGGTAGGTTGGTTAATATTGGTTAAAGGTAGGCTGGTTAATATTAGTTAAAGGTAGGTTGCTTAGTTAATAGTGGTTAAAGGTAGGTTGGTTAATATTGGTCAAAGGTAGGTTGGTTAATAGTGGTTAAAGGTAGGTTGCTTAGTTAATAGTGGTTAAAGGTAGGTTGGTTAATGGTGGTTAAAGGTAGGCTGGTTAATATTAGTTAAAGGTAGGTTGCTTAGTTAATAGTGGTTAAGGGCCTCCCGGGTGGCGCAGTGGTCTAGGGCACTGCATCGCAGCGCTAGCTGTGCCACCAGAGTCTCTGGGTTCGCGCCCAGGCTCTGTCGCAGCCGGCCGCGACCGGGAGGTCCGTGGGGCGACGCACAATTGGCCTAGCGTCGTCCGGGTTAGGGAGGGTTTGGCCGGTAGGGATATCCTTGTCTCATCGCGCTCCAGCGACTCCTGTGGCGGGCCGGGCGCAGTGCGCGCTAACCAAGGGGGCCAGGTACACGGTGTTTCCTCCGACACATTGGTGCGGCTGGCTTCCGGGTTGGAGGCGCGCTGTGTTAAAGAAGCAGTGCGGCTTGGTTGGGTTGTGCTTCGGAGGACGCATGGCTTTCGACCTTCGTCTCTCCCGAGCACGTACGGGAGTTGTAGCGATGAGACAAGATAGTAATTACTAGCGATTGGATACCACGAAAATTGGGGAGAAAATGGGATAAAAAATAATAATAAAATATAAAAATAAAAAAAATAAAAAATAAATAGTGGTTAAAGGCAGGTTGGTTAATATTGGTTAAAGGTAGGTTGGTTAATAGTGGTTAAAGGTAGGTTGCTTAGTTAATAGTGGTTAAAGGTAGGTTGGTTAATATTGGTTAAAGGTAGGTTGGTTAATATTAGTTAAAGGTAGGTTGGTTAATAGTGGTTAAAGGTAGGTTGGTTAATATCAGTTAAAGGTAGGTTGGTTAATAGTGGTTAAAGGTAGGTTGGTTAATATTGGTTAAAGGTAGGTTGCTTAGTTAATAGTGGTTAAAGGTAGGTTGGTTAATATTGGTTAAAGGTAGGTTGGTTAATATTAGTTAAAGGTAGGTTGGTTAATAGTGGTTAAAGGCAGGTTGGTTAATAGTGGTTAAAGGTAGGTTGCTTAGTTAATAGTGGTTAAAGGCAGGTTGGTTAATAGTGGTTAAAGGTAGGTTGCTTAGTTAATAGTGGTTAAAGGTAGGTTGGTTAATATTGGTTAAAGGTAGGTTGGTTAATATTAGTTAAAGGTAGGTTGGTTAATAGTGGTTAAAGGTAGGTTGGTTAATATCAGTTAAAGGTAGGTTGGTTAATAGTGGTTAAAGGTAGGTTGGTTAATATTGGTTAAAGGTAGGTTGGTTAATATCAGTTAAAGGTAGGTTGGTTAATATTGGTTAAAAGTAGGTTGGTTAATATCAGTTAAAGGTAGGTTGGTTAATATTGGTTAAAAGTAGGTTGGTTAATATCAGTTAAAGGTAGGTTGGTTAATATCAGTTAAAGGTAGGTTGGTTAATATCAGTTAAAGGTAGGTTGGTTAATATCATTTAAAGGTAGGTTGGTTAATATCATTTAAAGGTAGGTTGGTTAATATCAGTTAAAGGTAGGTTGGTTAATATCATTTAAAGGTAGGTTGGTTAATATTGGTTAAAAGTAGGTTGGTTAATATCAGTTAAAGGTAGGTTGGTTAATATTGGTTAAAGGTAGGTTGGTTAATATCATTTAAAGGTAGGTTGGTTAATATCAGTTAAAGGTAGGTTGGTTAATATCAGTTAAAGGTAGGTTGATTAATATCAGTTAAAGGTAGGTTGGTTAATATCAGTTAAAGGTAGGTTGGTTAATATCATTTAAAGGTAGGTTGGTTAATATCGGTTAAAGGTAGGTTGGTTAATATCATTTAAAGGTAGGTTGGTTAATATCAGTTAAAGGTAGGTTGGTTAATATCAGTTAAAGGTAGGTTGGTTAATATCAGTTAAAGGTAGGTTGGTTAATATCAGTTAAAGGTAGGTTGGTTAATATAATTTAAAGGTAGGTTGGTTAATATTGGTTAAAGGTAGGTTGGTTAATATCGGTTAAAGGTAGGTTGGTTAATATCAGTTAAAGGTAGGTTGGTTAATATCATTTAAAGGTAGGTTGGTTAATATCGGTTAAAGGTAGGTTGGTTAATATCATTTAAAGGTAGGTTGGTTAATATCGGTTAAAGGTAGGTTGGTTAATATCATTTAAAGGTAGGTTGGTTAATATCAGTTAAAGGTAGGTTGGTTAATATCGGTTAAAGGTAGGTTGACTAATCACACTGTTAAATGAGGGAAATAAAGGTTGTGTGGGTGTCGGTGGAACAGTTGTTGCCTGTTTAATCCATCCCACTGGTAGTTTAGATACACTGTGTGATGATCCACATCTACCTAGTGGTTCTAGTGCCACGCCCACCCATCACCAACACACATGCTGTTCTTCTATTGGCTCTAGTATTGATCAATGATAGGTTCTGTCAGTAAAACTGTAATCAAAGTATTGATCAATGATAGGTTCTGTCAGTAAAACTGTAATCAAAGTATTGATCAATGATAGGTTCTGTCAGTAAAACTGTAATCAAAGTATTGATCAATGATAGGTTCTGTCATTAAAACTGTTATCAAAGTATTGATCAATGATATGTTCTGTCATTAAAACTGTTATCAAAGTATTGATCAATGATAGGTTCTGTCACTAAAACTGTAATCAAAGTATTGATCAATGATAGGTTCTGTCACTAAAACTGTTACCAAAGTATTGATCAATGATAGGTTCTGTCATTAAAACTGTAATCAAAGTATTGATCAATGATAGGTTCTGAACGTAAAACTGTAATCAAAGTATTGATCAATGATAGGTTCTGTCATTAAAACTGTTATCAAAGTATTGATCAATGATAGGTTCTGTTATTAAAACTGTTATCAAAGTATTGATCAATGATAGGTTCTGTCAGTAAAACTGTTACCAAAGTATTGATCAATGGTAGGTTCTGTCAGTAAAACTGTTATCAAAGTATTGATCAATGATAGGTTCTGTCACTAAAACTGTTATCAAAGTATTGATCAATGATAGGTTCTGTCAGTAAAACTGTTAGCAAAGTATTGATCAATGGTAGGTTCTGGAATTTACTGTGTTTCTCTCTCCTCAGTAAGCTGCAGACAGGTTTCCAGTGGGAGGTGCCCTCTCCCTTCCGGCTGTGTCCAGAGAGCGGGATGCTCGAGCCGGGTCAGGAGTGTAGAGTCACGGTGCTCTTCAGACCACGGGAGGCGTTGGTCTACCAGGTCCAGGCTAGCTGTGCCTTCGGGGACGAGGGAGAGAACAGCTGTACTCTGCTCCTACAGGGCCTATGTAAGTGATACATATATTGATTGATCAAGCCAAGAACATGAAACAACTATCAAGCGAGGATAACACACATTGTTTCAGTTGTGTGTTCTGGACCTCACACACTCTCCAAAGTATTTATATACCTCAGAACTTCAGCCCATATATTGTATGGTAAATGTGTTTATCTTTTCCACAGCAAAGTACCCGTTCCTTCAGATCAGTGCCCCGGGTCAGGAGGAAGGATGTAAGGTGCTGGAGTTTGACAATGTGCCTGTCGGCTGCACCATGGAAAGACACTTTGAGATTCTCAATCCATCCTCAGTGAGTTCCTTCCTCCTAGCTTTCTGATTCTCAATCCATCCTCAGTGAGTTCCTTCCTCCTAGCTTTCTGATTCTCAATCCATCCTCAGTGAGTTCCTTCCTCCTAGCTTTCTGATTCTCAATCCATCCTCAGTGAGTTCCTTCCTCCTAGCTTTCTGATTCTCAATCCATCCTCAGTGAGTTCCTTCCTCCTAGCTTTCTGATTCTCAATCCATCCTCAGTGAGTTCTTTCCTCCTAGCTTTCTGATTCTCAATCCATCCTCAGTGAGTTCCTTCCTCCTAGCTTTCTGATTCTCAATCCATCCTCAGTGAGTTCCTTCCTCCTAGCTTCTGATTCTCAATCCATCCTCAGTGAGTTCCTTCCTCCTAGCTTTCTGATTCTCAATCCATCCTCGGTGAGTTCCTTCCTCCTAGCTTCTGATTCTCAATCCATCCTCAGTGAGTTCCTTCCTCCTAGCTTTCTGATTCTCAATCTATCCTCAGTGAGTTCCTTCCTCCTAGCTTCTGATTCTCAATCTATCCTCAGTGAGTTCCTTCCTCCTAGCTTTCTGATTCTCAATCCATCCTCAGTGAGTTCCTTCCTCCTAGCTTCTGATTCTCAATCCATCCTCAGTGAGTTCCTTCCTCCTAGCTTTCTGATTCTCAATCCATCCTCAGTGAGTTCCTTCCTCCTAGCTTCTGATTCTCAATCCATCCTCAGTGAGTTCCTTCCTCCTAGCTTCTGATTCTCAATCCATCCTCAGTGAGTTCCTTCCTCCTAGCTTCTGATTCTCAATCTATCCTCAGTGAGTTCCTTCCTCCTAGCTTCTGATTCTCAATCCATCCTCAGTGAGTTCCTTCCTCCTAGCTTCTGATTCTCAATCTATCCTCAGTGAGTTCCTTCCTCCTAGCTTCTGATTCTCAATCCATCCTCAGTGAGTTCCTTCCTCCTAGCTTTCTGATTCTCAATCCATCCTCGGTGAGTTCCTTCCTCCTAGCTTTCTGATTCTCAATCCATCCTCGGTGAGTTCCTTCCTCCTAACTTCTGATTCTCAATCCATCCTCAGTGAGTTCCTTCCTCCTAGCTTCTGATTCTCCATCCATCCTCAGTGAGTTCCTTCCTCCTTGCTTTCTGATTCTCAATCCATCCTCAGTGAGTTCCTTCCTCCTAGCTTCTGATTCTCAATCCATCCTCAGTGAGTTCCTTCCTCCTAGCTTCTGATTCTCAATCCATCCTCGGTGAGTTCCTTCCTCCTAGCTTCTGATTCTCCATCCATCCTCAGTGAGTTCCTTTCTCCTAGCTTCTGATTCTCAATCCATCCTCGGTGAGTTCCTTCCTCCTAGCTTCTGATTCTCAATCCATCCTCAGTGAGTTCCTTCCTCCTAACTTCTGATTCTCAATCCATCCTCAGTGAGTTCCTTCCTCCTAGCTTCTGATTCCTAATCCATCCTCAGTGAGTTCCTTCCTCCTAACTTCTGATTCTCAATCCATCCTCGGTGAGTTCCTTCCTCCTAGCTTCTGATTCTCAATCCATCCTCGGTGAGTTCCTTCCTCCTAGCTTCTGATTCTCAATCCATCCTCAGTGAGTTCCTTCCTCCTAGCTTCTGATTCTCAATCCATCCTCAGTGAGTTCCTTCCTCCTAGCTTCTGATTCTCAATCCATCCTCAGTGAGTTCCTTCCTCCTAGCTTTCTGATTCTCAATCTATCCTCAGTGAGTTCCTTCCTCCTAGCTTCTTCAATCAAAGATTGTCATCAGCATACAGTACATCATTAGCCTGTATAGGAACATTTCTTCATCAACGTCACACTGTCTCTCTGTTTATGGTCTCCGTCCCTCTCTCTCCCCCCTCTAATTTTCTACCAGATAACGACTTCCTTTAGTCTGTCCAGGATGCAGCGTCCGGCGCTGTCAGAGTCAGTGTTCCAGTGTGGTATCCAGAAGGGAGAGGTGGCCCCGCGTACCTCCATCAGGGTACCTGTGATTTTCTCTCCTGTAACTGTGGACAGCACCACTGTGGACTACCTGTCTCTCACCTGCCCTGGGGCGCTCAACAAAACCCTGCTCAAAGTCACCGGCACCTGCATAGGTACAGTACAGTAAGCAATACGAAGGAAATCACAGGTGTCTCTGTCCTCCTCCATCTTGATCCTCCCTCCTCCTCTGCAGGTCCTCAGGTGTCCCTGTCCTCCTCCATCTTGATCCTCCCTCCTCCTCTGCAGGTCCTCAGGTGTCCCTGTCCTCCTCCATCTTGATCCTCCCTCCTCCTCTGCAGGTCCTCAGGTGTCCCTGTCCTCCTCCATCTTGATCCTCCCTCCTCCTCTGCAGGTCCTCAGGTGTCCCTGTCCTCCTCCATCTTGATCCTCCCTCCTCCTCTGCAGGTCCTCAGGTGTCCCTGTCCTCCTCCATCTTGATCCTCCCTCCTCCTCTGCAGGTCCTCAGGTGTCCCTGTCCTCCTCCATCTTGATCCTCCCTCCTCCCCTGCAGGTCCTCAGGTGTCCCTGTCCTCTTCCATGCTGGACTTTGGCTGTGTGGCTGAGGGTGAGGAGGCCTTGCGTACCGTGGACATCATCAACTCCTCCTCTGTGGAGGCCCAGTACCAGTTTGACTTGGACACCACAGGGCATAGTGTCTTCACCTTGGAGCCGGCCTGTGGTGCCCTGCCACCCAACAGCCACCGGAGCCTACGCCTGCTCTTCAGACCACACCACCCCATGGGACACCACAGGAGGGTGGTCTGTCTGCTGCTACACAGGGTGAGGGGCTGGAGGGTCTGTCTGCTGCTACACAGGGTGAGGGGCTGGAGGGTTGGTCTGTCTGCTGCTACACAGGGTGAGGGACAGGAGGGTTGGTCTGTCTGCTGCTACACAGGGTGAGGGGCTGGAGGGTTGGTCTGTCTGCTGCTACACAGGGTGAGGGGCTGGAGGGTTGGTCTGTCTGCTGCTACACAGGGTGAGGGGCTGGAGGGTTGGTCTGTCTGCTGCTACACAGGGTGAGGGGCTGGAGGGTTGGTCTGTCTGCTGCTACACAGGGTGAGGGGCTGGAGGGTTGGTCTGTCTGCTGCTACACAGGGTGAGGGACAGGAGGGTCTGTCTGCTGCTACACAGGGTGAGGGGCTGGAGGGTCTGTCTGCTGCTACACAGGGTGAGGGGTTGGTCTGTCTGCTGCTACACAGGGTGAGGGGCTGGAGGGTCTGTCTGCTGCTACACAGGGTGAGGGGTTGGTCTGTCTGCTGCTACACAGGGTGAGGGGCTGGAGGGTTGGTCTGTCTGCTGCTACACAGGGTGAGGGGCTGGAGGGTCTGTCTGTCTGCTGCTACACAGGGTGAGGGGCTGGAGGGTTGGTCTGTCTGCTGCTACACAGGGTGAGGGGCTGGAGGGTTGGTCTGTCTGCTGCTACACAGGGTGAGGGGCTGGAGGGTTGGTCTGTCTGCTGCTACACAGGGTGAGGGGCTGGAGGGTTGGTCTGTCTGCTGCTACACAGGGTGAGGGGCTGGAGGGTCTGTCTGCTGCTACACAGGGTGAGGGGCTGGAGGGTCTGTCTGCTGCTACACAGGGTGAGGGGTTGGTCTGTCTGCTGCTACACAGGGTGAGGGGCTGGAGGGTCTGTCTGCTGCTACACAGGGTGAGGGGTTGGTCTGTCTGCTGCTACACAGGGTGAGGGGCTGGAGGGTTGGTCTGTCTGCTGCTACACAGGGTGAGGGGCTGGAGGGTCTGTCTGTCTGCTGCTACACAGGGTGAGGGGCTGGAGGGTTGGTCTGTCTGCTGCTACACAGGGTGAGGGGCTGGAGGGTTGGTCTGTCTGCTGCTACACAGGGTGAGGGGCTGGAGGGTCTGTCTGCTGCTACACAGGGTGAGAGGCAGGAGGGTTGGTCTGTCTGCTGCTACACAGGGTGAGGGACAGGAGGGTCTGTCTGCTGCTACACAGGGTGAGGGGCTGGAGGGTTGGTCTGTCTGCTGCTACACAGGGTGAGGGACTGGGGCTCAGACTCTGACCAGCTGCAGAGCACCGATGTCACCCTACAGGAAACATTTAGGGTTTATGCATCAGCAGTTGAATTCAGTCATAGCTTTTCAAAATGTAGCGTATGTTGAATGTATGGTGCTTCGTGAGTAACATTAACGAGGTTTGCATTGCCACACTTCCATGTCTCGTTCAGAATGAACATGAGAACGCCGTTAAGTGTTAAGACTACAAACCAACAGCTGTATATTCAGTGTACACACACACACACACACACACACACACACACACACCATAAGCTATACTAACAATCGTGTTTGTATCTTCCCTGTTCAGGAGCCTCTGTTCCTGGACCTGATAGGAACCTGTCACTCTGAGCAGCTGAAACCAGCCATCCTTCACCCCAGACACCTGGTCCTGTACCGGCAGCACCTGGCCCGTGGACTCACCTGCTACCCTCCTGATGTACTCGGTGCCATGCTGGCAGAGGACAAGATCCAGGTGGACCAGGAGGGAGCTCTGATGTTACAAGAGGTATGTGCGGCAGGCGGTTGATGTGTGAAACCCTCGGCCCCTAGCTTTTCAGTGGCACAACGCTTCAGGCGGGCGGTCGTGTGTGTTTGCAAGGCAGACGTCCTGGGTTAGAGCCTTCGCCCAATCAGGAGGAAGCGCTACTCGTCCTTTTTATTTAACCTTTATTTAACCTTTATTTAACGAGGCAAGTCAGTTAAGAACAAATTCTTATTTTCATTGACGGCCTAGGAACAGTGGGTTAACTGCCTTGTTCAGGGGGCAGAACGACAGATTTTTACCTTGTCAACTCGGGGATTCAATCTCACAACCTTTCGGTTACTAGTCCTACGCTCTAACCACTAGGCTACCCTGCCGTCCCTACTATCTAACCACTAGGCTTCCCTGCCGCCCCTACACTCTAACCACTAGGCTACCCTGCCGCCCCTACACTCTAACCACTAGGCTACCTGCCGTCCCTACACTCTAACCACTAGGCTACCTGCCGCCCCTACACTCTAACCACTAGGCTACCCTGCCGCCCCTACACTCTAACCACTAGGCTACCCTGCCGCCCCTACACTCTAACCACTAGGCTACCTGCCGCCCCTACACTCTAACCACTAGGCTACCTGCCCCCCCTACACTCTAACCACTAGGCTACGCTGCCGCCCCTACACTCTAACCACTAGGCTACCTGCCGCCCCTACCCTCTAACCACTAGGCTACCTGCCGCCCCTACTATCTAACCACTAGGCTACCCTGCCGCCCCTACACTCTAACCACTAGGCTACCTGCCGCCCCTACACTCTAACCACTAGGCTACCCTGCCGCCCCTACACTCTAACCACTAGGCTACCTGCCGCCCCTACACTCTAACCACTAGGCTACCTGCCGCCCCTACACTCTAACCACTAGGCTACCCTGCCGCCCCTACACTCTAACCACTAGGCTACCCTGCCGCCCCTACACTCTAACCACTAGGCTACCTGCCGCCCCTACACTCTAACCACTAGGCTACCCTGCCGCCCCTACACTCTAACCACTAGGCTACCTGCCGCCCCTACACTCTAACCACTAGGCTACCTGCCGCCCCTACACTCTAACCACTAGGCTACCCTGCCGCCCCTACACTCTAACCACTAGGCTACCTGCCGCCCCTACACTCTAACCACTAGGCTACCCTGCCGCCCCTACACTCTAACCACTAGGCTACCTGCCACCTCTACACTCTAACCACTAGGCTACCCTGCCGCCCCTACACTCTAACCACTAGGCTACCTGCCACCCCTACACTCTAACCACTAGGCTACCTGCCACCCCTACACTCTAACCACTAGGCTACCTGCCGCCCCTACACTCTAACCACTAGGCTACCTGCCACCTCTACACTCTAACCACTAGGCTACCTGCCGCCTCTACACTCTAACCACTAGGCTACCTGCCACCCCTACACTCTAACCACTAGGCTACCTGCCACCCCTACACTCTAACCACTAGGCTACCCTGCCGCCCCTACACTCTAACCACTAGGCTACCTGCCACCCCTACACTCTAACCACTAGGCTACCTGCCACCCCTACACTCTAACCACTAGGCTACCTGCCACCCCTACACTCTAACCACTAGGCTACCCTGCCGCCCCTACACTCTAACCACTAGGCTACCTGCCACCCCTACACTCTAACCACTAGGCTACCCTGCCGCCCCTACACTCTAACCACTAGGCTACCTGCCACCCCTACACTCTAACCACTAGGCTACCCTGCCGCCCCTACACTCTAACCACTAGGCTACCTGCCACCCCTACACTCTAACCACTAGGCTACCCTGCCGCCCCTACACTCTAACCACTAGGCTACCTGCCGCCCCTACACTCTAACCACTAGGCTACCCTGCCACCCCTACTATCTAACCACTAGGCTACCCTGCCGCCCCTACACTCTAACCACTAGGCTACCCTGCCGCCCCTACACTCTAACCACTAGGCTACCCTGCCGCCCCTACACTCTAACCACTAGGCTACCCTGCCGCCCCTACACTCTAACCACTAGGCTACCCTGCCGCCCCTACACTCTAACCACTAGGCTACCCTGCCGCCCCTACACTCTAACCACTAGGCTACCCTGCCGCCCCTACACTCTAACCACTAGGCTACCCTGCCGCCCCTACACTCTAACCACTAGGCTACCTGCCGCCCCTACACTCTAACCACTAGGCTACCCTGCCGCCCCTACACTCTAACCACTAGGCTACCCTGCCGCCCCTACACTCTAACCACTAGGCTACCCTGCCGCCCCTACACTCTAACCACTAGGCTACCCTGCCGCCCCATTGCACTTCTAACCACTAGGCTACCCTGCCGCCCCATTGCACTTCTAACCACTAGGCTACCCTGCCGCCCCATTACACTCTAACCACTAGGCTACCCTGCCGCCCCATATACAGGAGTCTGGATTTAGCTTGTTTAGGCCTCTAAGCTGATGACACATAAGGTCTCCACAATGGACTTCCGTCTGTTTTATGGCCTGGTTGTTTTAGACGCCTCATCCCAGTTTCTTCATCTGAATATATCTTCTAGATAATCAGCTTCATAGCTTTCATGTTCAGCTGTAACACTGTGACATCTCTCTGGCAGGGTCATGTTCATTTCAAATCAGTCAATTCAGGAAGTAAACTGAAAATTCTAATTGTCCTCATGAGAAACAATGAAATCGGAATTTCAGTTGAAATCAATGAATGGATTCGACCCCTTCCTTGAACCTGACATTATGACATTTACTTGAAACGATGCCTAAGGATTTCCCGCAGCATCATACAGGGCCCCCACACAGCCCAGTCACGAGCTGTTCACTCCCTTACCATCTGGCAGACGGTATCAGAGCATGAGTTCTGATACCAACAGGCTCGGAGACAGTTTCTATCTACAAGCCATCAGACTGTATCAGAGCATGATGTCTGATACCAACAGGCTCAGAGACAGTTTCTATCTACAAGCCATCAGACTGTATCAGAGCATGAGGTCTGATACCAACAGGCTCAGAGACAGTTTCTATCTACAAGCCATCAGACTGTATCAGAGCATGAGGTCTGATACCAACAGGCTCAGAGACAGTTTCTATCTACAAACCATCAGACTGTATCAGAGCATGAGGTCTGATACCAACAGGCTCAGAGACAGTTTCTATCTACAAACCATCAGACTGCTGAACACTTGAACTGGACTGACCACTTGCTCTGATGCTCACACCTTAACACACACACACACACACACACACACACACACACACACACACACACACACACACACACACACACACACACACACACACACACACACACACACACACACACACACACACACACACACACACACACACACACACACACACACACACACTACACATCACAATTGCTGCTACCAGGCTCTTATTTACTATTGCTAATACTGCACAATGTATTCACTTGCCCCCTAATCCTCCCGTCCCAAAACACGTGTAAATATTGGCCTATACATTGAGCCTTCCTGTATTATACTGATACTGAACCTGCAGTAAGTGTTTCATTGGACGACGTATACCATGTGTATCCTGTACATACGACTAATAAAACAAGTGACCTTCTAGGATCCTGCTGCTGTGCCAGAGAAGAGCCCTATGGAGGAATATTACCAGGGCTGTGCAGGGGGCAAGGTGGAGGCTGAGCTAGGAGGCAGCGGTGAGGGGACCAGCACAAACAGTTCCCACATCACAGTGGATCCCCCAGAGCTGCTGTTCCACAATGGCTCCCTCTCTACCTCCCAGTCTGTGACTCTCTCCAATCACACCAAGGGCAAGCTCAGCTTGGTCTGGACCCCGGCTCCAAACTCCTCCTTCTCCGTCACACCCTCGTCATGTGACCTGGGACCCCTGAAGTCGACTGCTTTCAGAGTCAGCTACACGCCCAGGCAGCACAACACCTTCCATGGGGCACAGCTAGAGTGCTTCGCTCTCTACAAGGTCATTTAAACATTTGTTTATTATTTTTCGATTTAGTTTTTTTTCTTATTCCCTAGTCTGATCTTATTAAGATAAACCCTTCTTCTTGTTTTTCAAGACAGACCTGTGCAGGTAATGAGAATCTCAGCCTTACAAATAACCATCTCAACTATAACAATCTGGTCTCGGTACAGGTAGTGAAACAGCTCTGTTCTTGCCTCCACCTTTTTCTCCAGGTGTTGAGGGACCATCGGCAGGTAGAGGACCGTACCCTGTGCCCTCCCTGGTGTGTCACAGTCCGGGTCATTGGACACTCCTTCCAGCCTGGCCGGGAGCACTTCATCCCCCGCTTCTCCCTGCAGCGCCCCCGAGTGGTGAGTACAGACATGGCACCCGTCAACTGTCCACACACAATCATATCTCGATTAGTCTCACGCTAGCATACTCCAAAAGTCTTGTTCAGAAGGAAACGTTCAGGAAAAGTCTGCAATAAAGGCATTTTCTTCGTCCTCCTCTTCCTCTCTATCCAGGTCTTCCCTGCTCTGAGCCTGGTCTCGTACAGGACTGTGCTCCTGGAGAACATAGGAGACTTACCATTGGTGTTCAGGCTGGACCCAGAGGAGTGTCCTTCAGTCACTGTTCAGCCCACCAGTGGCCTGGTCCAACCTGGACAACACCAGATTCTCACCCTCAGGACCACCCCAGCAGAGGACTGCCCTGCCAAGCTACCCCTCACCCTGCACTTCAATGCCAGCCCCAAGCACACCCAGGTACCACAGTCCTAGTTGACAGCAGGCTTGTACCATAGATCCTTTTCAGACAGTTGGTGTGTTGGATGGGGGGGAGGATCAACATGAGCACGTTGCTGCACAGAATCACTGATCTACGAATCACCTCGGATCCGCAATGACGACTCCATTATGTGATCAAGAAAAAATAAATCTGCTTTAGAAACGCCTTGCTATGGCTGATTCCCCTTCAAATCCTAACGTGAATAAAGTGTTGCTCTGGGGGGGGGTGGGGGGGGGTGTGCTGCTGTCTGTACTGCCTTGTAGGAGCTGTCGGTGGTCAGTGTGGTAGAGAAGCTGTGTGTGTCTCTGGAAGGAGGAGGTAGTCTGTTCTTCAAACCCACGGCGGTGGGCTCCTGCTCCCAAAGCCCCTACACCGTCAGGAACCTGACCAGGTTACCTCTGAGGTTCCACTGGAGGATCCCTGGTCCTGACCGACGTGTCATCTCTGTGGCACCTGACACGGGAGTCCTGCAGCCCAATGAGACCATGGTGAGAGAAAGAGGGGGCTGGTGGGGACGTAGGATCTTGAATCTTTCTCTGGAGGCAGAACTGGGTGATTTCTGCTAGGTGGCTGAGCTGCAAAGTCAAATTGGCTATATATATATATATATATATCGTAATAATGTGGTTAGGTTTAGGCAGTAGGGTTAGCAGAGTGGTTAGGTTTAGGCAGTAGGGTTAGCAGAGTGGTTAGGTTTAGGCAGTAGGGTTAGCAGAGTGGTTAAGGCTAGGTTTAGGCAGTAGGGTTAGCAGAGTGGTTAGGTTAGGTTTAGGCAGTAGGGTTAGCAGAGTGGTTAAGGTTGGGTTTAGGCAGTAGGGTTAGCAGAGTGGTTAGGTTTAGGCAGTAGGGTTAGCAGAGTGGTTAGGTTTAGGCAGTAGGGTTAGCAGAGTGGTTAGGTTAGGTTTAGGCAGTAGGGTTAGCAGAGTGGTTAGGTTTAGGCAGTAGGGTTAGCAGAGTGGTTAGGTTTAGGCAGTAGGGTTAGCAGAGTGGTTAGTTTAGGTTTAGGCAGTAGGGTTAGCAGAGTGGTTAGGTTTAGGCAGTAGGGTTAGCAGAGTGGTTAGGTTTAGGCAGTAGGGTTAACAGAGTGGTTAGGTTTAGGCAGTAGGGTTAGCAGAGTGGTTAGGTTTAGGCAGTAGGGTTAACAGAGTGGTTAGGTTTAGGCAGTAGGGTCAGCAGAGTGGTTAGGTTAGGTTTAGGCAGTAGGGTTAGCAGAGTGGTTAGGTTAGGTTTAGGCAGTAGGGTTAACAGAGTGGTTAGGTTTAGGCAGTAGGGTCAGCAGAGTGGTTAGGTTAGGTTTAGGCAGTAGGGTTAGCAGAGTGGTTAGGTTAGGTTTAGGCAGTAGGGTTAGCAGAGTGGTTAGGTTAGGTTTAGGCAGTAGGGTTAACAGAGTGGTTAGGTTTAGGCAGTAGGGTTAGCAGAGTGGTTAGGTTTAGGCAGTAGGGTTAGCAGAGTGGTTAGGTTTAGGCGGTAGGGTTAGCAGAGTGGTTAGGTTTAGGCAGTAGGGTTAGCAGAGTGGTTAGGTTAGTTTTAGGCAGTAGGGTTAGCAGAGTGGTTAGGTTAGGTTTAGGCAGTAGGGTTAGCAGAGTGGTTAGGTTAGGTTTAGGCAGTAGGGTTAGCAGAGTGGTTAAGGTTAGGTTTAGGCAGTAGGGTTAGCAGAGTGGTTAGGTTTAGGCAGTAGGGTTAGCAGAGTGGTTAGGTTTAGGCAGTAGGGTTAGCAGAGTGGTTAGGTTTAGACAGTAGGGTTAGCAGAGTGGTTAGGTTTAGGCAGTAGGGTTAGCAGAGTGGTTAAGGCTAGGTTTAGGCAGTAGGGTTAGCAGAGTGGTTAGGTTAGGTTTAGGCAGTAGGGTTAGCAGAGTGGTTAAGGTTGGGTTTAGGCAGTAGGGTTAGCAGAGTGGTTAGGTTTAGGCAGTAGGGTTAGCAGAGTGGTTAGGTTTAGGCAGTAGGGTTAGCAGAGTGGTTAGGTTAGGTTTAGGCAGTAGGGTTAGCAGAGTGGTTAGGTTTAGGCAGTAGGGTTAGCAGAGTGGTTAGGTTTAGGCAGTAGGGTTAGCAGAGTGGTTAGTTTAGGTTTAGGCAGTAGGGTTAGCAGAGTGGTTAGGTTTAGGCAGTAGGGTTAGCAGAGTGGTTAGGTTTAGGCAGTAGGGTTAACAGAGTGGTTAGGTTTAGGCAGTAGGGTTAGCAGAGTGGTTAGGTTTAGGCAGTAGGGTTAACAGAGTGGTTAGGTTTAGGCAGTAGGGTCAGCAGAGTGGTTAGGTTAGGTTTAGGCAGTAGGGTTAGCAGAGTGGTTAGGTTAGGTTTAGGCAGTAGGGTTAACAGAGTGGTTAGGTTTAGGCAGTAGGGTCAGCAGAGTGGTTAGGTTAGGTTTAGGCAGTAGGGTTAGCAGAGTGGTTAGGTTAGGTTTAGGCAGTAGGGTTAGCAGAGTGGTTAGGTTAGGTTTAGGCAGTAGGGTTAACAGAGTGGTTAGGTTTAGGCAGTAGGGTTAGCAGAGTGGTTAGGTTTAGGCAGTAGGGTTAGCAGAGTGGTTAGGTTTAGGCGGTAGGGTTAGCAGAGTGGTTAGGTTTAGGCAGTAGGGTTAGCAGAGTGGTTAGGTTAGTTTTAGGCAGTAGGGTTAGCAGAGTGGTTAGGTTAGGTTTAGGCAGTAGGGTTAGCAGAGTGGTTAGGTTAGGTTTAGGCAGTAGGGTTAGCAGAGTGGTTAAGGTTAGGTTTAGGCAGTAGGGTTAGCAGAGTGGTTAGGTTTAGGCAGTAGGGTTAGCAGAGTGGTTAGGTTTAGGCAGTAGGGTTAGCAGAGTGGTTAGGTTTAGGCAGTAGGGTTAGCAGAGTGGTTAAGGTTAGGTTTAGACAGTAGGGTTAGCAGAGTGGTTAGGTTTAGGCAGTAGGGTTAACAGAGTGGTTAAGGTTAGGTTTAGGCAGTAGGGTTAGCAGAGTGGTTAGGTTTAGGCAGTAGGGTTAGCAGAGTGGTTAGGTTTAGGCAGTAGGGTTAGCAGAGTGGTTAGGTTTAGGCAGTAGGGTTAGCAGAGTGGTTAGGTTAGGTTTAGGCAGTAGGGTTAGCAGAGTGGTTAGGTTTAGGCAGTAGGGTTAGCAGAGTGGTTAGGTTTAGGCAGTAGGGTTAGCAGAGTGGTTAGGTTTAGGCAGTAGGGTTAGCAGAGTGGTTAGTTTAGGTTTAGGCAGTAGGGTTAGCAGAGTGGTTAGGTTAGGTTTAGGCAGTAGGGTTAGCAGAGTGGTTAGGTTTAGGCAGTAGGGTTAACAGAGTGGTTAGGTTTAGGCAGTAGGGTTAGCAGAGTGGTTAGGTTTAGGCAGTAGGGTTAACAGAGTGGTTAGGTTTAGGCAGTAGGGTCAGCAGAGTGGTTAGGTTAGGTTTAGGCAGTAGGGTTAGCAGAGTGGTTAGGTTTAGGCAGTAGGGTTAACAGAGTGGTTAGGTTTAGGCAGTAGGGTCAGCAGAGTGGTTAGGTTAGGTTTAGGCAGTAGGGTTAGCAGAGTGGTTAGGTTAGGTTTAGGCAGTAGGGTTAGCAGAGTGGTTAGGTTAGGTTTAGGCAGTAGGGTTAACAGAGTGGTTAGGTTTAGGCAGTAGGGTTAGCAGAGTGGTTAGGTTTAGGCAGTAGGGTTAGCAGAGTGGTTAGGTTTAGGCAGTAGGGTTAGCAGAGTGGTTAGGTTAGGTTTAGGCAGTAGGGTTAGCAGAGTGGTTAAGGTTAGGTTTAGGCAGTAGGGTTAGCAGAGTGGTTAGGTTTAGGCAGTAGGGTTAGCAGAGTGGTTAGGTTTAGGCAGTAGGGTTAGCAGAGTGGTTAGGTTTAGGCAGTAGGGTTAGCAGAGTGGTTAAGGTTAGGTTTAGACAGTAGGGTTAGCAGAGTGGTTAGGTTTAGGCAGTAGGGTTAACAGAGTGGTTAAGGTTAGGTTTAGGCAGTAGGGTTAGCAGAGTGGGTTAGCAGAGTGGTTAGGTAGGGTTAGCAGAGTGGTTAAGGTTAGGGTTAGGCAGTAGGGTTAGCAGAGTGGTTAGGTTTAGGCAGTAGGGTTAGCAGAGTGGTTAAGGTTAGGTTTAGGCAGTAGGGTTAGCAGAGTGGTTAAGGTTAGGTTTAGGCAGTAGGGTTAGCAGAGTGGTTAGGTTAGGTTTAGACAGTAGGGTTAGCAGAGTGGTTAGGTTTAGGCAGTAGGGTTAGCAGAGTGGTTAGGTTTAGGCAGTAGGGTTAGCAGAGTGGTTAAGGTTAGGTTTAGGCAGTAGGGTTAGCAGAGTGGTTAGGTTAGGTTTAGACAGTAGGGTTAGCAGAGTGGTTAGGTTTAGGCAGTAGGGTTAGCAGAGCTGTTAAGGTTAGGTTTAGGCAGTAGGGTTAGCAGAGTGGTTAGGTTAGGTTTAGACAGTAGGGTTAGCAGAGTGGTTAGGTTTAGGCAGTAGGGTTAGCAGAGTGGTTAGGTTTAGGCAGTAGGGTTAGCAGAGCTGCCACCAAGGCAAGAATCATGACAATGTTGGTGAGACTGGCTGTCTTTGAAAGAGAGATGGATACTGGCTGTTGATTGAGTGTTTCAAAGGTCTTTCTCAGGCTGTGAACTTGGTGTCTTGGCTAAATCTTCCATCTCACTCGATGATATGGATGATTGATTATTACCAACAAAATGTGATTCCGATGATTGTTGATGAAATGAAAACGTATGAATCCTGTTTGAACTTTGCAGGTTGAGTGGAGGTTGAGTGGAGGTTGAGTGCAGGTTGTGTGGAGGTTGAGTGGAGGTTGAGTAGAGGTTGAGTAGAGGTTGAGTGGAGAATGAGTGGAGGTTGAGTGGAGGTTGAGTGCAGGTTGTGTGGAGGTTGAGTGGAGGTTGAGTGGAGGTTGAGTGGAGGTTGAGTGGAGGTTGAGTAGAGGTTGAGTAGAGGTTGAGTAGAGGTTGAGTAGAGGTTGAGTGGAGGTTGAGTGGAGGTTGAGTGGCGGTTGAGTGGAGGTTAAGTAGAGGTTGAGTAGAGGTTGAGTAGAGGTTGAGTGTTGGTTAAGTAGAGGTTGAGTAGAGGTTGAGTGTTGGTTAAGTAGAGGTTAAGTAGAGGTTGAGTAGAGGTTGAGTGTTGGTTAAGTAGAGGTTGTGATTTTCCTCCTCCTAGGTGCAGACGTGGTCCTTCACCCCATTTGAGGAAATGGTTTACAATCTGAAGCCCAACTTGACCTTCTGGCCAATCCAGACGCCCGTGTGCAGGAAGTCCCGCCTCCCCCTGAAAGTTGTGGGCATGGCCTCCAAAGGATCCATCCAGGTGTTAGTCTCCTCAGATCCAACCCCTCAATCATCTTCCTGGTCTCCTTTACCTTGATCTGCGTTGAACTGACAACTTGTTGACAGGTGAATTGTGTCAGTGTCTGTGTTAGGGTGGAAACTCTTGTGTCATTGGTTCTCTCTCTCTCTCTCCAGGCAGAGCATGGCGTGCTGGACCTGGGGGAGGTGTTGGTGGGAGACTGCAGGTCCTTCGAGGTGCCTCTCATCAACAACGGTTCCTGTTCTGTCAGCTTCTGTTTGGCTGTACAACAGAGCCTGCTAGACCCGGGGCTGCCTGAGAACACACAGAATAAAGACCCTGTTGGTACGTATGAGGTCTCACAGAGTTGGTATAACACCCTGAGATCTCACAGAGTTGGTACGACACCCTGAGATCTCACAGAGTTGGTACGACACCCTGAGGTCTCACAGAGTTGGTACGACACCCTGAGGTCTCACAGAGTTGGTACGACACCCTGAGGTCTCACAGAGTTGGTACGACACCCTGAGGTCTCACAGAGTTGGTACGACACCCTGAGGTCTCACAGAGTTGGTACGACACCCTGAGGTCTCACAGAGTTGGTATGACACCCTGAGGTCTCACAGAGTTGGTACGACACCCTGAGGTCTCACAGAGTTGGTACGACACCCTGAGGTCTCACAGAGTTGGTACGACACCCTGAGATCTCACAGAGTTGGTACGACACCCTGAGGTCTCACAGAGTTGGTACGACACCCTGAGGTCTCACAGAGTTGGTACGACACCCTGAGATCTCACAGAGTTGGTACGACACCCTGAGGTCTCACAGAGTTGGTACGACACCCTGAGGTCTCACAGAGTTGGTACGACACCCTGAGGTCTCACAGAGTTGGTACGACACCCTGAGGTCTCACAGAGTTGGTACGACACCCTGAGGTCTCACAGAGTTGGTACGACACCCTGAGGTCTCACAGAGTTGGTACGACACCCTGAGGTCTCACAGAGTTGGTACGAGACCCTGAGATCTCACAGAGTTGGTACGAGACCTTGAGATCTCACAGAGTTGGTATTACACCCTGAGATCTCACAGAGTTGGTATGACACCCTGAGGTCTCACAGAGTTGGTACGACACCCTGAGGTCTCACAGAGTTGGTACGACACCCTGAGATCTCACAGAGTTGGTACGACACCCTGAGATCTCACAGAGTTGGTACGACACCCTGAGGTCTCACAGAGTTGGTACGACACCCTGAGATCTCACAGAGTTGGTACGACACCCTGAGATCTCACAGAGTTGGTACGACACCCTGAGATCTCACAGAGTTGGTACGACACCCTGAGGTCTCACAGAGTTGGTACGACACCCTGAGGTCTCACAGAGTTGGTACGACACCCTGAGGTCTCACAGAGTTGGTACGACACCCTGAGGTCTCACAGAGTTGGTACGACACCCTGAGGTCTCACAGAGTTGGTACGACACCCTAAGGTCTCACAGAGTTGGTACGACATCCAGAGATCTCACAGAGTTGGTATAACACCCTGAGGTCTCACAGAGTTGGTACGACACCCTGAGATCTCACAGAGTTGGTACGACACCCTGAGGTCTCACAGAATTGGTACGACACCCTGAGGTCTCACAGAGTTGGTACGACACCCTGAGGTCTCACAGAGTTTGTACGACACCCTGAGGTCTCACAGAGTTGGTACGACACCCTGAGGTCTCACAGAGTTGGTACGACACCCTGAGGTCTCACAGAGTTGGTACGACATCCTGAGGTCTCACAGAGTCGGTACGACACCCTGAGGTCTCACAGAGTTGGTACGACACCCTGAGGTCTCACAGAGTCGGTACGACACCCTGAGATCTCACAGAGTTGGTACGACACCCTGAGATCTCACAGAGTTGGTACGACACCCTGAGGTCTCACAGAGTTGGTATGACACCCTGAGGTCTCACAGAGTTGGTACGACACCCTGAGGTCTCACAGAGTCGGTACGACACCCTGAGATCTCACAGAGTTGGTACGACACCCTGAGATCTCACAGAGTTGGTACGACACCCTGAGGTCTCACAGAGTTGGTATGACACCCTGAGGTCTCACAGAGTTGGTATGACACCCTGAGGTCTCACAGAGTTGGTACGACATCCAGAGATCCTCTCTCTCTCCATGTATTGAACCTCTACTGCCACAGCTGTGTTACTTTACACAAATGCGCTCCCAACCGTGCTCCCCCCCCATCCGCGAAGACAACCAATCCGAGACAGAATCAATAGATGATCTGAGCTATCCTACCCAGACCAAGCTACATACTCCTCCCAGCCAACATGACCCCATTGGCCCCATGTAGGTATTCAGTGGGCAAGGTGGGCACGAACTAGCCCACACCAAGCCCAATACAAGCTAGCCCACACCAAGCCCAACACGGGCTAGCCCACACCAAGCCCAACACGGGTTAGCCCACACCAAGCCCAACACGGGCTAGCCCACACCAAGCCCAACACGGGCTAGCCCACACCAAGCCCAACACGGGCTAGCCCAACACAACCAGTCCACACCAAGCTCAACACAACTAGTCCACACCAAGCCCAACACAACCAGTCCACACCAAGCCCAACACAACTAGTCCACACCAAGCCCAACACAACCAGTCCACACCAAGCCCAACACAACCAGTCCACACCAAGCCCAACACGGCCAGCCCAACACGGCCAGCCCAACACAACC
Source organism: Salvelinus alpinus (assembly GCF_045679555.1). Lineage (NCBI taxonomy): Eukaryota > Metazoa > Chordata > Actinopteri > Salmoniformes > Salmonidae > Salvelinus > Salvelinus alpinus. Next base: position 42,633,921 of record NC_092099.1, on the reverse strand, counting down.
AGTCCACACCAAGCCCAACACAACCAGCCCAACACAACCAGTCCACACCAAGCCCAACACAACCAGCCCACACCAAGCCCAACACAACTAGTCCACACCAAGCCCAACACAACCAGTCCACACCAAGCCCAACACAACCAGTCCACACCAAGCCCAACACAACCAGTCCACACCAAGCAGTGCATTCAGCTCGATGATACAACCTCGTATCCATAGCGACTTATCTTCAGTGCATTCAGCTCGATGATACAACCTCGTATCCATAGCGACTTATCTTCAGTGCATTCAGCTCGATGATACAACCTCGTATCCATAGCTACTTATCTTCAGTGCATTCAGCTCGATGATACAACCTCGTATCCATAGCGACTTATCTTCAGTGCATGCAGCTCGATGATACAACCTCGTATCCATAGCGACTTATCTTCAGTGCATGCAGCTCGATGATACAACCTCGTATCCATAGCGACTTATCTTCAGTGCATTCAGCTCGATGATACAACCTCGTATCCATAGCGACTTATTTTCAGCGCATTCAGTTTGATGATACAACCTCGTATCACAGGTGTGCGTTGACCTGATGTTGGCAGCCTACATGGGGCCTATATTTTAGCCCGCATCGTGCCAATGTGGACATGCTGCTTGGACTACTACCGTTACTTCATACTGGTTGTGGCACCATGTGTGGTGGGGAGGTGGTGTACCTGCATTCGCCACCACATGTACCACGGCTTTAGGTGGATGGGGAGTATGGCAGTGCAGCCAAGCTCACTAGTGCAGCTAAGAGACGACATGCTTGGCTTGAAAATCCCCGGGCCACACCACACTGTGATTCTGTTCTTTTTGTCTGTTTTTGTTCAGCTTACTTACTTACTAAACCCTCTTCATAAAGCCACACACATCTTCTGCCACTGGAGTCTGTCTTTGGCCATAACTCCTCCAGGTTCACTGCCCCATAACAGACCCAGCTCCTCCAGGTTCACTGTCCCATAACAGACCCAGCTCCTCCAGGTTCACTGCCCCATAACAGACCCAGCTCCTCCAGGTTCACTGCCCCATAACAGACCCAGCTCCTCCAGGTTCACTGTCCCATAACAGACCCAGCTCCTCCAGGTTCACTGCCCCATAACAGACCCAGCTCCTCCAGGTTCACTGCCCCATAACAGACCCAGCTCCTCCAGGTTCACTGCCCCATAACAGACCCAGCTCCTCCAGGTTCACTGCCCCATAACAGACCCAGCTCCTCCAGGTTCACTGTCCCATAACAGACCCAGCTCCTCCAGGTTCACTGTCCCATAACAGACCCAGCTCCTCCAGGTTCACTGTCCCATAACAGACCCAGCTCCTCCAGCTCCTCCAGGTTCACTGTCCCATAACAGACCCAGCTCCTCCAGCTCCTCCAGGTTCACTGTCCCATAACAGACCCAGCTCCTCCAGGTTCACTGTCCCATAACAGACCCAGCTCCTCCAGCTCCTCCAGGTTCACTGTCCCATAACAGACCCAGCTCCTCCAGGTTCACTGTCCCATAACAGACCCAGCTCCTCCAGGTTCACTGTCCCATAACAGACCCAGCTCCTCCAGGTTCACTGTCCCATAACAGACCCAGCTCCTCCAGGTTCACTGTCCCATAACAGACCCAGCTCCTCCAGGTTCACTGTCCCATAACAGACCCAGCTCCTCCAGGTTCACTGTCCCATAACAGACCCAGCTCCTCCAGGTTCACTGTCCCATAACAGACCCAGCTCCTCCAGGTTCACTGTCCCATAACAGACCCAGCTCCTCCAGGTTCACTGTCCCATAACAGACCCAGCTCCTCCAGGTTCACTGTCCCATAACAGACCCAGCTCCTCCAGGTTCACTGTCCCATAACAGACCCAGCTCCTCCAGGTTCACTGTCCCATAACAGACCCAGCTCCTCCAGGTTCACTGTCCCATAACAGACCCAGCTCCTCCAGGTTCACTGTCCCATAACAGACCCAGCTCCTCCAGGTTCACTGTCCCATAACAGACCCATCTCTTCCAGTTTCACTGTCCCATAACAGACCCATCTCCTCCAGGTTCACTGTCCCATAACAGACCCAGCTCCTCCAGGTTCACTGTCCCATAACAGACCCATCTCTTCCAGCTCCTCCAGGTACACTGTCCCATAACAGACCCAGCTCCTCCAGGTACACTGTCCCATAACAGACCCATCTCTTCCAGCTCCTCCAGGTACACTGTCCCATAACAGACCCAGCTCCTCCAGGTTCACTGTCCCATAACAGACCCAGCTCCTCCAGGTACACTGTCCCATAACAGACCCAGCTCCTCCAGGTACACTGTCCCATAACAGACCCATCTCCTCCAGGTTCACTGTCCCATAACAGACCCAGCTCCTCCAGGTTCACTGTCCCATAACAGACCCAGCTCCTCCAGGTTCACTGTCCCATAACAGACCCAGCTCCTCCAGGTTCACTGTCCCATAACAGACCCATCTCTTCCAGGTTCACTGTCCCATAACAGACCCAGCTCCTCCAGGTTCACTGTCCCATAACAGACCCATCTCTTCCAGGTTCACTGTCCCATAACAGACCCATCTCTTCCAGGTTCACTGTCCCATAACAGACCCAGCTCCTCCAGGTTCACTGTCCCATAACAGACCCATCTCTTCCAGGTTCACTGTCCCATAACAGACCCATCTCTTCCAGGTTCACTGTCCCATAACAGACCCAGCTCCTCCAGGTTCACTGTCCCATAACAGACCCATCTCTTCCAGGTTCACTGTCCCATAACAGACCCAGCTCCTCCAGGTTCACTGTCCCATAACAGACCCAGCCTCTCCAGCTCCTCCAGGTTCACTGTCCCATAACAGACCCAGCTCCTCCAGGTTCACTGTCCCATAACAGACCCAGCTCCTCCAGGTTCACTGTCCCATAACAGACCCAGCTCCTCCAGGTTCACTGTCCCATAACAGACCCAGCTCCTCCAGGTTCACTGTCCCATAACAGACCCAGCTCCTCCAGGTTCACTGTCCCATAACAGACCCAGCTCCTCCAGGTTCACTGTCCCATAACAGACCCAGCTCCTCCAGGTTCACTGTCCCATAACAGACCCATCTCCTCCAGCTCCTCCAGGTTCACTGTCCCATAACAGACCCAGCTCCTCCAGGTTCACTGTCCCATAACAGACCCATCTCTTCCAGGTTCACTGTCCCATAACAGACCCATCTCTCCCAGCTCCTCAAAATTCACTGTCCCATAACAGACCCATCTCTCCTAGCTCCTCCAGGTTCACTGTCCCATAACAGACCCATCTCTTCCAGCTCCTCCAGGTTCAGTGGTTAATAGCTTTATCCTGTCCTGTGTATTAAAGCCCTGGAGCTGGACTCTGTGAGAGGCACCATCCCAGCTCGCTCCAGGCTGCTGATCCGCTCCACTGTGAGGCCTGCCAGGAGGACCAGATACTGCTGGGACCTCACCTACCAGACACTCAGCTCTGCAGGTAGGTCCCCTGTTAGACAGCAGACACTCTGCAGGTAGGTCCCCTGTTAGACAGCAGACACTCAGCTCTGCAGGTAGGTCCCCTGTTAGACAGCAGACACTCTGCAGGTAGGTCCCCTGTTAGACAGTAGACACTCAGCTCTGCAGGTAGGTCCCCTGTTAGACAGCAGACACTCAGTTCTGCAGGTAGGTCCCCTGTTAGACAGTAGACACTCAGCTCTGCAGGTAGGTCCCCTGTTAGACAGCAGACACTCAGCTCTGCAGGTAGGTCCTCTGTTAGACAGGAGACACTCAGCTCTGCAGGTAGGTCCCCTGTTAGACAGCAGACACTCAGCTCTGCAGGTAGGTCCCCTGTTAGACAGCAGACACTCAGCTCTGCAGGTAGGTTCCCTGTTAGACAGCAGATACTCAGCTCTGCAGGTAGGTCCCCTGTTAGACAGCAGACACTCAGCTCTGCAGGTAGGTCCCCTGTTAGACAGCAGACACTCAGCTCTGCAGGTAGGTCCCCTGTTAGACAGCAGACACTCAGCTCTGCAGGTAGGTCCCCTGTTAGACAGCAGACACTCAGCTCTGCAGGTAGGTCCCCTGTTAGACAGCAGACACTCAGCTCTGCAGGTAGGTCCCCTGTTAGACAGCAGACACTCAGCTCTGCAGGTAGGTCCCCTGTTAGACAGCAGACACTCAGCTCTGCAGGTAGGTCCCCTGTTAGACAGCAGACACTCAGCTCTGCAGGTAGGTCCCCTGTTAGACAGCAGACACTCAGCTCTGCAGGTAGGTCCCCTGTGAGACAGCAGACACTCAGCTCTGCAGGTAGGTCCCCTGTTAGACAGCAGACACTCAGCTCTGCAGGTAGGTCCTCTGTTAGACAGCAGACACTCAGCTCTGCAGGTAGGTCCCCTGTTAGACAGCAGACACTCAGCTCTGCAGGTAGGTCCTCTGTTAGACAGCAGACACTCAGCTCTGCAGGTAGGTCCCCTGTTAGACAGCAGACACTCAGCTCTGCAGGTAGGTCCTCTGTTAGACAGCAGACACTCAGCTCTGCAGGTAGGTCCCCTGTTAGACAGCAGACACTCAGCTCTGCAGGTAGGTCCCCTGTTAGACAGCAGACACTCAGCTCTGCAGGTAGGTCCTCTGTTAGACAGGAGACACTCAGCTCTCCAGGTAGGTCCCCTGTTAGACAGCAGACACTCAGCTCTGCAGGTAGGTCCCCTGTTAGACAGGAGACACTCAGCTCTGCAGGTAGGTCCTCTGTTAGACAGGAGACACTCAGCTCTGCAGGTAGGTCCCCTGTTAGACAGTAGACACTCAGCTCTGCAGGTAGGTCCCCTGTTAGACAGCAGACACTCAGCTCTGCAGGTAGGTCCCCTGTTAGACAGCAGATACTCAGCTCTGCAGGTAGGTCCCCTGTTAGACAGCAGACACTCTGCAGGTAGGTCCCCTGTTAGACAGGAGACACTCAGCTCTGCAGGTAGGTCCCCTGTTAGACAGCAGACACTCAGCTCTGCAGGTAGGTCCCCTGTTAGACAGCAGATACTCAGCTCTGCAGGTAGGTCCCCTGTTAGACAGCAGACACTCAGTTCTGCAGGTAGGTCCCCTGTTAGACAGCAGACACTCTGCAGGTAGGTCCCCTGTGAGACAGCAGACACTCAGCTCTGCAGGTAGGTCCCCTGTTAGACAGTAGACACTCAGCTCTGCAGGTAGGTCCCCTGTTAGACAGCAGACACTCAGCTCTGCAGGTAGGTCCCCTGTTAGACAGCAGACACTCAGTTCTGCAGGTAGGTCCCCTGTTAGACAGCAGACACTCTGCAGGTAGGTCCCCTGTGAGACAGCAGACACTCAGCTCTGCAGGTAGGTCCCCTGTTAGACAGTAGACACTCAGCTCTGCAGGTAGGTTCCCTGTTAGACAGCAGACACTCAGCTCTGCAGATAGGTCCCCTGTTAGACAGCAGACACTCTGCAGGTAGGTCCCCTGTGAGACAGCAGACACTCAGCTCTGCAGGTAGGTCCCCTGTTAGACAGTAGACACTCAGCTCTGCAGGTAGGTTCCCTGTGAGACAGTAGACACTCAGCTCTGCAGGTAGGTCCCCTGTTAGACAGCAGACACTCTGCAGGTAGGTCCCCTGTGAGACAGCAGACACTCAGCTCTGCAGGTAGGTCCCCTGTTAGACAGTAGACACTCAGCTCTGCAGGTAGGTCCCCTGTTAGACAGCAGACACTCTGCAGGTAGGTCCCCTGTGAGACAGCAGACACTCAGCTCTGCAGGTAGGTCCCCTGTTAGACAGTAGACACTCAGCTCTGCAGGTAGGTCCCCTGTTAGACAGGAGACACTCAGCTCTGCAGGTAGGTCCCCTGTTAGACAGCAGACACTCTGCAGGTAGGTCCCCTGTGAGACAGCAGACACTCAGCTCTGCAGGTAGGTCCCCTGTTAGACAGTAGACACTCAGCTCTGCAGGTAGGTCCCCTGTTAGACAGCAGACACTCTGCAGGTAGGTCCCCTGTGAGACAGCAGACACTCAGCTCTGCAGGTAGGTTCCCTGTTAGACAGCAGATACTCAGCTCTGCAGGTAGGTCCCCTGTTAGACAGCAGACACTCAGCTCTGCAGGTAGGTCCCCTGTTAGACAGCAGACACTCAGCTCTGCAGGTAGGTCCCCTGTTAGACAGCAGACACTCAGCTCTGCAGGTAGGTCCCCTGTTAGACAGCAGACACTCAGCTCTGCAGGTAGGTCCCCTGTTAGACAGCAGACACTCAGCTCTGCAGGTAGGTCCCCTGTTAGACAGCAGACACTCAGTTCTGCAGGTAGGTCCCCTGTTAGACAGCAGACACTCTGCAGGTAGGTCCCCTGTGAGACAGCAGACACTCAGCTCTGCAGGTAGGTCCCCTGTTAGACAGTAGACACTCAGCTCTGCAGGTAGGTTCCCTGTTAGACAGCAGACACTCAGCTCTGCAGGTAGGTCCCCTGTTAGACAGGAGACACTCAGCTCTGCAGGTAGGTCCTCTGTTAGACAGCAGACAGTCAGCTCTGCAGGTAGGTTCCCTGTTAGACAGCAGATACTCAGCTCTGCAGGTAGGTCCCCTGTTAGACAGCAGACACTCAGCTCTGCAGGTAGGTCCCCTGTTAGACAGCAGACACTCAGCTCTGCAGGTAGGTCCCCTGTTAGACAGCAGACACTCAGCTCTGCAGGTAGGTCCCCTGTTAGACAGCAGACACTCAGCTCTGCAGGTAGGTCCCCTGTTAGACAGCAGACACTCAGCTCTGCAGGTAGGTCCCCTGTTAGACAGCAGACACTCAGCTCTGCAGGTAGGTCCCCTGTTAGACAGCAGACACTCAGCTCTGCAGGTAGGTCCCCTGTTAGACAGCAGACACTCAGCTCTGCAGGTAGGTCCCCTGTGAGACAGCAGACACTCAGCTCTGCAGGTAGGTCCCCTGTTAGACAGCAGACACTCAGCTCTGCAGGTAGGTCCTCTGTTAGACAGCAGACACTCAGCTCTGCAGGTAGGTCCCCTGTTAGACAGCAGACACTCAGCTCTGCAGGTAGGTCCTCTGTTAGACAGCAGACACTCAGCTCTGCAGGTAGGTCCCCTGTTAGACAGCAGACACTCAGCTCTGCAGGTAGGTCCCCTGTTAGACAGCAGACACTCAGCTCTGCAGGTAGGTCCTCTGTTAGACAGGAGACACTCAGCTCTCCAGGTAGGTCCCCTGTTAGACAGCAGACACTCAGCTCTGCAGGTAGGTCCCCTGTTAGACAGCAGACACTCAGCTCTGCAGGTAGGTTCCCTGTTAGACAGCAGACACTCAGCTCTGCAGGTAGGTTCCCTGTTAGACAGCAGACACTCAGCTCTGCAGGTAGGTTCCCTGTTAGACAGCAGACACTCAGCTCTGCAGGTAGGTCCCCTGTTAGACAGCAGACACTCAGCTCTGCAGGTAGGTCCCCTGTTAGACAGCAGACACTCAGCTCTGCAGGTAGGTCCCCTGTTAGACAGCAGACACTCAGCTCTGCAGGTAGGTCCCCTGTTAGACAGCAGACACTCAGCTCTGCAGGTAGGTCCCCTGTTAGACAGCAGCCACTCAGCTTTGCAGGTAGGTCCCCTGTTAGACAGCAGACACTCAGCTCTGCAGGTAGGTCCTCTGTTAGACAGTAGACACTCTGCAGGTAGGTCCCCTGTTAGACAGTAGACACTCTGCAGGTAGGTACCCTGTTAGACAGCAGACACTCAGCTCTGCAGGTAGGTCCCCTGTTAGACAGCAGACACTCAGCTCTGCAGGTAGGTCCTCTGTTAGACAGCAGACACTCAGCTCTGCAGGTAGGTCCCCTGTTAGACAGCAGACACTCAGCTCTGCAGGTAGGTCCTCTGTTAGACAGCAGACACTCAGCTCTGCAGGTAGGTCCCCTGTTAGACAGCAGACACTCAGCTCTGCAGGTAGGTCCTCTGTTAGACAGCAGATACTCAGCTCTGCAGGTAGGTCCCCTGTTAGACAGCAGACACTCTGCAGGTAGGTCCCCTGTTAGACAGGAGACACTCAGCTCTGCAGGTAGGTCCTCTGTTAGACAGCAGACACTCAGCTCTGCAGGTAGGCCCCCTGTTAGACAGCAGACACTCAGCTCTGCAGGTAGGTCCCCTGTTAGACAGGAGACACTCAGCTCTGCAGGTAGGTCCCCTGTGAGACAGCAGACACTCAGTTCTGCAGGTAGGTCCCCTGTTAGACAGCAGACACTCAGTTCTGCAGGTAGGTCCCCTGTTAGACAGCAGACACTCAGTTCTGCAGGTAGGTCCCCTGTTAGACAGCAGACACTCAGTTCTGCAGGTAGGTCCCCTGTGAGACAGCAGACACTCAGTTCTGCAGGTAGGTCCCCTGTTAGACAGCAGACACTCAGTTCTGCAGGTAGGTCCCCTGTTAGACAGCAGACACTCAGTTCTGCAGGTAGGTCCCCTGTTAGACAGCAGACACTCTGCAGGTAGGTCCCCTGTGAGACAGCAGACACTCAGCTCTGCAGGTAGGTCCCCTGTTAGACAGTAGACACTCAGCTCTGCAGGTAGGTCCCCTGTTAGACAGCAGACACTCTGCAGGTAGGTCCCCTGTGAGACAGCAGACACTCAGCTCTGCAGGTAGGTTCCCTGTTAGACAGCAGACACTCAGCTCTGCAGGTAGGTTCCCTGTTAGACAGCAGACACTCAGCTCTGCAGGTAGGTCCCCTGTTAGACAGCAGACACTCAGCTCTGCAGGTAGGTCCCCTGTTAGACAGCAGACACTCAGCTCTGCAGGTAGGTCCCCTGTTAGACAGCAGACACTCAGCTATGCAGGTAGGTCCCCTGTTAGACAGCAGACACTCAGCTCTGCAGGTAGGTCCCCTGTTAGACAGCAGACACTCAGCTCTGCAGGTAGGTCCTCTGTTAGACAGCAGACACTCAGCTCTGCAGGTAGGTCCCCTGTTAGACAGCAGACACTCAGCTCTGCAGGTAGGTCCTCTGTTAGACAGTAGACACTCTGCAGGTAGGTCCCCTGTTAGACAGTAGACACTCAGCTCTGCAGGTAGGTCCCCTGTTAGACAGTAGACACTCAGCTCTGCAGGTAGGTCCTCTGTTAGACAGCAGACACTCAGCTCTGCAGGTAGGTCCCCTGTTAGACAGTAGACACTCAGCTCTGCAGGTAGGTCCTCTGTTAGACAGCAGACACTCAGCTCTGCAGGTAGGTCCCCTGTTAGACAGTAGACACTCAGCTCTGCAGGTAGGTCCCCTGTTAGACAGCAGACACTCAGCTCTGCAGGTAGGTCCCCTGTTAGACAGTAGACACTCAGCTCTGCAGGTAGGTCCTCTGTTAGACAGCAGACACTCAGCTCTGCAGGTAGGTCCCCTGTTAGACAGCAGACACTCAGCTCTGCAGGTAGGTCCCCTGTTAGACAGCAGATACTCAGCTCTGCAGGTAGGTCCCCTGTTAGACAGCAGACACTCAGCTCTGCAGGTAGGTCCCCTGTTAGACAGCAGACACTCTGCAGGTAGGTCCCCTGTTAGACAGCAGACACTCAGCTCTGCAGGTAGGTCCCCTGTTAGACAGGAGACACTCAGCTCTGCAGGTAGGTCCCCTGTTAGACAGCAGACACTCTGCAGGTAGGTCCCCTGTTAGACAGTAGACACTCAGCTCTGCAGGTAGGTCCCCTGTTAGACAGCAGACAGTCAGCTCTGCAGGTAGGTCCCCTGTTAGACAGGAGACACTCAGCTCTGCAGGTAGGTCCCCTGTTAGACAGCAGACACTCAGCTCTGCAGGTAGGTCCCCTGTTAGACAGCAGACACTCAGCTCTGCAGGTAGGTCCCCTGTTAGACAGCAGACACTCAGCTCTGCAGGTAGGTCCCCTGTTAGACAGCAGACACTCAGCTCTGCAGGTAGGTCCCCTGTTAGACAGCAGACACTCAGCTCTGCAGGTAGGTCCCCTGTTAGACAGCAGACACTCAGCTCTGCAGGTAGGTCCCCTGTTAGACAGTAGACACTCAGCTCTGCAGGTAGGTCCTCTGTTAGACAGCAGACACTCAGCTCTGCAGGTAGGTCCCCTGTTAGACAGCAGACACTCAGCTCTGCAGGTAGGTCCTCTGTTAGACAGCAGACACTCAGCTCTGCAGGTAGGTCCCCTGTTAGACAGCAGACACTCAGCTCTGCAGGTAGGTCCCCTGTTAGACAGCAGACACTCAGCTCTGCAGGTAGGTCCCCTGTTAGACAGCAGACACTCTGCAGGTAGGTCCCCTGTTAGACAGCAGACACTCAGCTCTGCAGGTAGGTCCCCTGTTAGACAGTAGACACTCAGCTCTGCAGGTAGGTCCTCTGTTAGACAGCAGACACTCAGCTCTGCAGGTAGGTCCCCTGTTAGACAGCAGACACTCAGCTCTGCAGGTAGGTCCCCTGTTAGACAGCAGACACTCAGCTCTGCAGGTAGGTCCCCTGTGAGACAGCAGACAGTCAGCTCTGCAGGTAGGTCCCCTGTTAGACAGCAGACACTCAGCTCTGCAGGTAGGTCCCCTGTTAGACAGCAGACACTCAGCTCTGCAGGTAGGTCCTCTGTTAGACAGCAGACACTCAGCTCTGCAGGTAGGTCCCCTGTTAGACAGCAGACACTCAGTTCTGCAGGTAGGTCCCCTGTTAGACAGCAGACACTCAGCTCTGCAGGTAGGTCCCCTGTGAGACAGCAGACAGTCAGCTCTGCAGGTAGGTCCCCTGTTAGACAGCAGACACTCAGCTCTGCAGGTAGGTCCCCTGTTAGACAGCAGACACTCAGCTCTGCAGGTAGGTCCTCTGTTAGACAGCAGACACTCAGCTCTGCAGGTAGGTCCCCTGTTAGACAGCAGACACTCAGCTCTGCAGGTAGGTCCCCTGTTAGACAGTAGACACTCTGCAGGTAGGTCCTCTGTTAGACAGGAGACACTCAGCTCTGCAGGTAGGTCCCCTGTTAGACAGCAGACACTCAGCTCTGCAGGTAGGTCCCCTGTTAGACAGCAGACACTCAGCTCTGCAGGTAGGTCCCCTGTTAGACAGCAGACACTCAGCTCTGCAGGTAGGTCCTCTGTTAGACAGCAGACACTCAGCTCTGCAGGTAGGTCCCCTGTTAGACAGTAGACACTCTGCAGGTAGGTCCTCTGTTGGACAGGAGACACTCAGCTCTGCAGGTAGGTCCCCTGTTAGACAGCAGACACTCAGCTCTGCAGGTAGGTTCCCTGTTAGACAGCAGACACTCAGCTCTGCAGGTAGGTCCCCTGTTAGACAGCAGACACTCAGCTCTGCAGGTAGGTCCCCTGTTAGACAGCAGACACTCAGCTCTGCAGGTAGGTCCCCTGTTAGACAGCAGACACTCAGCTCTGCAGGTAGGTCCTCTGTTAGACAGCAGACACTCAGCTCTGCAGGTAGGTCCCCTGTTAGACAGCAGACACTCAGCTCTGCAGGTAGGTCCTCTGTTAGACAGCAGACACTCAGCTCTGCAGGTAGGTCCCCTGTTAGACAGCAGACACTCAGCTCTGCAGGTAGGTCCCCTGTTAGACAGCAGACACTCAGCTCTGCAGGTAGGTCCCCTGTTAGACAGCAGACACTCAGCTCTGCAGGTAGGTCCTCTGTTAGACAGCAGACACTCAGCTCTGCAGGTAGGTCCCCTGTTAGACAGCAGACACTCAGCTCTGCAGGTAGGTCCCCTGTGAGACAGCAGACACTCAGCTCTGCAGGTAGGTCCCCTGTTAGACAGTAGACACTCAGCTCTGCAGGTAGGTCCCCTGTTAGACAGCAGACACTCTGCAGGTAGGTCCCCTGTTAGACAGTAGACACTCAGCTCTGCAGGTAGGTCCCCTGTGAGACAGCAGACACTCAGCTCTGCAGGTAGGTCCCCTGTTAGACAGCAGACACTCAGCTCTGCAGGTAGGTCCCCTGTTAGACAGCAGACACTCAGCTCTGCAGGTAGGTCCTCTGTTAGACAGCAGACACTCAGCTCTGCAGGTAGGTCCCCTGTTAGACAGCAGACACTCAGCTCTGCAGGTAGGTCCCCTGTTAGACAGCAGACACTCAGCTCTGCAGGTAGGTCCCCTGTGAGACAGCAGACACTCAGCTCTGCAGGTAGGTCCCCTGTTAGACAGCAGACACTCAGCTCTGCAGGTAGGTTCCCTGTTAGACAGCAGACACTCTGCAGGTAGGTCCTCTGTTAGACAGGAGACACTCAGCTCTGCAGGTAGGTCCCCTGTTAGACAGCAGACACTCAGCTCTGCAGGTAGGTTCCCTGTTAGACAGCAGACACTCAGCTCTGCAGGTAGGTTCCCTGTTAGACAGCAGACACTCAGCTCTGCAGGTAGGTCCCCTGTGAGACAGCAGACACTCAGCTCTGCAGGTAGGTTCCCTGTTAGACAGCAGACACTCAGCTCTGCAGGTAGGTCCCCTGTTAGACAGCAGACACTCAGCTCTGCAGGTAGGTCCCCTGTTAGACAGCAGACACTCAGCTCTGCAGGTAGGTACCCTGTTAGACAGCAGACACTCAGCTCTGCAGGTAGGTCCCCTGTTAGACAGCAGACACTCAGCTCTGCAGGTAGGTCCCCTGTTAGACAGCAGACACTCAGCTCTGCAGGTAGGTCCCCTGTTAGACAGCAGACACTCAGCTCTGCAGGTAGGTCCCCTGTTAGACAGCAGACACTCAGCTCTGCAGGTAGGTCCCCTGTTAGACAGCAGACACTCAGCTCTGCAGGTAGGTTCCTTGTTAGACAGCAGACACTCAGCTCTGCAGGTAGGTCCCCTGTTAGACAGCAGATACTCAGCTCTGCAGGTAGGTCCCCTGTTAGACAGCAGACACTCTGCAGGTAGGTCCCCTGTTAGACAGGAGACACTCAGCTCTGCAGGTAGGTCCCCTGTGAGACAGCAGACACTCAGCTCTGCAGGTAGGTCCCCTGTTAGACAGCAGACACTCAGTTCTGCAGGTAGGTCCCCTGTTAGACAGCAGACACTCTGCAGGTAGGTCCCCTGTGAGACAGCAGACACTCAGCTCTGCAGGTAGGTCCCCTGTTAGACAGTAGACACTCAGCTCTGCAGGTAGGTCCCCTGTTAGACAGCAGACACTCTGCAGGTAGGTCCCCTGTTAGACAGGAGACACTCAGCTCTGCAGGTAGGTCCCCTGTTAGACAGCAGACACTCAGCTCTGCAGGTAGGTCCCCTGTTAGACAGCAGACACTCAGTTCTGCAGGTAGGTCCCCTGTTAGACAGCAGACACTCAGTTCTGCAGGTAGGTCCCCTGTTAGACAGCAGACACTCTGCAGGTAGGTCCCCTGTGAGACAGCAGACACTCAGCTCTGCAGGTAGGTCCCCTGTTAGACAGTAGACACTCAGCTCTGCAGGTAGGTCCCCTGTTAGACAGCAGACACTCAGTTCTGCAGGTAGGTCCCCTGTTAGACAGCAGACACTCTGCAGGTAGGTCCCCTGTGAGACAGCAGACACTCAGCTCTGCAGGTAGGTCCCCTGTTAGACAGTAGACACTCAGCTCTGCAGGTAGGTCCCCTGTGAGGCAGCAGACACTCAGCTCTGCAGGTAGGTCCCCTGTTAGACAGTAGACACTCAGCTCTGCAGGTAGGTCCCCTGTTAGACAGCAGACAGTCAGCTCTGCAGGTAGGTCCCCTGTTAGACAGCAGACACTCAGCTCTGCAGGTAGGTTCCCTGTTAGACAGCAGACACTCAGCTCTGCAGGTAGGTCCCCTGTTAGACAGTAGACACTCAGCTCTGCAGGTAGGTCCCCTGTTAGACAGCAGACAGTCAGCTCTGCAGGTAGGTCCCCTGTTAGACAGGAGACACTCAGCTCTGCAGGTAGGTCCCCTGTTAGACAGCAGACACTCAGTTCTGCAGGTAGGTCCCCTGTTAGACAGCAGACACTCTGCAGGTAGGTCCCCTGTGAGACAGCAGACACTCAGCTCTGCAGGTAGGTCCCCTGTTAGACAGTAGACACTCAGCTCTGCAGGTAGGTCCCCTGTGAGACAGCAGACACTCAGCTCTGCAGATAGGTCCCCTGTTAGACAGTAGACACTCAGCTCTGCAGGTAGGTCCCCTGTTAGACAGCAGACAGTCAGCTCTGCAGGTAGGTCCCCTGTTAGACAGCAGACACTCAGCTCTGCAGGTAGGTCCCCTGTGAGACAGCAGACACTCAGCTCTGCAGGTAGGTCCCCTGTTAGACAGTAGACACTCAGCTCTGCAGGTAGGTCCCCTGTTAGACAGCAGACAGTCAGCTCTGCAGGTAGGTCCCCTGTTAGACAGCAGACACTCAGCTCTGCAGGTAGGTCCTCTGTTAGACAGTAGACACTCAGCTCTGCAGGTAGGTCCCCTGTTAGACAGCAGACAGTCAGCTCTGCAGGTAGGTCCCCTGTTAGACAGCAGACACTCAGCTCTGCAGGTAGGTCCCCTGTTAGACAGCAGACACTCAGCTCTGCAGGTAGGTCCCCTGTTAGACAGCAGACAGTCAGCTCTGCAGGTAGGTCCCCTGTTAGACAGCAGACACTCAGCTCTGCAGGTAGGTCCCCTGTTAGACAGCAGACACTCAGCTCTGCAGGTAGGTCCCCTGTTAGACAGCAGACACTCAGCTCTGCAGGTAGGTCCCCTGTTAGACAGTAGACACTCAGCTCTGCAGGTAGGTCCCCTGTTAGACAGTAGACACTCTGCAGGTAGGTCCCCTGTGAGACAGCAGACACTCAGCTCTGCAGGTAGGTCCCCTGTTAGACAGGAGACACTCAGCTCTGCAGGTAGGTCCCCTGTTAGACAGCAGACACTCAGCTCTGCAGGTAGGTCCCCTGTTAGACAGCAGACACTCAGCTCTGCAGGTAGGTCCCCTGTTAGACAGCAGACACTCAGCTCTGCAGGTAGGTCCCCTGTTAGACAGCAGACACTCAGCTCTGCAGGTAGGTCCCCTGTTAGACAGCAGACACTCAGCTCTGCAGGTAGGTCCCCTGTTAGACAGCAGACACTCAGCTCTGCAGGTAGGTCCCCTGTTAGACAGCAGACACTCAGCTCTGCAGGTAGGTCCCCTGTTAGACAGCAGACACTCAGCTCTGCAGGTAGGTCCCCTGTTAGACAGCAGACACTCAGCTCTGCAGGTAGGTCCCCTGTTAGACAGTAGACACTCTGCAGGTAGGTCCCCTGTGAGACAGCAGACACTCAGCTCTGCAGGTAGGTCCCCTGTTAGACAGTAGACACTCAGCTCTGCAGGTAGGTCCCCTGTTAGACAGTAGACACTCTGCAGGTAGGTCCCCTGTGAGACAGCAGACACTCAGCTCTGCAGGTAGGTCCCCTGTTAGACAGTAGACACTCAGCTCTGCAGGTAGGTCCCCTGTTAGACAGCAGACACTCAGCTCTGCAGGTAGGTCCCCTGTTAGACAGCAGACACTCAGCTCTGCAGGTAGGTCCCCTGTTAGACAGCAGACACTCAGCTCTGCAGGTAGGTCCCCTGTTAGACAGCAGACACTCAGCTCTGCAGGTAGGTCCCCTGTTAGACAGCAGACACTCAGCTCTGCAGGTAGGTCCCCTGTTAGACAGCAGACACTCAGCTCTGCAGGTAGGTCCCCTGTTAGACAGCAGACACTCAGCTCTGCAGGTAGGTCCCCTGTTAGACAGCAGACACTCAGCTCTGCAGGTAGGTCCTCTGTTAGACAGCAGACACTCAGCTCTGCAGGTAGGTCCCCTGTTAGACAGCAGACACTCAGCTCTGCAGGTAGGTACCCTGTTAGACAGCAGACACTCAGCTCTGCAGGTAGGTCCTCTGTTAGACAGCAGACACTCAGCTCTGCAGGTAGGTCCCCTGTGAGACAGCAGACACTCAGCTCTGCAGGTAGGTCCCCTGTTAGACAGCAGACACTCAGCTCTGCAGGTAGGTCCTCTGTTAGACAGTAGACACTCAGTTCTGCAGGTAGGTCCCCTGTTAGACAGCAGACACTCTGCAGGTAGGTCCCCTGTGAGACAGCAGACACTCAGCTCTGCAGGTAGGTCCCCTGTTAGACAGTAGACACTCAGCTCTGCAGGTAGGTCCCCTGTTAGACAGTAGACACTCAGCTCTGCAGGTAGGTCCCCTGTTAGACAGCAGACACTCAGCTCTGCAGGTAGGTCCCCTGTTAGACAGCAGACACTCAGCTCTGCAGGTAGGTCCCCTGTTAGACAGCAGACACTCAGCTCTGCAGGTAGGTCCCCTGTTAGACAGCAGACACTCAGCTCTGCAGGTAGGTCCCCTGTTAGACAGCAGACACTCAGCTCTGCAGGTAGGTCCCCTGTTAGACAGGAGACATTCAGCTCTGCAGGTAGGTCCCCTGTTAGACAGCAGACACTCAGTTCTGCAGGTAGGTCCCCTGTTAGACAGCAGACACTCTGCAGGTAGGTCCCCTGTGAGACAGCAGACACTCAGCTCTGCAGGTAGGTCCCCTGTTAGACAGCAGACACTCAGTTCTGCAGGTAGGTCCCCTGTTAGACAGCAGACACTCTGCAGGTAGGTCCCCTGTGAGACAGCAGACACTCAGCTCTGCAGGTAGGTCCCCTGTTAGACAGTAGACACTCAGCTCTGCAGGTAGGTCCCCTGTGAGACATCAGACACTCAGCTCTGCAGGTAGGTCCCCTGTTAGACAGGAGACACTCAGCTCTGCAGGTAGGTTCCCTGTTAGACAGCAGACACTCAGCTCTGCAGGTAGGTCCCCTGTGAGACAGCAGACACTCAGCTCTGCAGGTAGGTTCCCTGTTAGACAGCAGACACTCAGCTCTGCAGGTAGGTCCCCTGTTAGACAGCAGACACTCTGCAGGTAGGTTCCCTGTTAGACAGCAGACACTCAGCTCTGCAGGTAGGTCCCCTGTTAGACAGCAGACACTCAGCTCTGCAGGTAGGTCCTCTGTTAGACAGCAGACACTCAGCTCTGCAGGTAGGTCCCCTGTTAGACAGCAGACACTCAGCTCTGCAGGTAGGTCCTCTGTTAGACAGTAGACACTCTGCAGGTAGGTCCCCTGTTAGACAGTAGACACTCTGCAGGTAGGTCCCCTGTTAGACAGCAGACACTCAGCTCTGCAGGTAGGTCCCCTGTTAGACAGCAGACACTCAGCTCTGCAGGTAGGTCCTCTGTTAGACAGCAGATACTCAGCTCTGCAGGTAGGTCCCCTGTTAGACAGCAGACACTCTGCAGGTAGGTCCCCTGTTAGACAGCAGACACTCTGCAGGTAGGTCCCCTGTGAGACAGCAGACACTCAGCTCTGCAGGTAGGTCCCCTGTTAGACAGTAGACACTCAGCTCTGCAGGTAGGTCCCCTGTTAGACAGGAGACACTCAGCTCTGCAGGTAGGTCCCCTGTTAGACAGCAGACACTCAGTTCTGCAGGTAGGTCCCCTGTTAGACAGCAGACACTCTGCAGGTAGGTCCCCTGTGAGACAGCAGACACTCAGCTCTGCAGGTAGGTCCCCTGTTAGACAGTAGACACTCAGCTCTGCAGGTAGGTCCCCTGTGAGACAGCAGACACTCAGCTCTGCAGGTAGGTCCTCTGTTAGACAGCAGACACTCAGCTCTGCAGGTAGGTCCCCTGTTAGACAGTAGACACTCAGCTCTGCAGGTAGGTCCCCTGTGAGACAGCAGACACTCAGCTCTGCAGGTAGGTCCTCTGTTAGACAGCAGACAGTCAGCTCTGCAGGTAGGTCCCCTGTTAGACAGCAGACACTCAGCTCTGCAGGTAGGTCCCCTGTTAGACAGCAGACACTCAGCTCTGCAGGTAGGTCCCCTGTTAGACAGTAGACACTCAGCTCTGCAGGTAGGTCCCCTGTGAGACAGCAGACACTCAGCTCTGCAGGTAGGTCCTCTGTTAGACAGCAGACAGTCAGCTCTGCAGGTAGGTCCCCTGTTAGACAGCAGACACTCAGCTCTGCAGGTAGGTCCCCTGTTAGACAGCAGACACTCAGCTCTGCAGGTAGGTCCCCTGTTAGACAGCAGACACTCAGCTCTGCAGGTAGGTCCCCTGTTAGACAGCAGACAGTCAGCTCTGCAGGTAGGTCCCCTGTTAGACAGCAGACACTCAGCTCTGCAGGTAGGTTCCCTGTTAGACAGCAGACACTCAGCTCTGCAGGTAGGTTCCCTGTTAGACAGCAGACACTCAGCTCTGCAGGTAGGTTCCCTGTTAGACAGCAGACACTCAGCTCTGCAGGTAGGTCCCCTGTTAGACAGCAGACACTCAGCTCTGCAGGTAGGTCCCCTGTTAGACAGCAGACACTCAGCTCTGCAGGTAGGTCCCCTGTTAGACAGCAGACACTCAGCTCTGCAGGTAGGTCCCCTGTTAGACAGCAGACACTCAGCTCTGCAGGTAGGTCCCCTGTTAGACAGCAGACACTCAGCTCTGCAGGTAGGTCCTCTGTTAGACAGCAGACACTCAGCTCTGCAGGTAGGTCCCCTGTTAGACAGCAGACACTCAGCTCTGCAGGTAGGTCCTCTGTTAGACAGTAGACACTCTGCAGGTAGGTCCCCTGTTAGACAGTAGACACTCTGCAGGTAGGTCCCCTGTTAGACAGCAGACACTCAGCTCTGCAGGTAGGTCCCCTGTTAGACAGCAGATACTCAGCTCTGCAGGTAGGTCCCCTGTTAGACAGCAGACACTCAGCTCTGCAGGTAGGTCCCCTGTTAGACAGCAGACACTCTGCAGGTAGGTCCTCTGTTAGACAGCAGACACTCAGCTCTGCAGGTAGGTCCCCTGTTAGACAGCAGACACTCAGCTCTGCAGGTAGGTCCCCTGTTAGACAGCAGACACTCAGCTCTGCAGGTAGGTCCCCTGTGAGACAGCAGACACTCAGCTCTGCAGGTAGGTCCCCTGTTAGACAGGAGACACTCAGCTCTGCAGGTAGGTCCCCTGTTAGACAGCAGACACTCTGCAGGTAGGTCCCCTGTTAGACAGTAGACACTCAGCTCTGCAGGTAGGTCCCCTGTTAGACAGGAGACAGTCAGCTCTGCAGGTAGGTCCCCTGTTAGACAGCAGACACTCTGCAGGTAGGTCCCCTGTTAGACAGCAGACACTCAGCTCTGCAGGTAGGTCCCCTGTTAGACAGGAGACAGTCAGCTCTGCAGGTAGGTCCCCTGTTAGACAGCAGACACTCAGCTCTGCAGGTAGGTCCCCTGTTAGACAGTAGACACTCAGCTCTGCAGGTAGGTCCTCTGTTAGACAGTAGACACTCAGCTCTGCAGGTAGGTCCCCTGTTAGACAGCAGACAGTCAGCTCTGCAGGTAGGTCCTCTGTTAGACAGTAGACACTCTGCAGGTAGGTCCCCTGTTAGACAGCAGACACTCAGCTCTGCAGGTAGGTCCCCTGTTAGACAGTAGACACTCAGCTCTGCAGGTAGGTCCCCTGTGAGACAGCAGACACTCAGCTCTGCAGGTAGGTCCCCTGTTAGACAGTAGACACTCAGCTCTGCAGGTAGGTCCCCTGTTAGACAGCAGACACTCTGCAGGTAGGTCCCCTGTTAGACAGTAGACACTCAGCTCTGCAGGTAGGTCCCCTGTGAGACAGCAGACACTCAGCTCTGCAGGTAGGTCCCCTGTTAGACAGCAGACACTCAGCTCTGCAGGTAGGTACCCTGTTAGACAGCAGACACTCAGCTCTGCAGGTAGGTCCTCTGTTAGACAGCAGACACTCAGCTCTGCAGGTAGGTCCCCTGTTAGACAGCAGACACTCAGCTCTGCAGGTAGGTCCCCTGTTAGACAGCAGACACTCAGCTCTGCAGGTAGGTCCCCTGTGAGACAGCAGACACTCAGCTCTGCAGGTAGGTCCCCTGTTAGACAGTAGACACTCAGCTCTGCAGGTAGGTCCCCTGTTAGACAGCAGACACTCTGCAGGTAGGTCCTCTGTTAGACAGGAGACACTCAGCTCTGCAGGTAGGTCCCCTGTTAGACAGCAGACACTCAGCTCTGCAGGTAGGTCCCCTGTTAGACAGCAGACACTCAGCTCTGCAGGTAGGTCCTCTGTTAGACAGCAGACACTCAGCTCTGCAGGTAGGTCCCCTGTTAGACAGCAGACACTCAGCTCTGCAGGTAGGTCCCCTGTTAGACAGCAGACACTCAGCTCTGCAGGTAGGTCCTCTGTTAGACAGTAGACACTCTGCAGGTAGGTCCCCTGTTAGACAGTAGACACTCTGCAGGTAGGTCCCCTGTTAGACAGCAGACACTCAGCTCTGCAGGTAGGTCCCCTGTTAGACAGCAGACACTCAGCTCTGCAGGTAGGTCCCCTGTTAGACAGCAGACACTCAGCTCTGCAGGTAGGTCCTCTGTTAGACAGTAGACACTCTGCAGGTAGGTCCCCTGTTAGACAGTAGACACTCTGCAGGTAGGTCCCCTGTTAGACAGCAGACACTCAGCTCTGCAGGTAGGTCCCCTGTTAGACAGTAGACACTCAGCTCTGCAGGTAGGTCCTCTGTTAGACAGCAGACACTCAGCTCTGCAGGTAGGTTCTCTGTTAGACAGCAGACACTCAGCTCTGCAGGTAGGTCCCCTGTTAGACAGCAGACACTCAGCTCTGCAGGTAGGTTCCCTGTTAGACAGCAGACACTCAGCTCTGCAGGTAGGTCCCCTGTTAGACAGCAGACACTCTGCAGGTAGGTCCCCTGTTAGACAGCAGACACTCAGCTCTGCAGGTAGGTCCCCTGTTAGACAGCAGACAGTCAGCTCTGCAGGTAGGTCCCCTGTTAGACAGCAGACACTCAGCTCTGCAGGTAGGTCCCCTGTTAGACAGCAGACACTCAGCTCTGCAGGTAGGTCCCCTGTTAGACAGCAGACACTCAGCTCTGCAGGTAGGTCCCCTGTTAGACAGTAGACACTCAGCTCTGCAGGTAGGTTCCCTGTTAGACAGCAGACACTCAGCTCTGCAGGTAGGTTCCCTGTTAGACAGCAGACACTCAGCTCTGCAGGTAGGTCCCCTGTTAGACAGCAGACACTCTGCAGGTAGGTCCCCTGTTAGACAGCAGACACTCAGCTCTGCAGGTAGGTCCCCTGTTAGACAGCAGACACTCAGCTCTGCAGGTAGGTCCTCTGTTAGACAGTAGACACTCTGCAGGTAGGTCCCCTGTTAGACAGTAGACACTCTGCAGGTAGGTCCCCTGTTAGACAGCAGACACTCAGCTCTGCAGGTAGGTCCCCTGTTAGACAGCAGACACTCAGCTCTGCAGGTAGGTCCCCTGTTAGACAGCAGACACTCAGCTCTGCAGGTAGGTCCCCTGTTAGACAGCAGACAGTCAGCTCTGCAGGTAGGTCCCCTGTTAGACAGGAGACACTCAGCTCTGCAGGTAGGTCCCCTGTTAGACAGCAGACACTCAGTTCTGCAGGTAGGTCCCCTGTTAGACAGCAGACACTCTGCAGGTAGGTCCCCTGTGAGACAGCAGACACTCAGCTCTGCAGGTAGGTCCCCTGTTAGACAGTAGACACTCAGTTCTGCAGGTAGGTTCCCTGTGAGACAGCAGACACTCAGCTCTGCAGATAGGTCCCCTGTTAGACAGTAGACACTCAGCTCTGCAAGTAGGTCCCCTGTTAGACAGCAGACAGTCAGCTCTGCAGGTAGGTCCCCTGTTAGACAGCAGACACTCAGCTCTGCAGGTAGGTCCCCTGTGAGACAGCAGACACTCAGCTCTGCAGGTAGGTCCCCTGTTAGACAGTAGACACTCAGCTCTGCAGGTAGGTCCCCTGTTAGACAGCAGACAGTCAGCTCTGCAGGTAGGTCCCCTGTTAGACAGCAGACACTCAGCTCTGCAGGTAGGTCCTCTGTTAGACAGTAGACACTCAGCTCTGCAGGTAGGTCCCCTGTTAGACAGCAGACAGTCAGCTCTGCAGGTAGGTCCCCTGTTAGACAGCAGACACTCAGCTCTGCAGGTAGGTCCCCTGTTAGACAGCAGACACTCAGCTCTGCAGGTAGGTCCCCTGTTAGACAGCAGACAGTCAGCTCTGCAGGTAGGTCCCCTGTTAGACAGCAGACACTCAGCTCTGCAGGTAGGTCCCCTGTTAGACAGCAGACACTCAGCTCTGCAGGTAGGTCCCCTGTTAGACAGCAGACACTCAGCTCTGCAGGTAGGTCCCCTGTTAGACAGTAGACACTCAGCTCTGCAGGTAGGTCCCCTGTTAGACAGTAGACACTCTGCAGGTAGGTCCCCTGTTAGACAGCAGACACTCAGCTCTGCAGGTAGGTCCCCTGTTAGACAGCAGACACTCAGCTCTGCAGGTAGGTCCTCTGTTAGACAGTAGACACTCTGCAGGTAGGTCCCCTGTTAGACAGTAGACACTCTGCAGGTAGGTCCCCTGTTAGACAGCAGACACTCAGCTCTGCAGGTAGGTCCCCTGTTAGACAGCAGACACTCAGCTCTGCAGGTAGGTCCCCTGTTAGACAGCAGACACTCAGCTCTGCAGGTAGGTCCCCTGTTAGACAGTAGACACTCAGCTCTGCAGGTAGGCCCTCTGTTAGACAGTAGACACTCAGCTCTGCAGGTAGGTCCCCTATTAGACAGTAGACACTCAGCTCTGCAGGTAGGTTCCCTGTTAGACAGCAGACACTCAGCTCTGCAGGTAGGTCCCCTGTTAGACAGTAGACACTCAGCTCTGCAGGTAGGTCCTCTGTTAGACAGCAGACACTCAGCTCTGCAGGTAGGTCCCCTGTTAGACAGTAGACACTCAGCTCTGCAGGTAGGTCCCCTGTTAGACAGCAGACACTCAGCTCTGCAGGTAGGTCCCCTGTTAGACAGCAGACACTCAGCTCTGCAGGTAGGTCCTCTGTTAGACAGCAGACACTCAGCTCTGCAGGTAGGTCCCCTGTTAGACAGCAGACACTCAGCTCTGCAGGTAGGTCCCCTGTTAGACAGCAGACACTCAGCTCTGCAGGTAGGTCCTCTGTTAGACAGTAGACACTCTGCAGGTAGGTCCCCTGTTAGACAGTAGACACTCTGCAGGTAGGTCCCCTGTTAGACAGCAGACACTCAGCTCTGCAGGTAGGTCCCCTGTTAGACAGCAGACACTCAGCTCTGCAGGTAGGTCCCCTGTTAGACAGCAGACAGTCAGCTCTGCAGGTAGGTCCCCTGTTAGACAGCAGACACTCAGCTCTGCAGGTAGGTCCCCTGTTAGACAGCAGACACTCAGCTCTGCAGGTAGGTCCCCTGTTAGACAGCAGACACTCAGCTCTGCAGGTAGGTCCCCTGTTAGACAGTAGACACTCAGCTCTGCAGGTAGGTCCCCTGTTAGACAGTAGACACTCTGCAGGTAGGTCCCCTGTTAGACAGCAGACACTCAGCTCTGCAGGTAGGTCCCCTGTTAGACAGCAGACACTCAGCTCTGCAGGTAGGTCCTCTGTTAGACAGTAGACACTCTGCAGGTAGGTCCCCTGTTAGACAGTAGACACTCTGCAGGTAGGTCCCCTGTTAGACAGCAGACACTCAGCTCTGCAGGTAGGTCCCCTGTTAGACAGCAGACACTCAGCTCTGCAGGTAGGTCCCCTGTTAGACAGCAGACACTCAGCTCTGCAGGTAGGTCCCCTGTTAGACAGTAGACACTCAGCTCTGCAGGTAGGCCCTCTGTTAGACAGTAGACACTCAGCTCTGCAGGTAGGTCCCCTATTAGACAGTAGACACTCAGCTCTGCAGGTAGGTTCCCTGTTAGACAGCAGACACTCAGCTCTGCAGGTAGGTCCCCTGTTAGACAGTAGACACTCAGCTCTGCAGGTAGGTCCTCTGTTAGACAGCAGACACTCAGCTCTGCAGGTAGGTCCCCTGTTAGACAGTAGACACTCAGCTCTGCAGGTAGGTCCCCTGTTAGACAGCAGACACTCAGCTCTGCAGGTAGGTCCCCTGTTAGACAGCAGACACTCAGCTCTGCAGGTAGGTCCTCTGTTAGACAGCAGACACTCAGCTCTGCAGGTAGGTCCCCTGTTAGACAGCAGACACTCAGCTCTGCAGGTAGGTCCCCTGTTAGACAGCAGACACTCAGCTCTGCAGGTAGGTCCTCTGTTAGACAGTAGACACTCTGCAGGTAGGTCCCCTGTTAGACAGTAGACACTCTGCAGGTAGGTCCCCTGTTAGACAGCAGACACTCAGCTCTGCAGGTAGGTCCCCTGTTAGACAGCAGACACTCAGCTCTGCAGGTAGGTCCCCTGTTAGACAGCAGACACTCAGCTCTGCAGGTAGGTCCTCTGTTAGACAGTAGACACTCTGCAGGTAGGTCCCCTGTTAGACAGTAGACACTCTGCAGGTAGGTCCCCTGTTAGACAGCAGACACTCAGCTCTGCAGGTAGGTCCCCTGTTAGACAGTAGACACTCAGCTCTGCAGGTAGGTCCTCTGTTAGACAGCAGACACTCAGCTCTGCAGGTAGGTTCTCTGTTAGACAGCAGACACTCAGCTCTGCAGGTAGGTCCCCTGTTAGACAGCAGACACTCAGCTCTGCAGGTAGGTTCCCTGTTAGACAGCAGACACTCAGCTCTGCAGGTAGGTCCCCTGTTAGACAGCAGACACTCTGCAGGTAGGTCCCCTGTTAGACAACAGACACTCAGCTCTGCAGGTAGGTCCCCTGTTAGACAGCAGACAGTCAGCTCTGCAGGTAGGTCCCCTGTTAGACAGCAGACACTCAGCTCTGCAGGTAGGTCCCCTGTTAGACAGCAGACACTCAGCTCTGCAGGTAGGTCCCCTGTTAGACAGCAGACACTCAGCTCTGCAGGTAGGTCCCCTGTTAGACAGTAGACACTCAGCTCTGCAGGTAGGTCCCCTGTTAGACAGTAGACACTCTGCAGGTAGGTCCCCTGTTAGACAGCAGACACTCAGCTCTGCAGGTAGGTCCCCTGTTAGACAGCAGACACTCAGCTCTGCAGGTAGGTCCTCTGTTAGACAGTAGACACTCTGCAGGTAGGTCCCCTGTTAGACAGTAGACACTCTGCAGGTAGGTCCCCTGTTAGACAGCAGACACTCAGCTCTGCAGGTAGGTCCCCTGTTAGACAGCAGACACTCAGCTCTGCAGGTAGGTCCCCTGTTAGACAGCAGACACTCAGCTCTGCAGGTAGGTCCCCTGTTAGACAGTAGACACTCAGCTCTGCAGGTAGGTCCTCTGTTAGACAGTAGACACTCAGCTCTGCAGGTAGGTCCCCTGTTAGACAGTAGACACTCAGCTCTGCAGGTAGGTTCCCTGTTAGACAGCAGACACTCAGCTCTGCAGGTAGGTCCCCTGTTAGACAGTAGACACTCAGCTCTGCAGGTAGGTCCTCTGTTAGACAGCAGACACTCAGCTCTGCAGGTAGGTCCCCTGTTAGACAGTAGACACTCAGCTCTGCAGGTAGGTCCCCTGTTAGACAGCAGACACTCAGCTCTGCAGGTAGGTCCCCTGTTAGACAGCAGACACTCAGCTCTGCAGGTAGGTCCTCTGTTAGACAGCAGACACTCAGCTCTGCAGGTAGGTCCCCTGTTAGACAGCAGACACTCAGCTCTGCAGGTAGGTCCCCTGTTAGACAGCAGACACTCAGCTCTGCAGGTAGGTCCTCTGTTAGACAGTAGACACTCTGCAGGTAGGTCCCCTGTTAGACAGTAGACACTCTGCAGGTAGGTCCCCTGTTAGACAGCAGACACTCAGCTCTGCAGGTAGGTCCCCTGTTAGACAGCAGACACTCAGCTCTGCAGGTAGGTCCCCTGTTAGACAGCAGACACTCAGCTCTGCAGGTAGGTCCTCTGTTAGACAGTAGACACTCTGCAGGTAGGTCCCCTGTTAGACAGTAGACACTCTGCAGGTAGGTCCCCTGTTAGACAGCAGACACTCAGCTCTGCAGGTAGGTCCCCTGTTAGACAGTAGACACTCAGCTCTGCAGGTAGGTCCCCTGTTAGACAGCAGACACTCAGCTCTGCAGGTAGGTCCCCTGTTAGACAGCAGACACTCAGCTCTGCAGGTAGGTCCCCTGTTAGACAGTAGACACTCAGCTCTGCAGGTAGGTCCTCTGTTAGACAGTAGACACTCAGCTCTGCAGGTAGGTCCCCTGTTAGACAGTAGACACTCAGCTCTGCAGGTAGGTTCCCTGTTAGACAGCAGACACTCAGCTCTGCAGGTAGGTCCCCTGTTAGACAGTAGACACTCAGCTCTGCAGGTAGGTCCTCTGTTAGACAGCAGACACTCAGCTCTGCAGGTAGGTCCCCTGTTAGACAGTAGACACTCAGCTCTGCAGGTAGGTCCCCTGTTAGACAGCAGACACTCAGCTCTGCAGGTAGGTCCCCTGTTAGACAGCAGACACTCAGCTCTGCAGGTAGGTCCTCTGTTAGACAGCAGACACTCAGCTCTGCAGGTAGGTCCCCTGTTAGACAGCAGACACTCAGCTCTGCAGGTAGGTCCCCTGTTAGACAGCAGACACTCAGCTCTGCAGGTAGGTCCTCTGTTAGACAGTAGACACTCTGCAGGTAGGTCCCCTGTTAGACAGTAGACACTCTGCAGGTAGGTCCCCTGTTAGACAGCAGACACTCAGCTCTGCAGGTAGGTCCCCTGTTAGACAGCAGACACTCAGCTCTGCAGGTAGGTCCCCTGTTAGACAGCAGACACTCAGCTCTGCAGGTAGGTCCTCTGTTAGACAGTAGACACTCTGCAGGTAGGTCCCCTGTTAGACAGTAGACACTCTGCAGGTAGGTCCCCTGTTAGACAGCAGACACTCAGCTCTGCAGGTAGGTCCCCTGTTAGACAGTAGACACTCAGCTCTGCAGGTAGGTCCTCTGTTAGACAGCAGACACTCAGCTCTGCAGGTAGGTTCTCTGTTAGACAGCAGACACTCAGCTCTGCAGGTAGGTCCCCTGTTAGACAGCAGACACTCAGCTCTGCAGGTAGGTTCCCTGTTAGACAGCAGACACTCAGCTCTGCAGGTAGGTCCCCTGTTAGACAGCAGACACTCTGCAGGTAGGTCCCCTGTTAGACAGCAGACACTCAGCTCTGCAGGTAGGTCCCCTGTTAGACAGCAGACACTCAGCTCTGCAGGTAGGTCCCCTGCTGGGCAGCAGACACACAATGTGACCAGCATCAGGATTTGAATGACTAACTGTGATGTAATGGTTGTTTTTAAGAACCTTTTCCCTCTCCCCTGTCTTTTTGTCTCTCTCTTCTCTCTGTACTCTCTCCTCCCTCTCCCTCCCGGTGGTTGGCTGTACTGCTCGACTGTGGTCCTTGACTGTCTGTCTCTTTTCCCCTCTCTCTGCCTCCCTGTCCTTGACTGTCTGTCTCTTTTCCCCTCTCTCTGCCTCCCTGTCCTTGACTGTCTGTCTCTTTCCCCTCTCTCTGCCTCCCTGTACTTGTCTCTGTCTCTTTCCCCTCTCTCTGCCTCCCTGTCCTTGTCTGTCTGTCTCTTTTCCCCTCTCTCTGCCTCCCTGTCCTTGACTGTCTGTCTCTTTCCCCTCTCTCTGCCTCCCTGTACTTGACTGTCTGTCTCTTTCCCCTCTCTCTGCCTCCCTGTCCTTGACTGTCTGTCTCTTTCCCCTCTCTCTGCCTCCCTGTCCTTGTCTATGCTCCAGGCTCTGTGTTGGATGTCCCCCAGCCTCTGTGCCAGGTGCAGGGTGAAGGGGTGTTCCCCACCCTGGAGGTGACAGATGTACGTTGCAGCGGCAGCGTGGAGGGACTCAGCAAGCTGCAGATCTGGAGCCTCTTTTCTCTGGGCCATCTCAACGCCCACCTGCAGAGAGACCCCGCCCCGCCGGAGCTCACCTACCGGGTGCCCACCAGACACAGGTGGGCTAGTAGGGACTATGAACTTTGTCAGATAAACTCAAGTCTCTTGGTGACTGTGGAGTGAAGCAAGGCAAAAAATTTGGTCAATTACATTTTAGGATTGTATTCAATTCCTTTTCAATTCAGTCATTCGATTCCTTTTCAATTCAGTCATTCGATTCCTTTTCAATTCAGACATTCGATTCCTTTTCAATTCATTCATTCAATTCCTTTTCAATTCAGTCATTCGATTCCTTTTCAATTCAGGCATTCGATTCCTTTTCAATTCAGTCATTCGATTCCTTTTCAATTCAGTCATTCAATTCCTTTTCAATTCAGTCATTCGATTCCTTTTCAATTCAGTCATTCAATTTCTTTTCAATTCAGTCAATTCAGAGAACAAACTGAAAATCCCCAAAAACACTCAATTGAAATGTGAATTGACGCCAACCCCTATCCACCCATCTATGAACTGTTGTGACATTTCTAATATCAGTGTATGGAATTGGTCTGGAGTTATATATAGTGTGTATCTGAGGTGTGTCTGTCCCCCACCTCCTCCAGTCTGCGTCGCTGTCCCTCCATCTTCACGTCGGCCATGTTGGATTTCAACTTCAGTGCTGCTCCTCTGGGCTCAGAACCCTCCAGTGTGCTGCTGATGTTTGAGAACACTGGGAGCATCCCTGTCGAGTGGTCAGTATCTGTTATGCTATGCTAATATGCTATGCTTTGCTATGTTGTGCTATGCTTTTCTATCCTATGTTATGCTATGCTATGTTGTGCTATGCTTTTCTATGCTATGCTATGTTGTGCTATGTGTTTCTATCCTATGTTATGCTTTGCTATGTTGTGCTTTTCTATTCTATGTTATGCTATGTTGTGCTATGCTTTTCTATCCAATGCTATGTTGTGCTATGTGTTTCTATCCTATGTTATGCTTTGCTATGTTGTGCTTTTCTATTCTATGTTATGCTATGTTATGCTATGCTTTTCTATGTTATGCTTTTCTATGTTAGGCTATGCTTTTCTATGTTATGCTTTTCTATGTTATGCTTTTCTATGTTAGGCTATCCTCTAAACTAAGCAATGCTATTCTATGCTAACCTCCACTCCCTCCAGGTCGTTCCTGTTCCCAGAAGACCAGCAGATAGAGCTTGAGTACTGGGCTGAGACTGGGGAGTTCAGTACTACAGAGCTCCACCATATGAAGGTGCAGGACAACAGGCTGTTTAATATAGCACCCCGCTCTGGTAAACTACATCCAGGACAGCAGAAGGCAGTGACATTTAGCTACAGGTATGGCCCATGGGTGGGCAACATGTTTGGCTTGAGGGCCACATCAGGATTTAGAAAAGTCAATGTCCAAACATATTTTTTTTTTGGAGCCCAATTTTAGTCGTTAAAATCAATCAGTGGGCCAGAAGAAGGGCAGTTATTTTCAAATACTGTAGGTCCATTATTATCCCCCCCCCCCCACTTCCTGCTCTAGTCTCATGTTGCCATACTTCCAAATTACTCGGCTATTGAGGTTGGATACACAGACACAACAAAAAATAATAGCCCTTAATAATAAATCATTCAAGAAAGTAATGATGTGATGAGATGAATATTCTTTACATACGGTCCGTCTTGTTGTTGTTCTTCTTCATAGACATGACTTTGCTGGTACTGACCGTCTCCCAGTCCTGTTCAAGCTATCTCACGGCAGAGAGATTCTGGTGAGACAGCACAGTCATATTTTAATGCGCCAGTTTTCCCGGGAAACAGATTAAGTCTAGACCTCTCCGTTAAACCTGCTTGTTATTCCAGGATCAGATGTAGTCTTGGGAACCAGCCTTTTAGACGTCTGGGCTTGTTATTCCAGGATCAGGGGTAGTCTTGGGAACCAGCCGTTTAGATGTCTGGGCTTGTTATTCCAGGATCAGGGGTAGTCTTGGGAACCAGCCTTTTAGATGTCTGGGCTTGTTATTCCAGGATCAGGAGTAGTCTTGGGAACCAGCCTTTTAGACGTCTGGGCTTGTTATTCCAGGATCAGGAGTAGTCTTGGGAACCAGCCTTTTAGATGTCTGGGCTTGTTATTCCAGGATCAGGGGTAGTCTTGGGAACCAGCCTTTTAGACGTCTGGGCTTGTTATTCCAGGATCAGGAGTAGTCTTGGGAACCAGCCTTTTAGATGTCTGGGCTTGTTATTCCAGGATCAGGGGTAGTCTTGGGAACCAGCCTTTTAGATGTCTGGGCTTGTTATTCCAGGATCAGGGGTAGTCTTGGGAACCAGCCTTTTAGACGTCTGGGCTTGTTATTCCAGGATCAGGAGTAGTCTTGGGAACCAGCCTTTTAGATGTCTGGGCTTGTTATTCCAGGATCAGGAGTAGTCTTGGGAACCAGCCTTTTAGACGTCTGGGCTTGTTATTCCAGGATCAGGAGTAGTCTTGGGAACCAGCCTTTTAGATGTCTGGGCTTGTTATTCCAGGATCAGGAGTAGTCTTGGGAACCAGCCTTTTAGACGTCTGGGCTTGTTATTCCAGGATCAGGAGTAGTCTTGGGAACCAGCCTTTTAGATGTCTGGGCTTGTTATTCCAGGATCAGGAGTAGTCTTGGGAACCAGCCTTTTAGACGTCTGGGCTTGTTATTCCAGGATCAGGGGTAGTCTTGGGAACCAGCCTTTTAGACGTCTGGGCTTGTTATTCCAGGATCAGGGGTAGTCTTGGGAACCAGCCTTTTAGACGTCTGGGCTTGTTATTCCAGGATCAGGAGTAGTCTTGGGAACCAGCCTTTTAGATGTCTGGGCTTGTTATTCCAGGATCAGGGGTAGTCTTGGGAACCAGCCTTTTAGATGTCTGGGCTTCTTATTCCAGGATCAGGAGTAGTCTTGGGAACCAGCCTTTTAGACGTCTGGGCTTGTTAGTCCAGGATCAGGAGTAGTCTTGGGAACCAGCCTTTTAGATGTCTGGGCTTGTTATTCCAGGATCAGGAGTAGTCTTGGGAACCAGCCTTTTAGATGTCTGGGCTTGTTATTCCAGGATCAGGGGTAGTCTTGGGAACCAGCCTTTTAGATGTCTGGGCTTCTTATTCCAGGATCAGGAGTAGTCTTGGGAACCAGCCTTTTAGACGTCTGGGCTTGTTAGTCCAGGATCAGGAGTAGTCTTGGGAACCAGCCTTTTAGATGTCTGGGCTTCTTATTCCAGGATCAGGAGTAGTCTTGGGAACCAGCCTTTTAGACGTCTGGGCTTGTTATTCCAGGATCAGGGGTAGTCTTGGGAACCAGCCTTTTAGATGTCTGGGCTTGTTATTCCAGGATCAGGGGTAGTCTTGGGAACCAGCCTTTTAGATGTCTGGGCTTGTTATTCCAGGATCAGGGGTAGTCTTGGGAACCAGCCTTTTAGATGTCTGGGCTTGTTATTCCAGGATCAGGGGTAGTCTTGGGAACCAGCCTTTTAGACGTCTGGGCTTGTTATTCCAGGATCAGGAGTAGTCTTGGGAACCAGCCTTTTAGATGTCTGGGCTTGTTATTCCAGGATCAGGGGTAGTCTTGGGAACCAGCCTTTTAGATGTCTGGGCTTCTTATTCCAGGATCAGGAGTAGTCTTGGGAACCAGCCTTTTAGACGTCTGGGCGTGTTATTCCAGGATCAGGGGTAGTCTTGGGAACCAGCCTTTTAGACGTCTGGGCTTGTTATTCCAGGATCAGGAGTAGTCTTGGGAACCAGCCTTTTAGATGTCTGGGCTTGTTATTCCAGGATCAGGGGTAGTCTTGGGAACCAGCCTTTTAGATGTCTGGGCTTCTTATTCCAGGATCAGGAGTAGTCTTGGGAACCAGCCTTTTAGACGTCTGGGCTTGTTAGTCCAGGATCAGGAGTAGTCTTGGGAACCAGCCTTTTAGATGTCTGGGCTTGTTATTCCAGGATCAGGGGTAGTCTTGGGAACCAGCCTTTTAGACGTCTGGGCTTGTTATTCCAGGATCAGGAGTAGTCTTGGGAACCAGCCTTTTAGATGTCTGGGCTTGTTATTCCAGGATCAGGAGTAGTCTTGGGAACCAGCCTTTTAGACGTCTGGGCTTGTTAGTCCAGGATCAGGAGTAGTCTTGGGAACCAGCCTTTTAGATGTCTGGGCTTGTTAGTCCAGGATCAGGAGTAGTCTTGGGAACCAGCCTTTTAGATGTCTGGGCTTGTTATTCCAGGATCAGGGGTAGTCTTGGGAACCAGCCTTTTAGATGTCTGGGCTTGTTATTCCAGGATCAGGAGTAGTCTTTGGAACCAGCCTTTTAGATGTCTGGGCTTGTTAGTCCAGGATCAGGGGTAGTCTTGGGAACCAGCCTTTTAGACGTCTGGGCTTGTTATTCCAGGATCAGGAGTAGTCTTGGGAACCAGCCTTTTAGATGTCTGGGCTTGTTATTCCAGGATTAGAAGTAGTCTTGGGAACCAGCCTTTTAGATGTCTGGGCTTGTTATTCCAGGATCAGGAGTAGTCTTGGGGACTAGCCTTTTAGACGTCTGGGCTTGTTATTCCAGGATTAGAAGTAGTCTTGGGAACCAGCCTTTTAGATGTCTGGGCTTGTTATTCCAGGATTAGAAGTAGTCTTGGGAACCAGCCTTTTAGGTGTCTGGGCTTGTTATTCCAGGATCAGGGGTAGTCTTGGGAACCAGCCTTTTAGGTGTCTGGGCTTGTTATTCCAGGATCAGGGGTAGTCTTGGGAACCAGCCTTTTAGATGTCTGGGCTTGTTATTCCAGGATCAGGGGTAGTCTTGGGAACCAGCCTTTTAGATGTCTGGGCGTGTTATTCCAGGATCAGATGTAGTCTTGGGAACCAGCCTTTTAGATGTCTGGGCTTGTTATTCCAGGATCAGGGGTAGTCTTGGTAACCAGCCTTTTAGATGTCTGGGCTTGTTATTCCAGGATCAGGGGTAGTCTTGGGAACCAGCCTTTTAGATGTCTGGGCTTGTTATTCCAGGATCAGATGTAGTCTTGGGAACCAGCCTTTTAGATGTCTGGGCTTGTTATTCCAGGATCAGGGGTAGTCTTGGGAACCAGCCTTTTAGGTGTCTGGGCTTGTTATTCCAGGATCAGGGGTAGTCTTGGGAACCAGCCTTTTAGACGTCTGGGCTTGTTATTCCAGGATCAGGGGTAGTCTTGGGAACCAGCCTTTTAGATGTCTGGGCTTGTTATTCCAGGATCAGGGGTAGTCTTGGGAACCAGCCTTTTAGATGTCTGGGCTTGTTATTCCAGGATCAGGGGTAGTCTTGGGAACCAGCCTTTTAGATGTCTGGGCTTGTTATTCCAGGATCAGGAGTAGTCTTGGGAACCAGCCTTTTAGATGTCTGGGCTTGTTATTCCAGGATTAGAAGTAGTCTTGGGAACCAGCCTTTTAGATGTCTGGGCTTGTTATTCCAGGATCAGGAGTAGTCTTGGGAACTAGCCTTTTAGACGTCTGGGCTTGTTATTCCAGGATTAGAAGTAGTCTTGGGAACCAGCCTTTTAGATGTCTGGGCTTGTTATTCCAGGATTAGAAGTAGTCTTGGGAACCAGCCTTTTAGGTGTCTGGGCTTGTTATTCCAGGATCAGGGGTAGTCTTGGGAACCAGCCTTTTAGGTGTCTGGGCTTGTTATTCCAGGATCAGGGGTAGTCTTGGGAACCAGCCTTTTAGATGTCTGGGCTTGTTATTCCAGGATCAGGGGTAGTCTTGGGAACCAGCCTTTTAGACGTCTGGGCGTGTTATTCCAGGATCAGGGGTAGTCTTGGGAACCAGCCTTTTAGATGTCTGGGCGTGTTATTCCAGGATCAGATGTAGTCTTGGGAACCAGCCTTTTAGATGTCTGGGCTTGTTATTCCAGGATCAGATGTAGTCTTGGGAACCAGCCTTTTAGATGTCTGGGCTTGTTATTCCAGGATTAGAAGTAGTCTTGGGAACCAGCCTTTTAGATGTCTTGGCGTGTTATTCCAGGATCAGGGGTAGTCTTGGGAACCAGCCTTTTAGATGTCTGGGCTTGTTATTCCAGGATCAGGGGTAGTCTTGGGAACCAGCCTTTTAGATGTCTGGGCTTGTTATTCCAGTATCAGGAGTAGTCTTGGGAACCAGCCTTTTAGATGTCTGGGCTTGTTATTCCAGGATCAGGAGTAGTCTTGGGAACCAGCCTTTTAGATGTCTGGGCTTGTTATTCCAGGATCAGGGGTAGTCTTGGGAACCAGCCTTTTAGATGTCTGGGCGTGTTATTCCAGGATCAGGGGTAGTCTTGGGAACCAGCCTTTTAGATGTCTGGGCTTGTTATTCCAGGATCAGGAGTAGTCTTGGGAACCAGCCTTTTAGACGTCTGGGCGTGTTATTCCAGGATCAGGGGTAGTCTTGGGAACCAGCCTTTTAGATGTCTGGGCTTGTTATTCCAGGATCAGATGTAGTCTTGGGAACCAGCCTTTTAGATGCCTGGGCTTGTTATTCCAGGATCAGGGGTAGTCTTGGGAACCAGCCTTTTAGATGTCTGGGCTTGTTATTCCAGGATCAGATGTAGTCTTGGGAACCAGCCTTTTAGATGCCTGGGCTTGTTATTCCAGGATCAGGGGTAGTCTTGGGAACCAGCCTTTTAGATGTCTGGGCTTGTTATTCCAGGATCAGGAGTAGTCTTGGGAACCAGCCTTTTAGATGCCTGGGCTTGTTATTCCAGGATCAGGGGTAGTCTTGGGAACCAGCCTTTTAGATGTCTGGGCTTGTTATTCCAGGATCAGGGGTAGTCTTGGGAACCAGCCTTTTAGACGTCTGGGCTTGTTATTCCAGGATCAGGGGTAGTCTTGGGAACCAGCCTTTTAGATGTCTGGGCTTGTTATTCCAGGATCAGGGGTAGTCTTGGGAACCAGCCTTTTAGACGTCTGGGCTTGTTATTCCAGGATCAGATGTAGTCTTGGGAACCAGCCTTTTAGATGTCTGGGCGTGTTATTCCAGGATCAGGGGTAGTCTTGGGAACCAGCCTTTTAGATGTCTGGGCTTGTTATTCCAGGATCAGGGGTAGTCTTGGGAACCAGCCTTTTAGATGTCTGGGCGTGTTATTCCAGGATCAGATGTAGTCTTGGGAACCAGCCTTTTAGATGTCTGGGCTTGTTATTCCAGGATCAGGGGTAGTCTTGGGAACCAGCCTTTTAGATGTCTGGGCTTGTTATTCCAGGATCAGGGGTAGTCTTGGGAACCAGCCTTTTAGACGTCTGGGCTTGTTATTCCAGGATCAGGGGTAGTCTTGGGAACCAGCCTTTTAGATGTCTGGGCTTGTTATTCCAGGATCAGGGGTAGTCTTGGGAACCAGCCTTTTAGATGTCTGGGCTTGTTATTCCAGGATCAGGAGTAGTCTTGGGAACCAGCCTTTTAGATGTCTGGGCTTGTTATTCCAGGATCAGGAGTAGTCTTGGGAACCAGCCTTTTAGATGTCTGGGCTTGTTATTCCAGGATCAGGAGTAGTCTTGGGAACCAGCCTTTTAGATGTCTGGGCGTGTTAGTCCAGGATCAGGGGTAGTCTTGGGAACCAGCCTTTTAGATGTCTGGGCGTGTTATTACAGGATCAGGGGTAGTCTTGGGAACCAGCCTTTTAGATGTCTGGGCTTGTTATTCCAGGATCAGGGGTAGTCTTGGGAACCAGCCTTTTAGATGTCTGGGCTTGTTATTCCAGGATCAGGGGTAGTCTTGGGAACCAGCCTTTTAGATGTCTGGGCTTGTTATTCCAGGATCAGGGGTAGTCTTGGGAACCAGCCTTTTAGATGTCTGGGCTTGTTATTCCAGGATCAGGAGTAGTCTTGGGAACCAGCCTTTTAGACGTCTGGGCGTGTTATTCCAGGATCAGGGGTAGTCTTGGGAACCAGCCTTTTAGATGTCTGGGCTTGTTATTCCAGGATCAGGAGTAGTCTTGGGAACCAGCCTTTTAGATGCCTGGGCTTGTTATTCCAGGATCAGGGGTAGTCTTGGGAACCAGCCTTTTAGATGTCTGGGCGTGTTATTCCAGGATCAGGGGTAGTCTTGGGAACCAGCCTTTTAGATGTCTGGGCTTGTTATTCCAGGATCAGGAGTAGTCTTGGGAACCAGCCTTTTAGATGTCTGGGCTTGTTATTCCAGGATCAGGGGTAGTCTTGGGAACCAGCCTTTTAGATGTCTGGGCTTGTTATTCCAGGATCAGGGGTAGTCTTGGGAACCAGCCTTTTAGATGTCTGGGCTTGTTATTCCAGGATCAGATGTAGTCTTGGGAACCAGCCTTTTAGATGTCTGGGCTTGTTATTCCAGGATCAGATGTAGTCTTGGGAACCAGCCTTTTAGATGTCTGGGCTTGTTATTCCAGGATCAGATGTAGTCTTGGGAACCAGCCTTTTAGATGTCTGGGCTTGTTATTCCAGGATCAGGGGTAGTCTTGGGAACCAGCCTTTTATATGTCTGGGCTTGTTATTCCAGGATCAGATGTAGTCTTGGGAACCAGCCTTTTAGATGTCTGGGCTTGTTATTCCAGGATCAGGGGTAGTCTTGGGAACCAGCCTTTTAGATGTCTGGGCGTGTTATTCCAGGATCAGATGTAGTCTTGGGAACCAGCCTTTTAGATGTATGGGCTTGTTATTCCAGGATCAGATGTAGTCTTGGGAACCAGCCTTTTAGATGTCTGGGCTTGTTATTCCAGGATCAGATGTAGTCTTGGGAACCAGCCTTTTAGACGTCTGGGCTTGTTATTCCAGGATCAGGAGTAGTCTTGGGAACCAGCCTTTTAGATGTCTGGGCTTGTTATTCCAGGATCAGGGGTAGTCTTGGGAACCAGCCTTTTAGACGTCTGGGCTTGTTATTCCAGGATCAGGGGTAGTCTTGGGAACCAGCCTTTTAGATGTCTGGGCGTGTTATTCCAGGATCAGATGTAGTCTTGGGAACCAGCCTTTTAGATGTCTGGGCTTGTTATTCCAGGATCAGATGTAGTCTTGGGAACCAGCCTTTTAGATGTCTGGGCTTGTTATTCCAGGATCAGGGGTAGTCTTGGGAACCAGCCTTTTAGATGTCTGGGCTTGTTATTCCAGGATCAGGGGTAGTCTTGGGAACCAGCCTTTTAGACGTCTGGGCTTGTTATTCCAGGATCAGGGGTAGTCTTGGGAACCAGCCTTTTAGATGTCTGGGCTTGTTATTCCAGGATCAGGAGTAGTCTTGGGAACCAGCCTTTTAGATGTCTGGGCTTGTTATTCCAGGATCAGGAGTAGTCTTGGGAACCAGCCTTTTAGATGTCTGGGCGTGTTATTCCAGGATCAGATGTAGTCTTGGGAACCAGCCTTTTAGATGTCTGGGCTTGTTATTCCAGGATCAGGGGTAGTCTTGGGAACCAGCCTTTTAGATGTCTGGGCTTGTTATTCCAGGATCAGGGGTAGTCTTGGGAACCAGCCTTTTAGACGTCTGGGCTTGTTATTCCAGGATCAGGGGTAGTCTTGGGAACCAGCCTTTTAGATGTCTGGGCTTGTTATTCCAGGATCAGGGGTAGTCTTGGGAACCAGCCTTTTAGATGTCTGGGCTTGTTATTCCAGGATCAGGGGTAGTCTTGGGAACCAGCCTTTTAGACGTCTGGGCTTGTTATTCCAGGATCAGGGGTAGTCTTGGGAACCAGCCTTTTAGATGTCTGGGCTTGTTATTCCAGGATCAGGGGTAGTCTTGGGAACCAGCCTTTTAGACGTCTGGGCTTGTTATTCCAGGATCAGATGTAGTCTTGGGAACCAGCCTTTTAGATGTCTGGGCGTGTTATTCCAGGATCAGGGGTAGTCTTGGGAACCAGCCTTTTAGATGTCTGGGCTTGTTATTCCAGGATCAGGGGTAGTCTTGGGAACCAGCCTTTTAGATGTCTGGGCGTGTTATTCCAGGATCAGATGTAGTCTTGGGAACCAGCCTTTTAGATGTCTGGGCTTGTTATTCCAGGATCAGGGGTAGTCTTGGGAACCAGCCTTTTAGATGTCTGGGCTTGTTATTCCAGGATCAGGGGTAGTCTTGGGAACCAGCCTTTTAGACGTCTGGGCTTGTTATTCCAGGATCAGGGGTAGTCTTGGGAACCAGCCTTTTAGATGTCTGGGCTTGTTATTCCAGGATCAGGGGTAGTCTTGGGAACCAGCCTTTTAGATGTCTGGGCTTGTTATTCCAGGATCAGGAGTAGTCTTGGGAACCAGCCTTTTAGATGTCTGGGCTTGTTATTCCAGGATCAGGAGTAGTCTTGGGAACCAGCCTTTTAGATGTCTGGGCTTGTTATTCCAGGATCAGGAGTAGTCTTGGGAACCAGCCTTTTAGATGTCTGGGCGTGTTAGTCCAGGATCAGGGGTAGTCTTGGGAACCAGCCTTTTAGATGTCTGGGCGTGTTATTACAGGATCAGGGGTAGTCTTGGGAACCAGCCTTTTAGATGTCTGGGCTTGTTATTCCAGGATCAGGGGTAGTCTTGGGAACCAGCCTTTTAGATGTCTGGGCTTGTTATTCCAGGATCAGGGGTAGTCTTGGGAACCAGCCTTTTAGATGTCTGGGCTTGTTATTCCAGGATCAGGGGTAGTCTTGGGAACCAGCCTTTTAGATGTCTGGGCTTGTTATTCCAGGATCAGGAGTAGTCTTGGGAACCAGCCTTTTAGACGTCTGGGCGTGTTATTCCAGGATCAGGGGTAGTCTTGGGAACCAGCCTTTTAGATGTCTGGGCTTGTTATTCCAGGATCAGGAGTAGTCTTGGGAACCAGCCTTTTAGATGCCTGGGCTTGTTATTCCAGGATCAGGGGTAGTCTTGGGAACCAGCCTTTTAGATGTCTGGGCGTGTTATTCCAGGATCAGGGGTAGTCTTGGGAACCAGCCTTTTAGATGTCTGGGCTTGTTATTCCAGGATCAGGAGTAGTCTTGGGAACCAGCCTTTTAGATGTCTGGGCTTGTTATTCCAGGATCAGGGGTAGTCTTGGGAACCAGCCTTTTAGATGTCTGGGCTTGTTATTCCAGGATCAGGGGTAGTCTTGGGAACCAGCCTTTTAGATGTCTGGGCTTGTTATTCCAGGATCAGATGTAGTCTTGGGAACCAGCCTTTTAGATGTCTGGGCTTGTTATTCCAGGATCAGATGTAGTCTTGGGAACCAGCCTTTTAGATGTCTGGGCTTGTTATTCCAGGATCAGATGTAGTCTTGGGAACCAGCCTTTTAGATGTCTGGGCTTGTTATTCCAGGATCAGGGGTAGTCTTGGGAACCAGCCTTTTATATGTCTGGGCTTGTTATTCCAGGATCAGATGTAGTCTTGGGAACCAGCCTTTTAGATGTCTGGGCTTGTTATTCCAGGATCAGGGGTAGTCTTGGGAACCAGCCTTTTAGATGTCTGGGCGTGTTATTCCAGGATCAGATGTAGTCTTGGGAACCAGCCTTTTAGATGTATGGGCTTGTTATTCCAGGATCAGATGTAGTCTTGGGAACCAGCCTTTTAGATGTCTGGGCTTGTTATTCCAGGATCAGATGTAGTCTTGGGAACCAGCCTTTTAGACGTCTGGGCTTGTTATTCCAGGATCAGGAGTAGTCTTGGGAACCAGCCTTTTAGATGTCTGGGCTTGTTATTCCAGGATCAGGGGTAGTCTTGGGAACCAGCCTTTTAGACGTCTGGGCTTGTTATTCCAGGATCAGGGGTAGTCTTGGGAACCAGCCTTTTAGATGTCTGGGCGTGTTATTCCAGGATCAGATGTAGTCTTGGGAACCAGCCTTTTAGATGTCTGGGCTTGTTATTCCAGGATCAGATGTAGTCTTGGGAACCAGCCTTTTAGATGTCTGGGCTTGTTATTCCAGGATCAGGGGTAGTCTTGGGAACCAGCCTTTTAGACGTCTGGGCTTGTTATTCCAGGATCAGGGGTAGTCTTGGGAACCAGCCTTTTAGATGTCTGGGCTTGTTATTCCAGGATCAGATGTAGTCTTGGGAACCAGCCTTTTAGATGTCTGGGCTTGTTATTCCAGGATCAGGGGTAGTCTTGGGAACCAGCCTTTTAGACGTCTGGGCTTGTTATTCCAGGATCAGGGGTAGTCTTGGGAACCAGCCTTTTAGATGTCTGGGCTTGTTATTCCAGGATCAGGGGTAGTCTTGGGAACCAGCCTTTTAGATGTCTGGGCTTGTTATTCCAGGATCAGGAGTAGTCTTGGGAACCAGCCTTTTAGATGTCTGGGCTTGTTATTCCAGGATCAGGAGTAGTCTTGGGAACCAGCCTTTTAGATGTCTGGGCTTGTTATTCCAGGATCAGGAGTAGTCTTGGGAACCAGCCTTTTAGATGTCTGGGCGTGTTAGTCCAGGATCAGGGGTAGTCTTGGGAACCAGCCTTTTAGATGTCTGGGCGTGTTATTACAGGATCAGGGGTAGTCTTGGGAACCAGCCTTTTAGATGTCTGGGCTTGTTATTCCAGGATCAGGGGTAGTCTTGGGAACCAGCCTTTTAGATGTCTGGGCTTGTTATTCCAGGATCAGGGGTAGTCTTGGGAACCAGCCTTTTAGATGTCTGGGCTTGTTATTCCAGGATCAGGGGTAGTCTTGGGAACCAGCCTTTTAGATGTCTGGGCTTGTTATTCCAGGATCAGGAGTAGTCTTGGGAACCAGCCTTTTAGACGTCTGGGCGTGTTATTCCAGGATCAGGGGTAGTCTTGGGAACCAGCCTTTTAGATGTCTGGGCTTGTTATTCCAGGATCAGGAGTAGTCTTGGGAACCAGCCTTTTAGATGCCTGGGCTTGTTATTCCAGGATCAGGGGTAGTCTTGGGAACCAGCCTTTTAGATGTCTGGGCGTGTTATTCCAGGATCAGGGGTAGTCTTGGGAACCAGCCTTTTAGATGTCTGGGCTTGTTATTCCAGGATCAGGAGTAGTCTTGGGAACCAGCCTTTTAGATGTCTGGGCTTGTTATTCCAGGATCAGGGGTAGTCTTGGGAACCAGCCTTTTAGATGTCTGGGCTTGTTATTCCAGGATCAGGGGTAGTCTTGGGAACCAGCCTTTTAGATGTCTGGGCTTGTTATTCCAGGATCAGATGTAGTCTTGGGAACCAGCCTTTTAGATGTCTGGGCTTGTTATTCCAGGATCAGGAGTAGTCTTGGGAACCAGCCTTTTAGATGTCTGGGCTTGTTATTCCAGGATCAGGAGTAGTCTTGGGAACCAGCCTTTTAGATGTCTGGGCTTGTTATTCCAGGATCAGGAGTAGTCTTGGGAACCAGCCTTTTAGATGTCTGGGCGTGTTAGTCCAGGATCAGGGGTAGTCTTGGGAACCAGCCTTTTAGATGTCTGGGCGTGTTATTACAGGATCAGGGGTAGTCTTGGGAACCAGCCTTTTAGATGTCTGGGCTTGTTATTCCAGGATCAGGGGTAGTCTTGGGAACCAGCCTTTTAGATGTCTGGGCTTGTTATTCCAGGATCAGGGGTAGTCTTGGGAACCAGCCTTTTAGATGTCTGGGCTTGTTATTCCAGGATCAGGGGTAGTCTTGGGAACCAGCCTTTTAGATGTCTGGGCTTGTTATTCCAGGATCAGGAGTAGTCTTGGGAACCAGCCTTTTAGACGTCTGGGCGTGTTATTCCAGGATCAGGGGTAGTCTTGGGAACCAGCCTTTTAGATGTCTGGGCTTGTTATTCCAGGATCAGGAGTAGTCTTGGGAACCAGCCTTTTAGATGCCTGGGCTTGTTATTCCAGGATCAGGGGTAGTCTTGGGAACCAGCCTTTTAGATGTCTGGGCGTGTTATTCCAGGATCAGGGGTAGTCTTGGGAACCAGCCTTTTAGATGTCTGGGCTTGTTATTCCAGGATCAGGAGTAGTCTTGGGAACCAGCCTTTTAGATGTCTGGGCTTGTTATTCCAGGATCAGGGGTAGTCTTGGGAACCAGCCTTTTAGATGTCTGGGCTTGTTATTCCAGGATCAGGGGTAGTCTTGGGAACCAGCCTTTTAGATGTCTGGGCTTGTTATTCCAGGATCAGATGTAGTCTTGGGAACCAGCCTTTTAGATGTCTGGGCTTGTTATTCCAGGATCAGATGTAGTCTTGGGAACCAGCCTTTTAGATGTCTGGGCTTGTTATTCCAGGATCAGATGTAGTCTTGGGAACCAGCCTTTTAGATGTCTGGGCTTGTTATTCCAGGATCAGGGGTAGTCTTGGGAACCAGCCTTTTATATGTCTGGGCTTGTTATTCCAGGATCAGATGTAGTCTTGGGAACCAGCCTTTTAGATGTCTGGGCTTGTTATTCCAGGATCAGGGGTAGTCTTGGGAACCAGCCTTTTAGATGTCTGGGCGTGTTATTCCAGGATCAGATGTAGTCTTGGGAACCAGCCTTTTAGATGTATGGGCTTGTTATTCCAGGATCAGATGTAGTCTTGGGAACCAGCCTTTTAGATGTCTGGGCTTGTTATTCCAGGATCAGATGTAGTCTTGGGAACCAGCCTTTTAGACGTCTGGGCTTGTTATTCCAGGATCAGGAGTAGTCTTGGGAACCAGCCTTTTAGATGTCTGGGCTTGTTATTCCAGGATCAGGGGTAGTCTTGGGAACCAGCCTTTTAGACGTCTGGGCTTGTTATTCCAGGATCAGGGGTAGTCTTGGGAACCAGCCTTTTAGATGTCTGGGCGTGTTATTCCAGGATCAGATGTAGTCTTGGGAACCAGCCTTTTAGATGTCTGGGCTTGTTATTCCAGGATCAGATGTAGTCTTGGGAACCAGCCTTTTAGATGTCTGGGCTTGTTATTCCAGGATCAGGGGTAGTCTTGGGAACCAGCCTTTTAGACGTCTGGGCTTGTTATTCCAGGATCAGGGGTAGTCTTGGGAACCAGCCTTTTAGATGTCTGGGCTTGTTATTCCAGGATCAGATGTAGTCTTGGGAACCAGCCTTTTAGATGTCTGGGCTTGTTATTCCAGGATCAGGGGTAGTCTTGGGAACCAGCCTTTTAGACGTCTGGGCTTGTTATTCCAGGATCAGGGGTAGTCTTGGGAACCAGCCTTTTAGATGTCTGGGCTTGTTATTCCAGGATCAGGGGTAGTCTTGGGAACCAGCCTTTTAGATGTCTGGGCTTGTTATTCCAGGATCAGGAGTA
This sequence comes from Salvelinus alpinus, assembly GCF_045679555.1. Lineage (NCBI taxonomy): Eukaryota > Metazoa > Chordata > Actinopteri > Salmoniformes > Salmonidae > Salvelinus > Salvelinus alpinus. The sequence continues at coordinate 42,591,249 of NC_092099.1, read as the reverse complement.
GTCTTGGGAACCAGCCTTTTAGATGTCTGGGCTTGTTATTCCAGGATCAGGAGTAGTCTTGGGAACCAGCCTTTTAGATGTCTGGGCTTGTTATTCCAGGATCAGGAGTAGTCTTGGGAACCAGCCTTTTAGATGTCTGGGCGTGTTAGTCCAGGATCAGGGGTAGTCTTGGGAACCAGCCTTTTAGATGTCTGGGCGTGTTATTACAGGATCAGGGGTAGTCTTGGGAACCAGCCTTTTAGATGTCTGGGCTTGTTATTCCAGGATCAGGGGTAGTCTTGGGAACCAGCCTTTTAGATGTCTGGGCTTGTTATTCCAGGATCAGGGGTAGTCTTGGGAACCAGCCTTTTAGATGTCTGGGCTTGTTATTCCAGGATCAGGGGTAGTCTTGGGAACCAGCCTTTTAGATGTCTGGGCTTGTTATTCCAGGATCAGGAGTAGTCTTGGGAACCAGCCTTTTAGACGTCTGGGCGTGTTATTCCAGGATCAGGGGTAGTCTTGGGAACCAGCCTTTTAGATGTCTGGGCTTGTTATTCCAGGATCAGGAGTAGTCTTGGGAACCAGCCTTTTAGATGCCTGGGCTTGTTATTCCAGGATCAGGGGTAGTCTTGGGAACCAGCCTTTTAGATGTCTGGGCGTGTTATTCCAGGATCAGGGGTAGTCTTGGGAACCAGCCTTTTAGATGTCTGGGCTTGTTATTCCAGGATCAGGAGTAGTCTTGGGAACCAGCCTTTTAGATGTCTGGGCTTGTTATTCCAGGATCAGGGGTAGTCTTGGGAACCAGCCTTTTAGATGTCTGGGCTTGTTATTCCAGGATCAGGGGTAGTCTTGGGAACCAGCCTTTTAGATGTCTGGGCTTGTTATTCCAGGATCAGATGTAGTCTTGGGAACCAGCCTTTTAGATGTCTGGGCTTGTTATTCCAGGATCAGATGTAGTCTTGGGAACCAGCCTTTTAGATGTCTGGGCTTGTTATTCCAGGATCAGATGTAGTCTTGGGAACCAGCCTTTTAGATGTCTGGGCTTGTTATTCCAGGATCAGGGGTAGTCTTGGGAACCAGCCTTTTATATGTCTGGGCTTGTTATTCCAGGATCAGATGTAGTCTTGGGAACCAGCCTTTTAGATGTCTGGGCTTGTTATTCCAGGATCAGGGGTAGTCTTGGGAACCAGCCTTTTAGATGTCTGGGCGTGTTATTCCAGGATCAGATGTAGTCTTGGGAACCAGCCTTTTAGATGTATGGGCTTGTTATTCCAGGATCAGATGTAGTCTTGGGAACCAGCCTTTTAGATGTCTGGGCTTGTTATTCCAGGATCAGATGTAGTCTTGGGAACCAGCCTTTTAGACGTCTGGGCTTGTTATTCCAGGATCAGGAGTAGTCTTGGGAACCAGCCTTTTAGATGTCTGGGCTTGTTATTCCAGGATCAGGGGTAGTCTTGGGAACCAGCCTTTTAGACGTCTGGGCTTGTTATTCCAGGATCAGGGGTAGTCTTGGGAACCAGCCTTTTAGATGTCTGGGCGTGTTATTCCAGGATCAGATGTAGTCTTGGGAACCAGCCTTTTAGATGTCTGGGCTTGTTATTCCAGGATCAGATGTAGTCTTGGGAACCAGCCTTTTAGATGTCTGGGCTTGTTATTCCAGGATCAGGGGTAGTCTTGGGAACCAGCCTTTTAGATGTCTGGGCTTGTTATTCCAGGATCAGGGGTAGTCTTGGGAACCAGCCTTTTAGACGTCTGGGCTTGTTATTCCAGGATCAGGGGTAGTCTTGGGAACCAGCCTTTTAGATGTCTGGGCTTGTTATTCCAGGATCAGGAGTAGTCTTGGGAACCAGCCTTTTAGATGTCTGGGCTTGTTATTCCAGGATCAGGAGTAGTCTTGGGAACCAGCCTTTTAGATGTCTGGGCGTGTTATTCCAGGATCAGGGGTAGTCTTGGGAACCAGCCTTTTAGACGTCTGGGCTTGTTATTCCAGGATCAGGAGTAGTCTTGGGAACTAGCCTTTTAGATGTCTGGGCTTGTTATTCCAGGATCAGGAGTAGTCTTGGGAACCAGCCTTTTAGACGTCTGGGCTTGTTATTCCAGGATCAGGGGTAGTCTTGGGAACCAGCCTTTTAGGTGTCTGGGCTTGTTATTCCAGGATCAGGGGTAGTCTTGGGAACCAGCCTTTTAGATGTCTGGGCTTGTTATTCCAGGATCAGGGGTAGTCTTGGGAACCAGCCTTTTAGACGTCTGGGCTTGTTATTCCAGGATCAGGGGTAGTCTTGGGAACCAGCCTTTTAGATGTCTGGGCTTGTTATTCCAGGATCAGGAGTAGTCTTGGGAACCAGCCTTTTAGATGTCTGGGCTTGTTATTCCAGGATCAGGAGTAGTCTTGGGAACCAGCCTTTTAGACGTCTGGGCTTGTTATTCCAGGATCAGGGGTAGTCTTGGGAACCAGCCTTTTAGACGTCTGGGCTTGTTATTCCAGGATCAGGAGTAGTCTTGGGAACCAGCCTTTTAGACGTCTGGGCTTGTTAGTCCAGGATCAGGAGTAGTCTTGGGAACCAGCCTTTTAGATGTCTGGGCTTGTTATTCCAGGATCAGGGGTAGTCTTGGGAACCAGCCTTTTAGACGTCTGGGCGTGTTATTCCAGGATCAGGGGTAGTCTTGGGAACCAGCCTTTTAGATGTCTGGGCTTGTTATTCCAGGATCAGGGGTAGTCTTGGGAACCAGCCTTTTAGATGTCTGGGCTTGTTATTCCAGGATCAGGAGTAGTCTTGGGAACCAGCCTTTTAGATGTCTGGGCTTGTTATTCCAGGATCAGGAGTAGTCTTGGGAACCAGCCTTTTAGATGTCTGGGCTTGTTATTCCAGGATCAGGGGTAGTCTTGGGAACCAGCCTTTTAGATGTCTGGGCTTGTTATTCCAGGATCAGGAGTAGTCTTGGGAACCAGCCTTTTAGATGTCTGGGCTTGTTATTCCAGGATCAGGAGTAGTCTTGGGAACCAGCCTTTTAGACGTCTGGGCTTGTTATTCCAGGATCAGGGGTAGTCTTGGGAACCAGCCTTTTAGATGTCTGGGCTTGTTATTCCAGGATCAGGAGTAGTCTTGGGAACCAGCCTTTTAGATGTCTGGGCTTGTTATTCCAGGATCAGGAGTAGTCTTGGGAACCAGCCTTTTAGATGTCTGGGCTTGTTATTCCAGGATCAGGGGTAGTCTTGGGAACCAGCCTTTTAGATGTCTGGGCGTGTTATTCCAGGATCAGGGGTAGTCTTGGGAACCAGCCTTTTAGATGTCTGGGCTTGTTATTCCAGGATCAGGAGTAGTCTTGGGAACCAGCCTTTTAGATGTCTGGGCTTGTTATTCCAGGATCAGGGGTAGTCTTGGGAACCAGCCTTTTAGATGTCTGGGCTTGTTATTCCAGGATCAGGAGTAGTCTTGGGAACCAGCCTTTTAGACGTCTGGGCTTGTTAGTCCAGGATCAGGGGTAGTCTTGGGAACCAGCCTTTTAGATGTCTGGGCTTGTTATTCCAGGATTAGAAGTAGTCTTGGGAACCAGCCTTTTAGATGTCTGGGCTTGTTATTCCAGGATTAGAAGTAGTCTTGGGAACCAGCCTTTTAGATGTCTGGGCTTGTTATTCCAGGATCAGGAGTAGTCTTGGGAACCAGCCTTTTAGACGTCTGGGCTTGTTATTCCAGGATCAGGGGTAGTCTTGGGAACCAGCCTTTTAGATGTCTGGGCTTGTTATTCCAGGATTAGAAGTAGTCTTGGGAACCAGCCTTTTAGACGTCTGGGCTTGTTATTCCAGGATCAGGGGTAGTCTTGGGAACCAGCCTTTTAGATGTCTGGGCTTGTTATTCCAGGATCAGGAGTAGTCTTGGGAACCAGCCTTTTAGATGTCTGGGCTTGTTAGTCCAGGATCAGGGGTAGTCTTGGGAACCAGCCTTTTAGACGTCTGGGCGTGTTATTCCAGGATCAGGGGTAGTCTTGGGAACCAGCCTTTTAGACGTCTGGGCTTGTTATTCCAGGATCAGGGGTAGTCTTGGGAACCAGCCTTTTAGATGTCTGGGCGTGTTATTCCAGGATCAGGAGTAGTCTTGGGAACCAGCCTTTTAGACGTCTGGGCTTGTTATTCCAGGATCAGGGGTAGTCTTGGGAACCAGCCTTTTAGATGTCTGGGCGTGTTATTCCAGGATCAGGGGTAGTCTTGGGAACCAGCCTTTTAGATGTCTGGGCTTGTTATTCCAGGATCAGGGGTAGTCTTGGGAACCAGCCTTTTAGACGTCTGGGCGTGTTATTCCAGGATCAGGGGTAGTCTTGGGAACCAGCCTTTTAGATGTCTGGGCTTGTTATTCCAGGATCAGATGTAGTCTTGGGAACCAGCCTTTTAGATGTCTGGGCTTGTTATTCCAGGATTAGAAGTAGTCTTGGGAACCAGCCTTTTAGATGTCTGGGCTTGTTATTCCAGGATCAGGAGTAGTCTTGGGAACTAGCCTTTTAGACGTCTGGGCTTGTTATTCCAGGATTAGAAGTAGTCTTGGGAACCAGCCTTTTAGATGTCTGGGCTTGTTATTCCAGGATTAGAAGTAGTCTTGGGAACCAGCCTTTTAGGTGTCTGGGCTTGTTATTCCAGGATCAGGGGTAGTCTTGGGAACCAGCCTTTTAGGTGTCTGGGCTTGTTATTCCAGGATCAGGGGTAGTCTTGGGAACCAGCCTTTTAGACGTCTGGGCTTGTTATTCCAGGATCAGGGGTAGTCTTGGGAACCAGCCTTTTAGATGTCTGGGCGTGTTATTCCAGGATCAGATGTAGTCTTGGGAACCAGCCTTTTAGATGTCTGGGCTTGTTATTCCAGGATCAGATGTAGTCTTGGGAACCAGCCTTTTAGATGTCTGGGCTTGTTATTCCAGGATCAGGGGTAGTCTTGGGAACCAGCCTTTTAGATGTCTGGGCTTGTTATTCCAGGATCAGGGGTAGTCTTGGGAACCAGCCTTTTAGACGTCTGGGCTTGTTATTCCAGGATCAGGGGTAGTCTTGGGAACCAGCCTTTTAGATGTCTGGGCTTGTTATTCCAGGATCAGGGGTAGTCTTGGGAACCAGCCTTTTAGATGTCTGGGCTTGTTATTCCAGGATCAGGAGTAGTCTTGGGAACCAGCCTTTTAGATGTCTGGGCGTGTTATTACAGGATCAGGGGTAGTCTTGGGAACTAGCCTTTTAGATGTCTGGGCTTGTTATTCCAGGATCAGGGGTAGTCTTGGGAACCAGCCTTTTAGATGTCTGGGCGTGTTATTCCAGGATCAGGAGTAGTCTTGGGAACCAGCCTTTTAGACGTCTGGGCTTGTTATTCCAGGATCAGGGGTAGTCTTGGGAACCAGCCTTTTAGACGTCTGGGCTTGTTATTCCAGGATCAGGGGTAGTCTTGGGAACCAGCCTTTTAGATGTCTGGGCGTGTTATTCCAGGATCAGGGGTAGTCTTGGGAACCAGCCTTTTAGATGTCTGGGCGTGTTATTCCAGGATTAGAAGTAGTCTTGGGAACCAGCCTTTTAGACGTCTGGGCTTGTTATTCCAGGATCAGGGGTAGTCTTGGGAACCAGCCTTTTAGATGTCTGGGCTTGTTATTCCAGGATCAGGAGTAGTCTTGGGAACCAGCCTTTTAGATGTCTGGGCTTGTTAGTCCAGGATCAGGGGTAGTCTTGGGAACCAGCCTTTTAGATGTCTGGGCTTGTTATTCCAGGATCAGGGGTAGTCTTGGGAACCAGCCTTTTAGACGTCTGGGCTTGTTATTCCAGGATCAGGGGTAGTCTTGGGAACCAGCCTTTTAGACGTCTGGGCTTGTTATTCCAGGATCAGGGGTAGTCTTGGGAACCAGCCTTTTAGATGTCTGGGCTTGTTATTCCAGGATCAGATGTAGTCTTGGGAACCAGCCTTTTAGATGTCTGGGCTTGTTATTCCAGGATTAGAAGTAGTCTTGGGAACCAGCCTTTTAGATGTCTGGGCTTGTTATTCCAGGATCAGGAGTAGTCTTGGGAACTAGCCTTTTAGACGTCTGGGCTTGTTATTCCAGGATTAGAAGTAGTCTTGGGAACCAGCCTTTTAGATGTCTGGGCTTGTTATTCCAGGATTAGAAGTAGTCTTGGGAACCAGCCTTTTAGGTGTCTGGGCTTGTTATTCCAGGATCAGGGGTAGTCTTGGGAACCAGCCTTTTAGGTGTCTGGGCTTGTTATTCCAGGATCAGGGGTAGTCTTGGGAACCAGCCTTTTAGACGTCTGGGCTTGTTATTCCAGGATCAGGGGTAGTCTTGGGAACCAGCCTTTTAGATGTCTGGGCGTGTTATTCCAGGATCAGATGTAGTCTTGGGAACCAGCCTTTTAGATGTCTGGGCTTGTTATTCCAGGATCAGATGTAGTCTTGGGAACCAGCCTTTTAGATGTCTGGGCTTGTTATTCCAGGATCAGGGGTAGTCTTGGGAACCAGCCTTTTAGATGTCTGGGCTTGTTATTCCAGGATCAGGGGTAGTCTTGGGAACCAGCCTTTTAGACGTCTGGGCTTGTTATTCCAGGATCAGGGGTAGTCTTGGGAACCAGCCTTTTAGATGTCTGGGCTTGTTATTCCAGGATCAGGGGTAGTCTTGGGAACCAGCCTTTTAGATGTCTGGGCTTGTTATTCCAGGATCAGGAGTAGTCTTGGGAACCAGCCTTTTAGATGTCTGGGCGTGTTATTACAGGATCAGGGGTAGTCTTGGGAACTAGCCTTTTAGATGTCTGGGCTTGTTATTCCAGGATCAGGGGTAGTCTTGGGAACCAGCCTTTTAGATGTCTGGGCTTGTTATTCCAGGATCAGGGGTAGTCTTGGGAACCAGCCTTTTAGATGTCTGGGCTTGTTATTCCAGGATCAGGAGTAGTCTTGGGAACCAGCCTTTTAGATGTCTGGGCTTGTTATTCCAGGATCAGGGGTAGTCTTGGGAACCAGCCTTTTAGATGTCTGGGCGTGTTATTCCAGGATCAGGAGTAGTCTTGGGAACCAGCCTTTTAGACGTCTGGGCTTGTTATTCCAGGATCAGGGGTAGTCTTGGGAACCAGCCTTTTAGACGTCTGGGCTTGTTATTCCAGGATCAGGGGTAGTCTTGGGAACCAGCCTTTTAGACGTCTGGGCTTGTTATTCCAGGATCAGGGGTAGTCTTGGGAACCAGCCTTTTAGATGTCTGGGCTTGTTATTCCAGGATCAGGGGTAGTCTTGGGAACCAGCCTTTTAGATGTCTGGGCTTGTTATTCCAGGATCAGGGGTAGTCTTGGGAACCAGCCTTTTAGATGTCTGGGCGTGTTATTCCAGGATCAGGGGTAGTCTTGGGAACCAGCCTTTTAGACGTCTGGGCTTGTTATTCCAGGATCAGATGTAGTCTTGGGAACCAGCCTTTTAGATGTCTGGGCTTGTTATTCCAGGATCAGATGTAGTCTTGGGAACCAGCCTTTTAGATGTCTGGGCGTGTTATTCCAGGATCAGGGGTAGTCTTGGGAACCAGCCTTTTAGACGTCTGGGCTTGTTATTCCAGGATCAGGAGTAGTCTTGGGAACCAGCCTTTTAGACGTCTGGGCTTGTTAGTCCAGGATCAGGAGTAGTCTTGGGAACCAGCCTTTTAGATGTCTGGGCTTGTTATTCCAGGATCAGGGGTAGTCTTGGGAACCAGCCTTTTAGACGTCTGGGCTTGTTATTCCAGGATCAGGGGTAGTCTTGGGAACCAGCCTTTTAGATGTCTGGGCTTGTTATTCCAGGATCAGGAGTAGTCTTGGGAACCAGCCTTTTAGATGTCTGGGCTTGTTATTCCAGGATCAGGAGTAGTCTTGGGAACCAGCCTTTTAGATGTCTGGGCTTGTTATTCCAGGATCAGGGGTAGTCTTGGGAACCAGCCTTTTAGATGTCTGGGCTTGTTATTCCAGGATCAGGAGTAGTCTTGGGAACCAGCCTTTTAGATGTCTGGGCTTGTTATTCCAGGATCAGGAGTAGTCTTGGGAACCAGCCTTTTAGACGTCTGGGCTTGTTATTCCAGGATCAGGGGTAGTCTTGGGAACCAGCCTTTTAGATGTCTGGGCTTGTTATTCCAGGATCAGGAGTAGTCTTGGGAACCAGCCTTTTAGATGTCTGGGCTTGTTATTCCAGGATCAGGAGTAGTCTTGGGAACCAGCCTTTTAGATGTCTGGGCTTGTTATTCCAGGATCAGGAGTAGTCTTGGGAACCAGCCTTTTAGATGTCTGGGCTTGTTATTCCAGGATCAGGGGTAGTCTTGGGAACCAGCCTTTTAGATGTCTGGGCTTGTTATTCCAGGATCAGGGGTAGTCTTGGGAACCAGCCTTTTAGATGTCTGGGCTTGTTATTCCAGGATCAGGGGTAGTCTTGGGAACCAGCCTTTTAGACGTCTGGGCTGAGGATAGAATAAGACTGTATCTCATTGCTGATAATACCCGACGGTCTCTGTTTTGTTTGTCTGTGTGCAGTTGAACTTCATGGGAGTGACGGTGGAGAGAGACAGGTACTACCTCCACTTCACCTCCACCAAGCACGTCTTTGCCCCCGTGGCAATCGGGGGGTTCAATCCACCTAAACAGGTTAGACTCCCTGCTCAGGTTTCACGATAAGTGATTGGTTTGCAATGTACATGGGGAAAGCTCAGCTCATCTGTCACCAATGTATAGAACACACCTTGGTGGTTTCCCTCGATATAGCCTCGCTATTGTTATTTTACTGCTGCTCTTTAATTATTTGTTACTTTAATTTCGTATTTTTTAGGTAATTTTCTTAAAAACGGAATTGTTGGTTAATAGCTTGTAAGTAAGCATTTCACTGTAACGTTGTAGTCGACGCATGTGACAAATACAATTAAAATTTAATTTGAAGACAGTTATTATTGTGACAAATACAATTAAAATTTGATTTGAAGACAGTTATAATTACAACAGAAAGCGTATCGTTCACTGCTCCCCTCAGTTTCAGCTAATTCTTCATCAAATCTAAATCAAATTGTGTTGGTCACATACAGATGTTATTATGGGTGTAGCGAAATGCTTGTGTTTCTAGCTCCGACAGTACAAGAATATCTAACAAGTAATATCTAACAATTTCACAACATATACCCAATACATACAAATCTAAGTAAAGGAATGGAATTAAGAATATATAAATATATGGACGGGTAATGTCAGAGCAGCATAGACTAAGTTACAGTAGAATAGTATAGAATATATACATATAAGATGAGTAATTCAAGATATGTAAACATTCATCCCCTCATCATGGAGAGTGGTCACAGTGTCTGGTTGGTGTATTGCAGGTGTATGAGCTGTACAACGGAGGGGCTGTCCCTCTGAGGTACCGTGTGGACACAGAGCCCCTTGAGCAGCTGACGGCTGATAACTTTGGTCACCCCGTGCTGCAGTGTCTCAACCCCCAGGGAGAGGTGAAGCCTGGCAGGACAGCCCTGCTGGAGTGGGTCCTCTCCCCCCTGGAGGCCAAGACTTACAGTGTGAGTAGCAACCCTCTGTTAGGTAACCTAGAGGGGAAAAGGGGAAAGGGGAAAAACTGGTATCCTTCTAGGTATTATAGATGCCATCTCCTGCCGTTGTAACATCTTCCTCTTCCTCTCTCCTGTCGTTGTAACATCTTCCTCTTCCTCTCTCCTGTCGTTGTAACATCTTCCTCTTCCTCTCTCCTGTCGTTGTAACATCTTCCTCTTCCTCTCTCCTGCCGTTGTAACATCTTCGTCTTCCTCTCTCCTGCCGTTGTAACATCTTCCTCTCTCCTGCCGTTGTAACATCTTCGTCTTCCTCTCTCCTGCCGTTGTAACATCTTCCTCTCTCCTGCCGTTGTAACATCTTCCTCTCTCCTGCCGTTGTAACATCTTCCTCTTCCTCTCTCCTGCCGTGGTAACATCTTCCTCTCTCCTGCCATTGTAACATCTTCCTCTTCCTCTCTCCTGCCGTTGTAACATCTTCCTCTTCCTCTCTCCTGCCATTGTAACATCTTCCTCTTCCTCTCTCCTGCCGTTGTACCATCTTCCTCTTCCTCTCTCCTGCCGTTGTAACTTCTTCCTCTTCCTCTCTCCTGCCGTTGTAACATCTTCCTCTCTCCTGCCGTTGTAACATCTTCCTCTCTCCTGTCGTTGTAACATCTTCCTCTTCCTCTCTCCTGCCATTGTAACATCTTCCTCTTCCTCTCTCCTGCCGTTGTAACATCTTCCTCTCTCCTGCCGTTGTAACATCTTCCTCTCTCCTGTCGTTGTAACATCTTCCTCTTCCTCTCTCCTGCCGTTGTACCATCTTCCTCTTCCTCTCTCCTGTCGTTGTAACATCTTCCTCTTCCTCTCTCCTGCCGTTGTAATATCTTCCTCTTCCTCTCAAATCAAATCAAATTTTATTTGTCACATACACATGGTTAGCAGATGTTAATGCGAGTGTAGCGAAATGCTTGTCTAGATTTGCACTCTCTCCTGCCGTTGTACCATCTTCCTCTTCCTCTCTCCTGCCGTTGTAACATCTTCCTCTTCCTCTCTCCTGCCGTTGTAACATCTTCTTCTCTCCTGCCGTTGTACCATCCTCCTCTTCCTCTCTCCTGCCGTTGTACCATCCTCCTCTTCCTCTCTCCTGCCATTGTAACATCTTCCTCTTCCTCTCTCCTGCCATTGTAACATCTTCCTCTTCCTCTCTCCTGTCGTTGTAACATCTTCCTCTTCCTCTCTCCTGTCGTTGTACCATCTTCCTCTTCCTCTCTCCTGCCATTGTAACATCTTCCTCTTCCTCTCTCCTGTCGTTGTACCATCTTCCTCTTCCTCTCTCCTGTCGTTGTAACATCTTCCTCTCTCCTGCCATTGTAACATCTTCCTCTTCCTCTCTCCTGCCATTGTAACATCTTCCTCTTCCTCTCTCCTGCCATTGTAACATCTTCCTCTTCCTCTCTCCTGTCGTTGTACCATCTTCCTCTTCCTCTCTCCTGCCATTGTAACATCTTCCTCTTCCTCTCTCCTGTCGTTGTACCATCCTCCTCTTCCTCTCTCCTGTCATTGTACCATCTTCCTCTTCCTCTCTCCTGTCGTTGTACCATCTTCCTCTTCCTCTCTCCTGCCATTGTAACATCTTCCTCTTCCTCTCTCCTGTCGTTGTACCATCTTCCTCTTCCTCTCTCCTGTCGTTGTACCATCCTCCTCTTCCTCTCTCCTGCCGTTGTACCATCCTCCTCCTCACACAGGCCTGTGTTTATTTCCAGGTGGACATCTCTATCCATGTGCTGGAGGGAGACACTATGCTGTTGACGTTTGAAGGCTGTGGGTTTGATAACAGTGTGCTGGGACAGTCGGCACCAGTACAGCTTCATGATGCCTACATGTCTGTCCCCAGCACACAGAGGATGGCCCTGCCCAACCAGGTGAGTGGCCCATCTACCTATTCCCATATAGTCTTACCTGGTCCTGTTTGGCTCAGTTGGTAAAGCGTGTCTCTTGCAATGACAGGATAGTTGGCTCGATTTTCCCAGAACCACCTGCATGACTAAGTCTCTGCTTAATGGCATTATTATATTATTGTATTATATTGTAATTCCCTTTGAAATTACCTGGATTTCTGCAGAAATTGGTCATAAAAAGGGTTCACATACTTTTTCTTGCCACTGTAACTAATGCCACCACGGAATCCTTTTGTACCCCTCTACCCTCTACATTGGCCAATGTTTTGGTGATGAAGTATGACAGACGCTACACTCATAACCCGGGCCTCTGTCTCGTCTGCAGGTGCTGTTCCTGTCAGAGGAGAGATTGTGTGTTGGGGACATCCCAGTCTGCTCTCGCTCCACACGGGTCCTGTTCCTGACAAATGTCTCCCACAGTGACAGAGTCCTCTACACCTGGAACCTGACTGACCAGGTTAGAATGCAGTATATTAGCCTGGAACCTGACTGACCAGGTTAGCATGTAGTATATTAGCCTGGAACCTGACTGACCAGGTTAGCATGTAGTATATTAGCCTGGAACCTGACTGACCAGGTTAGCGTGCAGTATATTAGCCTGGAACCTGACTGACCAGGTTAGCATGCAGTATATTAGCCTGGAAGCTGACTGACCAGGTTAGCATGTAGTATATTAGCCTGGAACCTGACTGACCAGGTTAGCATGTTGTATATTAGCCTGGAACCTGACTGACCAGGTTAGCGTGTAGTATATTAGCCTGGAACCTGACTGACCAGGTTAGCATGTAGTATATTAGCCTGGAACCTGACTGACCAGGTTAGCATGTAGTATATTAGCCTGGAACCTGACTGACCAGGTTAGCATGTAGTATATTAGCCTGGAACCTGACTGACCAGGTTAGCGTGCAGTATATTAGCCTGGAACCTGACTGACCAGGTTAGCATGCAGTATATTAGCCTGGAAGCTGACTGACCAGGTTAGCATGTAGTATATTAGCCTGGAACCTGACTGACCAGGTTAGCGAGCAGTATATTAGCCTGGAACCTGACTGACCAGGTTAGCATGTAGTATATTAGCCTGGAACCTGACTGACCAGGTTAGCATGTTGTATATTAGCCTGGAACCTGACTGACCAGGTTAGCGTGTAGTATATTAGCCTGGAACCTGACTGACCAGGTTAGCATGTAGTATATTAGCCTGGAACCTGACTGACCAGGTTAGCATGTAGTATATTAGCTTGGAACCTGACTGACCAGGTTAGCATGTAGTATATTAGCCTGGAACCTGACTGACCAGGTTAGCATGCAGTATATTAGCCTGGAACCTGACTGACCAGGTTAGCATGTAGTATATTAGCCTGGAACCTGACTGACCAGGTTAGCGAGCAGTATATTAGCCTGGAACCTGACTGACCAGGTTAGCATGTTGTATATTAGCTTGGAACCTGACTGACCAGGTTAGCATGTAGTATATTAGCCTGGAACCTGACTGATCAGGTTAGCATGTAGTATATTAGCTTGGAACCTGACTGACTAGGTTAGCATGCAGGGTATTAGCCTGGAACCTGACTGACCAGGTTAGCATGTAGTATATTAGCCTGGAACCTGACTGACCAGGTTAGCGTGTAGTATATTAGCCTGGAACCTGACTGACCAGGTTAGCGTGCAGTATATTAGCCTGGAACCTGACTGACCAGGTTAGCATGTTGTATATTAGCCTGGAACCTGACTGACCAGGTTAGCGTGTAGTATATTAGCCTGGAACCTGACTGACCAGGTTAGCATGCAGTATATTAGCCTGGAACCTGACTGACCAGGTTAGCATGTTGTATATGCGTACTGGACATACTGCAGCATACTGGACATACTGCAGCATACTGGACATACTGCAGCGTACTGTACATACTGGACATACTGCAGCGTATTGGACATACTGGACATACTGCAGCGTACTGACATACTGCAGCGTATTGGACATACTGGACATACTGCAGCATACTGGACATACTGCAGCATACTGGACATACTGCCGCATACTGGACATACTGCAGCATACTGCAGCATACTGGACATACTGCAGCGTACTGGACATACTGCAGCGTATTGGACATACTGGACATACTGCAGCATACTGGACATACTGCAGCATACTGGACATACTGCAGCATACTGGACATACTGCAGCGTATTGGACATACTGCAGCGTATTGGACACACTGGACATACTGCAGCATACTGGACATACTGCAGCATACTGGACATACTGCAGCATAATGGACATACTGGACATACTGCAGCATACTGGACATACTGCAGCGTACTGGACATACTGCAGCGTACTGGACATACTGCAGCATACTGGACATACTGCAGCATATAGGACATACTGCAGCGTATTGGACATACTGCAGCGTATTGGACATACTGAACATACTGCAGCATACTGGACATACTGCAGCATAATGGACATACTGGACATACTGCAGCATACTGGACATACTGCAGCGTACTGGACATACTGCAGCGTACTGGACATACTGCAGCATACTGGACATACTGCAGCATACTGGACATACTGCAGCGTACTGGACATACTGCAGCATACTGGACATACTGCAGCATACTGCAGCGTATTGGACATACTGCAGCGTACTGGACATACTGGACATACTGCAGCGTATTGGACATACTGCAGCATACTGGACTTACTGCAGCGTACTGGACATACTGCAGCGTACTGGACATACTGCAGCGTACTGGACATACTGCAGCATACTGGACATACTGCAGCATACTGGACATACTGCAGCGTACTGGACATACTGCAGCGTACTGGACATACTGCAGCATATTGGACATACTGCAGCGTACTGGACATACTGCAGCGTACTGGACATACTGCAGCGTACTGGACATACTGCAGCGTACTGGACATACTGCAGCATACTGGACATACTGCAGCATACTGCAGCGTATTGGACATACTGCAGCGTACTGGACATACTGGACATACTGCAGCGTATTGGACATACTGCAGCGTACTGGACATACTGCAGCATACTGGACATACTGCAGCGTACTGGACATACTGCAGCATACTGGACATACTGCAGCGTATTGGACATACTGGACATACTGCAGCATACTGGACATACTGCAGCGTATTTGACATACTGGACATACTGCAACATACATAAATGTGTGCTTCTTTCTGTGGATGTTTGTTGAATGAGAGAGTTGTTTTTTGGGGGTTGTGTCAGTGAATGCAGTTCAATTCTTGCTGCGGTTATTGTCCCTGCAGTCAGTCCAGATCTACCCAGAGCATGGTACTCTGTCTCCAGGGGAGAGTTCTCTCTGTATCCTGACGCTCCAGGCCTCTGGCAGCCCCAGCTTCTACCAGCTAGACATCATCTGTGAGGTGAGGACCTTTATCATAGTCCTTTATATACCTACAAACTCTTGTCACAGTGTTCACTCATAAGACCATTTGTCTAATAGATGTTTCTATACGATTAACAGTGAATAGCATTCTGTCAATTTAACTATAGATGTTTCAATACCATTAAAGGTGAATAGCATTATGTCCATTTTTCTATAGATGTTTCCATTTTGACATATTACATGTTAGTCATTTAGCAGACTGTTTTTCATCCATCTCATCTCAGCAGGTCCTATCCAGAAAGACTCCAGACAGTCAGTGCATTGGTAAAACAACCACATATGATGTGTGACTGAGATGTTGTTGCTATGTTACCAGGTGACCCTGGAGGAGGCTCTATCTCAGTACCATCAGGATCTACACCAGTGGGAGCTGGAGAGAGACAGACAGAGGAATGAGTTTACCCTGACTGACAAAGACCTGCAGCAGAGTCAGACCAGCTACCCCCAGGGTCATACACAGAGTCAGACCAGCTACCCCCAGGGTCATACACAGAATCAGACGAGTTACCCCCAGGGTCATACACAGAGTCAGACCAGCTACCCCCAGGATCATACACAGAGTCAGACCAGCTACCCCCAGGGTCATACACAGAGTCAGACCAGCTACCCCCAGGGTCATACACAGAGTCAGACCAGCTACCCCCAGGGTCATACACAGAATCAGACGAGTTACCCCCAGGGTCATACACAGAGTCAGACCAGCTACCCCCAGGATCATAAACAGAGTCAGACCAGCTACCCCCAGGGTCATACACAGAGTCAGACCAGCTACCCCCAGGGTCATACACAGAGTCAGACCAGCTACCCCCAGGGTCATACACAGAATCAAACACAGGAGAGCAACACTAAGGTGAGAATCATACTAGGACACAAATACACACACACACACACACACACAATCTGGGTTCTACTTACTGGTGATCTAACAACTTCATCTTGTCCTGATGCAGGAGGTTGTACCTTCCCCACAGACGCCTGGACCTGTAGTCAGGAAATACAAGGTAACAGGAAACACCTGGACCCTGTAGTCAGGAAATACAAGGTAACAGGAAACCCCCTGGACCCTGTAGTCAGGAAATACAAGGTAACAGGAAACACCTGGACCCTGTAGTCAGGAAGTACAAGGTAACAGGAAACACCTGGACCCTGTAGTCAGGAAGTACAAGGTAACAGGAAACCCCCTGGACCCTGTAGTCAGGAAATACAAGGTAACAGGAAACACCTGGACCCTGTAGTCAGGAAGTACAAGGTAACAGGAAACACCTGGACCCTGTAGTCAGGAAATACAAGGTAACAGGAAACACCTGGACCCTGTAGTCAGGAAATACAAGGTAACAGGAAACACCTGGACCCTGTAGTCAGGAAATACAAGGTAACAGGAAACCCCCTGGACCCTGTAGTCAGGAAATACAAGGTAACAGGAAACACCTGGACCCTGTAGTCAGGAAGTACAAGGTAACAGGAAACACCTGGACCCTGTAGTCAGGAAGTACAAGGTAACAGGAAACCCCCTGGACCCTGTAGTCAGGAAATACAAGGTAACAGGAAACACCTGGACCCTGTAGTCAGGAAGTACAAGGTAACAGGAAACACCTGGACCCTGTAGTCAGGAAATACAAGGTAACAGGAAACACCTGGACCCTGTAGTCAGGAAATACAAGGTAACAGGAAACACCTGGACCCTGTAGTCAGGAAGTACAAGGTAACAGGAAACACCTGGACCCTGTAGTCAGGAAGTACAAGGTAACAGGAAACACCTGGACCCTGTAGTCAGGAAGTACAAGGTAACAGGAAACACCTGGACCCTGTAGTCAGGAAATACAAGGTAACAGGAAACACCTGGACCTGTAGTCAGGAAATACAAGGTAACAGGAAACACCTGGACCCTGTGGATGTTATAGATATTGCCAAACCTAAAAATATCTAACCAGATTGACCTGACAAAACAGCACAAACTGATCTGGTTAGATATTTTTAAGCAATAAGGCCCGAGGAGGTATGGTATATGGCCAATATACCACGGCTAAGGGCTGTTCTTAAGCACGACGCAACGTGGAGTTCCTGGACACAGCCCTTAGCCGTGGTATATTGTCCATATATCACAAACCCCCGAGGTTCCTTATTGCTATTATAAACGGGTTACCAACGTAATTAGGACAGTCAAAAGAAATGTCATACCCGTGGTATACGGACTTATATACCACGGCTGTCAGCCAATCAGCATTCAGGGCTCAAACCACCCAGTTTATAATCTAGAATAGATACTGCTTACATATCATTCAGTGTCTTTACCTCTCTCTCCCCCTCGCTCTCTCTCTTTAAGACTCTGCCTCCTATCCGTAGCAGCAGTGCCGTGGTGGGGGGTATGTGTACCAGGCCCAGTCGTGCAGAACGGAGGGCCCAGAGAGAGGCTAGCCAGGTATGGAGGAGACCTGAACCGCCCTGCCCCACCCTGCTACACCTGGGGGTCACCGCCCGCTCACACTCCCTCCTAGAGTTCCAGACCTTCTTTCCCTCCCTGCTCAACACACACCACATCAACAGGTACAGTACATTGACTACCCTGCTACCCTGAGGGTCAGCGAGAAGACCTTCAGCGTGTTTCGGGGTCTCAAACACACACCTTGACTGGGAGGGTTACTGTATCTATAGTCATGTTTTACTGTATCTATAGTCATGTTTTACTGTATCTATAGTCATGTTTTACTGGGAGGGTTACTGTATCTATAGTCGTGTTTTACTGTATCTATAGTCATGTTTTACTGTATCTATAGTCATGTTTTACGGTATCTATAGTCGTGTTTTACTGTATCTATAGTCATGTTTTACTGTATCTATAGTCATGTTTTACTGTATCTATAGTCGTGTTTTACTGTATCTATAGTCATGTTTTACTGTATCTATAGTCATGTTTTACTGTATCTATAGTCGTGTTTTACTGTATCTATAGTCGTGTTTTACTGTATCTATAGTCGTGTTTTACTGTATCTATAGTCATGTTTTACTGTATCTATAGTCATGTTTTACTGTATCTATAGTCGTGTTTTACTGTATCTATAGTCATGTTTTACTGTATCTATAGTCGTGTTTTACTGTATCTATAGTCATGTTTTACTGTATCTATAGTCATGTTTTACAGTATCTATAATTGTGTTTTACTGTATCTATAGTCATGTTTTACTGTATCTATAGTCGTGTTTTACTGTATCTATAGTCATGTTTTACTGTATCTATAGTCATGTTTTACTGTATCTATAGTCGTGTTTTACTGGGAGGGTTACTGTATCTATAGTCATGTTTTACTGTATCTATAGTCATGTTTTACTGGGAGGGTTACTGTATCTATAGTCATGTTTTACTGTATCTATAGTCATGTTTTACTGGGAGGGTTACTGTATCTATAGTCATGTTTACTGTATCTATAGTCATGTTTTACTGGGAGGGTTACTGTATCTATAGTCATGTTTTACTGGGAGGGTTACTGTATCTATAGTCATGTTTACTGTATCTATAGTCATGTTTTACTGGGAGGGTTACTGTATCTATAGTCATGTTTTACTGTATCTATAGTTGTGTTTTACTGTATCTATAGTCATGTTTTACTGTATCTATAGTCATGTTTTACTGGGAGGGTTACTGTATCTATAGTCGTGTTTTCCTGTATCTATAGTCATGTTTTACTGTATCTATAGTCATGTTTTACTGGGAGGGTTACTGTATCTATAGTCATGTTTTACTGTATCTATAGTCGTGTTTTACTGTATCTATAGTCATGTTTTACTGTATCTATAGTCGTGTTTTACTGGGATGGTTACTGTATCTATAGTCGTGTTTTACTGTATCTATATAGTCGTGTTTTACTGGGAGGGTTACTGTATCTATAGTCGTGTTTTACTGGGAGGGTTACTGTATCTATAGTCGTGTTTTACTGGGAGGGTTACTGTATCTATAGTCGTGTTTTACTGGGAGGGTTACTGTATCTATAGTCGTGTTTTACTGGGAGGGTTACTGTATCTATAGTCATGTTTTACTGTATCTATAGTCGTGTTTTACTGGGAGGGTTACTGTATCTATAGTCATGTTTTACTGGGAGGGTTACTGTATCTATTGACGTGTTTTACTGTATCTATAGTCATGTTTTACTGTATCTATAGTCATGATTTACTGTATCTATAGTCATGTTTTACTGGGAGGGTTACTGTATCTATAGTCATGTTTTACTTTATCTATAGTCGTGTTTTACTGTATCTATAGTCGTGTTTTACTGTATCTATAGTCATGTTTTACTGGGAGGGTTACTGTATCTATAGTCATGTTTTACTGTATCTATAGTCGTGTTTTACTGGGAGGGTTACTGTATCTATAGTCATGTTTTACTGGGAGGGTTACTGTATCTATAGTCGTGTTTTACTGTATCTATAGTCATGTTTTACGGTATCTATAGTCATGTTTTACTGGGAGGGTTACTGTATCTGTAGTCGTGTTTTACTGTATCTATAGTCGTGTTTTACTGGGAGGGTTACTGTATCTATAGTTATGTTTTACTGTATCTATAGTCGTGTTTTACTGTATCTATAGTCGTGTTTTACTGTATCTATAGTCATGTTTTACTGGGAGGGTTACTGTATCTATAGTCGTGTTTTACTGTATCTATAGTCGTGTTTTACTGTATCTATAGTCGTGTATAACTGAGACTTTCTTCCAGGTCGGCCCGGCCCAATGTGACCCGTTGTGGATCCCGTCAGAGCAGACCTCCATCTGTAGACACGCCCCCTTTCAGCCACGGACCAGAGAGAGAGATCATTACCCACACGCTCACCTCTATATTCAGGTACAGTAACTCTCCTCTATATTCAGGTACAGTAACTCTCCTCTATATTCAGGTACAGTAACTCTCCTCTATATTCAGGTACAGTAACTCTCCTCTATATTCAGGTACAGTAACTCTCCTCTATATTCAGGTACAGTAACTCTCCTCTATATTCAGGTACAGTAACTCTCCTCTATATTCAGGTACAGTAACTCTCCTCTATATTCAGGTACAGTAACTCACCTCTATATTCAGGTACAGTAACTCTCCTCTATATTCAGGTACAGTAACTCTCCTCTATATTCAGGTACAGTAACTCTCCTCTATATTCAGGTACAGTAACTCTCCTCTATATTCAGGTACAGTAACTCTCCTCTATATTCAGGTACAGTAACTCTCCTCTATATTCAGGTACAGTAACTCTCCTCTATATTCAGGTACAGTAACTCTCCTCTATATTCAGGTACAGTAACTCTCCTCTATATTCAGGTACAGTAACTCTCCTCTATATTCAGGTACAGTAACTCACCTCTATATTCAGGTACAGTAACTCTCCTCTATATTCAGGTACAGTAACTCTCCTCTATATTCAGGTACAGTAACTCACCTCTATATTCAGGTACAGTAACTCTCCTCTATATTCAGGTACAGTAACTCACCTCTATATTCAGGTACAGTAACTCTCCTCTATATTCAGGTACAGTAACTCTCCTCTATATTCAGGTACAGTAACTCTCCTCTATATTCAGGTACAGTAACTCTCCTCTATATTCAGGTACAGTAACTCTCCTCTATATTCAGGTACAGTAACTCTCCTCTATATTCAGGTACAGTAACTCTCCTCTATATTCAGGTACAGTAACTCTCCTCTATATTCAGGTACAGTAACTCTCCTCTATATTCAGGTACAGTAACTCTCCTCTATATTCAGGTACAGTAACTCACCTCTATATTCAGGTACAGTAACTCTCCTCTATATTCAGGTACAGTAACTCTCCTCTATATTCAGGTACAGTAACTCACCTCTATATTCAGGTACAGTAACTCTCCTCTATATTCAGGTACAGTAACTCTCCTCTATATTCAGGTACAGTAACTCTCCTCTATATTCAGGTACAGTAACTCTCCTCTATATTCAGGTACAGTAACTCACCTCTATATTCAGGTACAGTAACTCTCCTCTATATTCAGGTACAGTAACTCTCCTCTATATTCAGGTACAGTAACTCTCCTCTATATTCAGGTACAGTAACTCTCCTCTATATTCAGGTACAGTAACTCTCCTCTATATTCAGGTACAGTAACTCTCCTCTATATTCAGGTACAGTAACTCTCCTCTATATTCAGGTACAGTAACTCACCTCTATATTCAGGTACAGTAACTCTCCTCTATATTCAGGTACAGTAACTCTCCTCTATATTCAGGTACAGTAACTCACCTCTATATTCAGGTACAGTAACTCTCCTCTATATTCAGGTACAGTAACTCACCTCTATATTCAGGTACAGTAACTCTCCTCTATATTCAGGTACAGTAACTCTCCTCTATATTCAGGTACAGTAACTCACCTCTATATTCAGGTACAGTAACTCTCCTCTATATTCAGGTACAGTAACTCTCCTCTATATTCAGGTACAGTAACTCACCTCTATATTCAGGTACAGTAACTCTCCTCTATATTCAGGTACAGTAACTCTCCTCTATATTCAGGTACAGTAACTCTCCTCTATATTCAGGTACAGTAACTCTCCTCTATATTCAGGTACAGTAACTCTCCTCTATATTCAGGTACAGTAACTCTCCTCTATATTCAGGTACAGTAACTCTCCTCTATATTCAGGTACAGTAACTCTCCTCTATATTCAGGTACAGTAACTCACCTCTATATTCAGGTACAGTAACTCTCCTCTATATTCAGGTACAGTAACTCTCCTCTATATTCAGGTACAGTAACTCTCCTCTATATTCAGGTACAGTAACTCTCCTCTATATTCAGGTACAGTAACTCCCCTCTATATTCAGGTTCTGTGTGGTTAGTAGGCAGCATCTAAAGAGGTTAGATAAAAGGTGAGATGCTTAGTTGCTCACCGTGTTGCTGTAAGAAAGGCCCTGAGAGACTCGGTGGTGCTTCCTGTCCACTATGCACCACGGAGTTGGTGTATAGCTGTATCTTTTCTTCACTGTTCCCTATAGGAGCTTCCTGGACGACCCTCACTTCCAACACTCTCTGGTGAACGGTGTGGCTGAAGCCGTGCCCTACTTCACCCAGCTGAGACAGACTGCTTACACCCCTAGCACACCTCTCCCTGGGGCTGCTACGCCCTATCCTGGTACCTCCATGGCCTATCCTGGGACTAGGGAGGCCCCTTCACCTTGCCCCTCTACTCCTCAGCTCCTCATGGGGGGCAGTCTGTACAGTGCTGGGGTAACAGAGGTAACAAAGCGACGGCCACAGACCCCGGAGCCAAAAGTGGAGCGAGAGCGTCAGCTCATCATTCAGGAGACCATCCGCGGGTGAGCTGCAGGGTTGGGTGGGGCGACATACAGTTGAAGTCGGAAGTTTACATACACTTTGGTTGGAGTCATTAAAACTCGTTTTTCAACCACTCCTCAAATTTCCTGTTAACAAACTATAGTTTTGGCAAGTCGGTTAGGACATCTACTTTGTGCATGACACAAGTCATTTTTCCAACAATTGTTTCCAGACAGATTATTTCTGTAACGAATGTCTAGTTCTTCCTCCTCCTCGGACGAGGAGAGGAGAGAAGGATCGGAGGACCAAAATGCAGCGGGTTGTGAATACATAATTAAGTTTATTAAAGTACAGACGAAAACCGAAAACACTTCAACAAACTACAAAATAAGAAAACGACGTAGACGAAACCTGAACATGGAACTTACATAAAGACACGAAGAACTCACGAACAGGAACAGACTACATCAAACGAACGAACAAACCGAAACAGTCCCGTGTGGTGCAACATACACAGACACGGAAGACAATCACCCACAAACAAACAGTGTGAACAGCCAACCTATATATGGTTCTCAATCAGAGGAAAACGTCAAACACCTGTCTCTGATTGAGAACCATATAAGGCTAATTACAAGTGACCTAAACATAGAAACACAAAACATAGAATGCCCACCCCAACTCACGCCCTGACCAACTAAACACATACAAAAATAACATAAAACAGGTCAGGAACGTGACAATTTCACTTATAATTCACTGTATCACAATTCCAGTGGGTCAGAAGTTTACATACACTAAGTTGACTGTGCCTTTAAACAGCTTGGAAAATTCCAGAAAATGTCATGGTTTTGGAAGCTTCTGATAGGCTAATTGACATCATTTGAGTCAATTGGAGGTGTACCTGTGGATGTATTTCAACGCCTACCTTCAAACTCAGTGCCTCTTTGCTTGACATCATGGGAAAATCAAAAGAAATCAGTCAAGACCTCAGAAAGAAAATTGTAGACCTCCTCAAGTCTGGTTCATCCTTGGGAGCAATTTTCAAACGCTTGAAGATACCATGTTCATTTGTACAATTAATAGTACGCAAGTATAAACACCATCGGACCACGCAGCCGTCATACCGCTCAGGAAGGAGACGCGTTCTGTCTCCTAGAGATGAACGTACTTTGGTGCGAAAAGTGCAAATCAATCCCAGAATAACAGCAAAGGACCTTGTGAAGATGCTGGAGGAAACAGGTACAAAAGTATCTATATCCACAGTAAAACGAGTCCTATATCGACATAACCTGAAAGGCCGCTCAGCAAGGAAGAAGCCACTGCTCCAACCCTCCATAAAAAAGCCAGACTACAGTTTGCAAATGCACATGGGGACAAAGATCTTACTTTTTGGAGAAATGTCCTCTGGTTTGATGAAACAAAAATAGAACTGTTTGGCCATAATGACCATCGTTATATTTGGAGGAAAAAGGGGGAGGCTTGCAAGTCGAAGAACACCATCCCAACCGTGAAGCACGGGGGTGGCAGCATCATGTTGTGGGGGTGCTTTGCTGCAGGAGGGACTGGTGCACTTCACAAAATAGATGGCATCATGAGGCAGGAAAATGATGTGGATATATTGAAGCAACATCTCAAAACATCAGTCAGGAAGTTAAAGCTTGGTCGCAAATGGGTCTTCCAAATAGACAATGACCCCAAGGATACTTCCAAAGTTGTGGCAAAATGGCTTAAGGACAACAAAGTCAAGGTATTGGAGTGGCCATCACAAAGCCCTGACCTTTCCGACTTCAGACTTCAGACTTCAGACTTCAGACTTCAGACCTTTCCGACTTCAGCTGTACGTGGGGCAGGGCCTTTAGGTGACCAGTTATGGACGATTTAGTAGCAGTCTATCCAGGAAATACTTAAAACAAATCTATGACCAAACCTTTTACAGGTTGTGACTGTTCAGGGTAGAAATATCAGATATTAAAAGGTAATGAACACATTTTGAATGTTGTATCCCTTGAATTAATGTGAATTAAGAGACTGTGAATTAAGGGACTGTTCCTTTGGTAACCTCTCTGTGTTCACTTCTGCTACCCCTCCTCCCTCTCCTCTTCCTCTCCTCCCTCTCCTCTTCCCCTCCTCCCTCTCATCTTCCTCTCCTCCCTCTCCTCTTCCCCTCCTCCCTCTCCTCTTCCTCTCCTCCCTCTCCTCTTCCTCTACACTTCCTCCCCTCCTCCCTCTCCTCTTCCCCTCTCCTCTTCCTCTCCTCCCTCTCCTCTTCCCCTCCTCCCTCTCCTCTTCCCCTCCTCCTCCTCCTCTTCCCCTCCTTCCTCTCCTCTTCCCCTCTCCTCTTCCCCTCCTTCCTCTCCTCTTCCCCTCCTTCCTCTCCTCTTCCCCTCCTCCCTCTCCTCTTCCTCTCCTTCCTCTCCTCTTCCCCTCCTCCTCCTCCTCTTCCCCTCCTCCTCATCCTCTTCCCCTCCTCCTCTTCCCCTCCTCCCTCTCCTCTCTTTCCTCTCCTCTCCTCTTCCCCTCCTTCCTCTCCTCTTCCTCTTCCCCTCCTCCTCCTCCTCTTCCCCACCTCCTCCTCCTTCTCCTCCTCTTCCCCTCCTCCCTCTCCTCTTCCTCTCCTCTTCCTCTCCTCTTCCCCTCCTCCTCTCCCCCTCCTCCCTCTCCTTCCTCTCCTCTTCCCCTCCTCCCTCTCCTCTTCCCCTCCTCCCTCTCCTTCCCTTCCTTCCTCTCCTCTTCCCCTCCTCCCTCTCCTTCCTCTCCTCTTCCCCTCCTCCCTCTCTTCTTCCCCTCCTTCCTCTCCTTCCTCTTCTCCCTCTCCTCTTCCCCTCCTCCCTCTCCTCTTCCTCTCCTTCCTCTTCTCCCTCTCCCCATCCCCTCCTCTCCTCTTCCCCTCCTCATTCTCCTCTTCCCCTTCTCCCTCCTTCCTCTCCTCTTCTCCCTCTCCTTTTCCCCTCCTGCTCTTCCTCTCCTGTCTTTCCTCTCCTCTTCCTCTCCTCCCTCTCCTTCCTCTCCCCCTCTTCCATCTCCTCTTCCCCTCCTCACTACCCTCTTCCCCTTCTCCCTCTCCTCTCCTTCCTCTCCTCTTCCCCTTTCTCTCCCTCCCTCCTCTTCTCCCTCTCCTCTTCCTCTACACCTCCTCCCCTCCTCCCTCTCCTCTTCCCCTCTCCTCTTCCTCTCCTCCCTCTCCTCTTCCCCTCCTCCCTCTCCTCTTCCCCTCCTCCTCCTCCTCTTCCCCTCCTTCCTCTCCTCTTCCCCTCTCTTCTTCCCCTCCTTCCTCTCCTCTTCCCCTCCTTCCTCTCCTCTTCCCCTCCTCCCTCTCCTCTTCCTCTCCTTCCTCTCCTCTTCCCCTCCTCCTCCTCTTCCCCTCCTCCTCTTCCCCTCCTCCCTCTCCTCTCTTTCCTCTCCTCTTCCCCTCCTTCCTCTCCTCTTCCTCTTCCCCTCCTCCTCCTCCTCTTCCCCTCCTCCTCCTCCTCCTCTTCCCCTCCTCCCTTTCCTCTTCCTCTCCTCTTCCCCTCCTCCTCTCCCCCTCCTCCCTCTCCTCTTCCCCTCCTCCCTCTCCTCTTCCCCTCCTCCCTCTCCTTCCCCTCCTCCCTCTCCTCTTCCCCTCCTTCCTCTCCTTCCTCTTCTCCCTCTCCTCTTCCCCTCCTCCCTCTCCTCTTCCTCTCCTTCCTCTTCTCCCTCTCCTCTTCCCCTCCTCTCCTCTTCCCCTCCTCATTCTCCTCTTCCCCTTCTCCCTCCTTCCTCTCCTCTTCTCCCTCTCCTTTTCCCCTCCTGCTCTTCCTCTCCTCTCTTTCCTCTCCTCTTCCTCTCCTCCCTCTCCTTCCTCTCCCCCTCTTCCATCTCCTCGTCCCCTCCTCACTACCCTCTTCCCCTTCTCCCTCCTCTCCTTCCTCTCCTCTTCCCCTTCTCCCTCCTCTTCTCCCTCTCCTCTTCCCCTCCTCCTCTTCTCCTCTCTTTCTTCCCCTCCTCCCACTCCTTTTCCTCCCAGGTTGCCAGAGTTCTGTGACGTGACAGAGGAGATTCTCCTCAACACCTTACAGAACCTGATGATGGAGGCCTTTCTGGGAGAGCTGGTCCTTACAGCCAGGCCACGAATCATCGCTCTGCCTCCTGTCTCTGCCAGGTCTTTCAGAATAGCCTGTTCTCAGATCTGTTTGTGTGGGCTTGTCAACTCCTATGGTCAGACCCACACCCCATCCAGCTTGTACAATAATCATAAACCGATTTTCTACAGAAGTTGATCTATCAAGCACGTTCATTAGTCCAGACTCCACAGATTACACATTTTCATTGATCACAACCATTATCAATACCGTTAAACCTTATCACTCGTTGATAGTAACTAGCTGTGTTTCCATTCATTTATCCAGTGAATTCTTGTCGACATTGGGATCCCGAGTGGCGCAGCGGTTTAAAGGCAGTGCGTCTCAGGTGCTAGAGGCGTCACTACAGTCACCCTGGTTCGAATCCAGGCTGTATCACAACCGGCCGTGATTGGGAGTCCCGTAGGGCGGCGCACAATTGGCCCAGCGTCGTCCGGTGGAGGCCGTCATTGTAAATAAAGAATTTGTTCTTAATTGACTTGCCTAGTTAAATAAAAGGTTACATTTGCATAGAATATCGATGCGACAGTTGCCTGCTAGGCTGAGTCGATAACAACAGTTGCCTGCTAGGGTGAGTCGATAACAACAGTTGCCTGCTAGGGTGAGTCGATAACAACAGTTGCCTGCTAGGGTGAGTCGATAACAACAGTTGCCTGCTAGGGTGAGTCGATAACGACAGTTGCCTGCTAGGGTGAGCCAATAACAACAGTTGCCTGCTAGGGTGAGCCAATAGCAACAGTTGCCTGTTAGGGTGAGCCAATAGCAACAGTTGCCTGCTAGGGTGAGCCAATAACAACAGTTGCCTGCTAGGGTGAGCCAATAACAACAGTTGCCTGCTAGGGTGAGCCAATAACAACAGTTGCCTGCTAGGGTGAGCCAATAGCAACAGTTGCCTGCTAGGGTGAGCCAATAACAACAGTTGCCTGCTAGGGTGAGCCAATAACAACAGTTGCCTGCTAGGGTGAGCCAATAACAACAGTTGCCTGCTAGGGTGAGTCGATAACAACAGTTGCCTGCTAGGGTGAGTCGATAACGACAGTTGCCTGCTAGGGTGAGCCAATAACAACAGTTGCCTGCTAGGGTGAGCCAATAACAACAGTTGCCTGCTAGGGTGAGCCAATAGCAACAGTTGCCTGCTAGGGTGAGCCAATAACAACAGTTGCCTGCTAGGGTGAGCCAATAACAACAGTTGCCTGCTAGGGTGAGCCAATAACAACAGTTGCCTGCTAGGGTGAGTCGATAACAACAGTTGCCTGCTAGGGTGAGCCAATAACGACAGTTGCCTGCTAGGGTGAGCCAATAACGACAGTTGCCTGCTAGGGTGAGCCAATAACAACAGTTGCCTGCTAGGGTGAGCCAATAACGACAGTTGCCTGCTAGGGTGAGCCAATAACAACAGTTGCCTGCTAGGGTGAGCCAATAACAACAGTTGCCTGCTAGGGTGAGCCAATAGCAACAGTTGCCTGCTAGGGTGAGCCAATAACAACAGTTGCCTGCTAGGGTGAGCCAATAGCAACAGTTGCCTGCTAGGGTGAGCCAATAACGACAGTTGCCTGCTAGGGTGAGCCAATAGCAACAGTTGCCTGCTAGGGTGAGCCAATAACAACAGTTGCCTGCTAGGGTGAGCCAATAGCAACAGTTGCCTGCTAGGGTGAGCCAATAACAACAGTTGCCTGCTAGGGTGAGCCAATAACAACAGTTGCCTGCTAGGGTGAGCCAATAACGACAGTTGCCTGCTAGGGTGAGCCAATAACGACAGTTGCCTGCTAGGGTGAGCCAATAACAACAGTTGCCTGCTAGGGTGAGCCAATAACAACAGTTGCCTGCTAGGGTGAGCCAATAACGACAGTTGCCTGCTAGGGTGAGCCAATAACAACAGTTGCCTGCTAGGGTGAGCCAATAACAACAGTTGCCTGCTAGGGTGAGCCAATAACGACAGTTGCCTGCTGGGGTGAGCCAATAACAACAGTTGCCTGCTAGGGTGAGCCAATAACAACAGTTGCCTGCTAGGGTGAGCCAATAACAACAGTTGCCTGCTAGGGTGAGCCAATAATGACAGTTGCCTGCTAGGGTGAGCCAATAACAACAGTTGGACGTAATGACGTCACACCAAGCAACAATGTAAATGTAAATGTAGTGGTTAAATTGTTTCCAAAAACCCATCTAGCCAAATTGCACATTTTAATAAATTGGGAGACAGCCTGTATGCCATCCCACATATCTGTTTCATGTCTCAGGTTACCCGTGAAAAGGAGACAACGCCAAAATTAACAAATATTTGCCATGTGCCAACGGGGTCGTGAAACTTGCACCGCTGTAGATCTGAAATTTAATTGCCAGCCAATCAGAAAAGCAATTCATGCATTCTTGAAAGTCGGGACAATCCTTGTCCAGGAAAATAAAGCGTTTTTTGTTCAAGCGGCGGGCGTTTAGAAGTTAATGTGGAACTTATTAGATACGTGATGACATCACGTGCCCCCACGTACCTTCAAAAGTATTCGGCAATGATCATTTAGTCAAAACTATTTCCCACCATCATGTCTCAATAAAGAAAGTTTGACACAAGAAAATAAAAATCCACCTGTCAAAAATGTCTCCTTATCTGCCGTTTCCATGACACAATGTTTAGGATTATTTAATTTTTTTGCAGACTGCTCTTGTCAAATAAACCTGGATCAATGGAAACCTGCCTACAGTCTGCTCTGTTTCGTCTTATCTAGGAGGACCAGCTGTGGTTCCAGGAGGCTGTCCAGAGGAGTCGCTGACCCAGACAGGAGCAGAGAGACCAGGGGGGTTCCTCTGGGTCTTAGCTTCAGCCCTGGCCCCAACCCACCAACCTCTGCACTACTGGCCAACCTGGCATGGACATAACCAGTGTTTAACTCCACACAATGCCTCAACATTATTTCAGACCCCAATAAATAACTTGGAAAAAAAAAAAAAAAAGTTAAAACAAAAGTAGATTTGACCATTTTAAATAGCGATTCACGTCTCGATGCCCTGATCTACAATGTGTTTAGTACTTGCACACCCTCATTTACCTGATAGTATCTCTGTGAAGCACTGGACAGTTTCACGTCACTATTTCTAGCCTTTATAATAATAAACTCAAACATTGACAACAGACCATTCCAAAAACATTTTTTTTGTTTATTAAAAAGGAATTCAGTCCACAGTAGTTAAGACTTTGGCACCTACAATATAAAAAAAATGAACAAAAACGTGTACACCCCAAATAGCATTAAAACAAAATGCTTGGATAAAAGGGATAAATTAAAAACAGCAGTTGAGATCGGTATGAAACAATGCAACTCAACTGGCAGCCATCTTAGAGCTTCCGTCCACAAAATGGCAGAAGTACATGAAAACAACAGATATAATTCTGGACATTGAATGAACACCCATTTGCAGTGTACCTCTGTGATACAACTCTTGCATTAAAGCAGTGGTATTCAGTGGGGACCCCCCCCCCCCCCCGATAGAATTTCTGGGGACCAAATTTCTTATGATCCCACCCCGAATCGAATGACAACCTTAAAAAAAAAAAATCTGCAAATTTCGATTTTTACATAAACGTCTTCTCAAAATGAAAAGAAACCAATAAATACATTTACTCAATAAAAAAAAATATTTTTCAAATTATTTCTAAAAAAAAATTGTATAATGTCCCATACAATAATCTGTACTCTTATTTTTTGGTTCTTAATTATTTTTTATATATATATAAAAAAAACATTTTGGCGACCCCACTCAGACCACGGCTTTGAATACCACTGCATTAAAGACCGTGCTTGGTTTTAAAAAGGAATGTTTTTTTTTGTTGTTAGACTGGTAGTTGAAGTCTCCAAAGAGATTTTAAATACATGAAGACAAAGTTCTCATGTGAGTCCTCAGTATTCAAAAGTGGTTCACTATATAAGGAATAGGGTTATACTTGAAAACACTGATCTTAGTTCTCTGTAGAACCATTTGAGCTAGGATGGGATAGGGTGGAAATATTCTCCATTCCAGATAACTCACGATGCCGTCAGAGTTTTCCCATTGTAAACTTCTGAATGTTTCTCTGGGGTAAAATCTCACACCAGAGAGAGAAAGCTCTGGTTCGGGCAGCACAGAGTAGGAACAGAGTAGGCTACAGGAGGAATGGGAACAGAACAGAGTAGGCTACCGGAGGAATGGCAACAGAACAGAGTAGGCTACCGGAGGAATGGGAACAGAACAGAGTAGGCTACCGGAGGAATGGGAACAGAACAGAGTAGGCTACCGGAGGAATGGCAACAGAACAGAGTAGGCTACCGGAGGAATGGCAACAGAACAGAGTAGGCTACCGGAGGAATGGCAACAGAACAGAGTAGGCTACCGGAGGAATGGCAACAGAACAGAGTAGGCTACCGGAGGAATGGCAACAGAACAGAGTAGGCTACCGGAGGAATGGCAACAGAACAGAGTAGGCTACCGGAGGAATGGCAACAGAACAGAGTAGGCTACCGGAGGAATGGCAACAGAACAGAGTAGGCTACCGGAGGAATGGCAACAGAACAGAGTAGGCTACCGGAGGAATGGCAACAGAACAGAGTAGGCTACCGGAGGAATGGCAACAGAACAGAGTAGGCTACCGGAGGAATGGCAACAGAACAGAGTAGGCTACCGGAGGAATACTGAACGGTTTTAGAACCTCTGTACAGATTTTCCATTTTCTCTTTTCATCGGAATGTCTCGAAGGACTAGGTAGGACAACGGAAACAAACATTAAAATATAAAGACCCTTTCTTTGCCTTGGGGGTATTTTGAAGTGCCGCTATAGAAAGGAGTGGCAATGTGGAGAAGCAGCAGGATGGTGGTTATTGGTCAGACCAGACCACTGATTAAGGTTAGTGAAGGACAGGAACAGGAAGGCACCACGTAAGTTTACACTTCCTACAGTAATATGTTCCATGGACTACTTCTGTGACAGCATGGGAAGACATCGCCATAAAAATACAAGTCTATAAGAATTCAATAGGAATTATATTTCTATGGGCAACACATAGGAAGTCCCACCAAGTTGACTACTTTTTTTTAAAGAAAATGGTGTATGCTAGCAGTCTTTCGTGAGACCGACCCTAGTGCACTCTAGGTTTTATAACTCTGGGTAAGTCACAGATACAGTACCTTCAGAAAGTATTCCCACACCTGGACTTTTTCCAACATTTTGTTGTGTTACAGCCTGAATTTAAAATGGATTAAATTGAAATTGAGCGTCAATGATTTACACACAATACCCCCCGTAATGTCAAAATGGAATATTGTTTTGTAGAACATTTTGTAAAGTAATAAAATGTTAAAAAGTTGAAATGTATTGAGTCAATAAGTATTCGTCCTCTTTGTAATGGCGATGCCTAAAGTTCAGGAGTAAAAATGTGCTTGACAAATTGCATAAGTTGCATAATCTCTTTACCCCACTCAATCTAGTAGTGAATTTCAAGCACAGATTCAACCACAAAGACCAGGGAGGTTTTCCAATGCCTCGCAAAGAAGGGCACCTATTGGTAGCAGACACTGGGGGGGAAAAAGCAGACATTGAATATCCCTTTGATCATGGTGAAGTTATTAATTACACGTTGGATGGTGTATCAATACACCCAGGAACTACAAAGATACAGGAGTCCTTCCTAACTCAGTTGCCAGAGAGGAAGGAAACCACACAGAGATTTCACCAGGACAATAACCTAAAACACAAGGCCAAATCTACACTGAAGTTGCTTATCATGAAGACATTGAATATTCCTGAGTGGCCTAGTTTTGGCTTGAAAATCTATGTCAATACTTGAAAATGGCTGTCTAGCAATGATCAACAACCAACTTGACAGAGCTTGAAGTCTTTTAAAAAGAATAAAAATGGGCAAATATTGTACAATCCAGGTGTGCAAAGCTCTTAGACTTACCCAGAAAGGTCCTTCTACAAAGTATTGACTCAGGGATGTGAATACATAAGTAAATTAGATATTTATGCATTTCATTTTCAATATATATATATTTGCTAAAATTTCTAAAAACATTTTCACTTTCATTAAAATCTATTTAATCCATTTTTGAATTCAGGCTGTAACAACAAGTTGTGGAATAAGTCCAGGGATGGGAATACTTTCTGAAGGTCCTGTAATATGAGTAGAGGATGAGGAGGAGGATGTGGTTCTCCTCTCCTTTACTCGGAGGGTTGCTGTACGTCTGCTAGGAGATCTGGTCTCAGACACTCTATAGGGCACTGGATGTTCTGTCGGGAAGACAGAAAGGAAACGTTGAGTTCATTTCAAGTACATGTTAGCATGATGGTCAATAAGGAAATGCATGATATACAGATGATCTCTATATTGACATACGGGAGGTCACAAAATACATTTGTGTCAATGTTATTATGGGCCAGTAAGTGGCAGGATTAAAGGTCAGTCTTTAGAATCCTAGGAGCACAGAATTAAATAAAAACACTAGAAAGGACACTGGTAAACCTTTAACGTAACTACCGGTCGGCCATCTTGGTCAGGGAAACTGTATAATATTGTATCTCTATGCCTGAGAGGCCGGGAACACCCACCAGTTTCTTCAGGGCGTTCTCCCTGTAGCGATCGAAAGCGTCTTGGTGTATTTGAGGCTGTAGCAGATCCACATCTACATCAGTCTGAGCTCCCGGTCGTCTGCAGTTCTCACAGCGCCAGCCCTGAGGACAGGACACACACACCATTCACAGCATAGAACAAAACGCCGAGACCACTGACAGTCTCATACATCTGTTGTGTCCTTCACATTCACTGAAGTCCTCACCTGTAGAATTCAATTTCACTTTGATAGTTCACCACATGGTGCATACTGCATCCAGTTTACCACACGTTCACAACTTTCTCCTGCTCAGCCTCCCCTTTATCTGTGCTTTTCCTTTTACTTCCTGTGTACTACACCACAACATCCTGTGCTCCACTGTATGGAGTTGGTGGTCTTACCTGCTGTCCTCCGTAGCAGGTGCAGGTACAGATGGCTCCCAGGTATTCCTTCTGCCACTGGTTGCCCACCTGGTACATCTTCCCCTCGTCATAACACGTCGACTCATCTGTAGAAACGAATAGATCACCATAACAACGGACAGTGCAGTAGGTCTCTGGTAATTCTCTTGCCCTCGTCTCATTATCGTAGCGACCTGAACTTTTACTGTGGATTGGATATTTTCTTTTCACATTGTTCTGTCCAGAAACTATGGTGGAGACGTTACCAGAACGGCTCGGCAGTATTAAAAGGATCCGTGGACTTGGTACACGCTGGTGTGAATTAAAAACAACTTGTCAGCCATTAATTGATCTCTAAGCTAGTAGCGTGAAGTACTTACGTGGCTCGCACTTGAACTCTCCCTTCCCGTTGCCTAAACAAGTACAGCTCATCATGTGACCGTTCTCAGCGTGGCGATCCCACTTCTCTCCTATGCGGTAGTTGTTCCCGCTGTCATGACACCACTCTGTAGGAGGGAGAAGGTGAAGAGGGGAGATGGGGAAGTAGGAGAGACGACGGGGGAGGGAGAGGGGAGATCTTACTAGTTAAATGAATCCAAAAGAAGGTTTTTTGTAGGACAGATGGCCATGTCTCCTCGACTCCTCCCACTCTGGTGGAGAAAGCAGTCTGATTGGACCCAACATTCTGCGCCTCACAGAGACCAATTGGACAATTCATCCCTCATTCACACAAACAGTCATTTGACACATGACCTTTAGCATTCAGACATGATGATGGCATGACGTCTCATGGTTTTTGGTATCGTCTGGTTATGGACTGACAATACAAACCCCAGACACAACAAGCTCTATCCCTGCAGCATGTTTTACTACAGTAGAACAACATGCTGCAGGGACTAGCATGGGCAGACATTACCCTTTCTATCAAATAATTTTATCCCAGAATAAACTGTGCTTTAAGAATGCTTTAATTGAAGTTCTGTTTTGATTGATTTAGTCATTTTAACAAACGCTATACAATGAGAGAAAATAAATACTGTAACCATACAATTGAGTATTTTCTTTCCTTTTGGTCATCTGCGTTAGGTCTGCCCATGCTAAGGTAAGATAGAAGTTTTTTTTGTATTAGAAGCATTATGGGATGCGTTAGAGTCACTCACTGGATGAATCACATCTGAAATGGCCACTGCCCAGCCCCAGACACCTGCACCACAGCTTAAAGCCTGTCTCTGACATACGCTCCCACTCTGCACCCACATCATGGTAGGTGGCTGTGAACGTGTCATAACACACGTCTCTGTTGGAGGGGTGGTGGTCTCCCGGAACTAGAGGGAGAGAGAAGGGACAAAGCATGTTAACAAATAATAAACAATAACTGATTAACAAAGAAAAAACAACAAACAGATGGACAAAGCAAACTATTTATCAACAGATGGGATTTCACCAAAAACTAAAGAACTGATCACCAAAAACTAAAGAACTGATCACCAAAAACTAAAGAACTGATCCCCCAAAAACTAAAGAACTGATCCCCAGAAACTAAAGAACTGATTCCCAGAAACTAAAGAACGGATCCCCAGAAACTAAAGAACGGATCCACAGAAACTAAAGAACGGATCCCCAAAAACTAAAGAACTGATCCCCAGAAACTAAAGAACTGATTCCCAGAAACTAAAGAACGGATCCCCAGAAACTAAAGAACGGATCCCCAGAAACTAAAGAACGGATCCCCAAAAACTAAAGAACTGATCCCCAAAAACTAAAGAACTGATCCCCAGAAACTAAAGAACTGATCCCCAAAAACTAAAGAACTGATCCCCCAAAAACGAAAGAACTGATTCCCAGAAACTAAAGAACGGATCCCCAGAAACTAAAGAACGGATCCCCAGAAACTAAAGAACGGATCCCCAAAAACTAAAGAACTGATCCCCAAAAACTAAAGAACTGATCCCCAGAAACTAAAGAACTGATCCCCAAAAACTAAAGCACTGATCCCCAAAAACTAAAGAACGGATCCCCAAAAACTAAAGAACGGATCCCCAAAAACTAAAGAACTGATCCCCAAAAACTAAAGAACTGATCCCCAGAAACTAAAGAACTGATCCCCAGAAACTAAAGAACGGATCCCCAAAAACTAAAGAACGGATCCCCAAAAACTAAAGAACTGATCCCCAAAAACTAAAGAACTGATCCCCAAAAACTAAAGAACTGATCCTCAGAAACTAAAGAACGGATCCCCAGAAACTAAAGAACTGATCCCCAGAAACTAAAGAACTGATCCCCAGAAACTAAAGAACGGATCCCCAAAAACTAAAGAACTGATCCCCCAAAAACTAAAGAACTGATCCCCAAAAACTAAAGAACTGATCCCCAGAAACTAAAGAACTGATCACCAGCTTCAAAACAATACATTAGAAGGACGCTGGACAACAACACATAACTCCTGAAAAAGTCTTAATTGAAAAGTCTAATGTTATTCATAGTTATTCCAAGGCACACCACCACCACGGGGGACTGGAGAGAGTGTAGCATGTTCGTGAGATTATGGTAGTCCTACCAGCGTTGCCAACGGTGACTATCTCCTCTAGGACCTTCTCCCTGCCCTGCCCTCTCATGGCCTCCACAATGACGTTATAGGAGGCTCCTGACGTCAACCCGATCAGAGTGGCACTGGTAGAAGTGCCTGGTAATCGCATCTGGTAGAGAGACGGAGATTGTTTAGGGGAATAGCAATACCTGTGGTGTGACAATCATTCACTATTGACACCATGTATATTGTAAAGAGAATAACCAGGTACGCTAGTACACCTTGCTACAGATCATCTGAATACAGGTATTCTCACCTGGAACATCTTCTCTTCGAGGTTGGTGATGGGGCTACAGGATACCATGTACTCTGAGCTCTGGGGAACACCCTGCCATGAGATGGTTGTGTGTGTCTGGGCCTCCTGCGGCACCCCAAACCCGGTCTCATTCTCAGGGAACCCAAACGGAAGACCCGATAACGGACCCTCGCTCACCCGGACCAGGGGCACTCTCTGGCCATCGGGGCCTGGGACGGGGATGTAGACCAGGGGTTCACGGTGGTGGATAGCTGGGCCCTGGTTGTCCCTGACGTTGGGGTTGGGGCCCAGGCTCTGGTACTCTGTGTAGATGTGCTGGCCCTGCTGGCCCAGCGTGTCCTGGCCGTTAGTCCCCACCAGCTGGACGTGGTTCTCGTTGAAATTGGGGTTGGGGTTCAAGTTGGGGTTCCCGTTGGGGTTGAGGGGAAAGTTGGGGTTGGTGTTGAAGTTGGGGTTAGGGTTGGTGTTCCCATTGGTGTTGGGGTTCCCGTTGGGGTTGAGGGGAAAGTTGGGGTTGAAGGTGGGGTTAGGGTTGGTGTTCCCATTGGTGTTGGGGTTCCCGTTGGGGTTGAGGGGAAAGTTGGGGTTAGGGTTGGTGTTGGGGTTCCCGTTGGGGTTGAGGGGAAAGTTGGGGTTAGGGTTGGTGTTGGGGTTCCCGTTGGGGTTGAGGGGAAAGTTGGGGTTAGGGTTGGTGTTGGGGTTCCCGTTGGGGTTGAGGGGAAAGTTGGGGTTGGTGTTCCCATTGGGGTTGGTGTTGAAGTTGGGGTTCCCGTTGGGGTTGAGGGGAAAGTTGGGGTTAGGGTTGGTGTTCCCATTGGTGTTGGTGTTGGGGTTCCCGTTGGGGTTGAGGGGAAAGTTGGGGTTAGGGTTGGTGTTGAAGTTGGGGTTCCCGTTAGGGTTGGTGTTGGGGTTAGTATTGGGGTTCCCGTTAGGGTTGGTGTTGAAGTTGGGGTTGGTGTTGGGGTTAGTATTGGGGTTCCCGTTAGGGTTGGTGTTGAAGTTGGGGTTAGGGTTGGTGTTGGGGTTAGTATTGGGGTTCCCGTTAGGGTTGGTGTTGAAGTTGGGGTTAGGGTTGGTGTTGAAGTTGAAGTTGGGGTTAGGGTTGGTGTTGGGGTTCCCGTTAGGGTTGGGGTTCCCGTTGGGGTTGGTGTTGGGGTTGGGGTTGGTGTTGGCGTTCCCGTTAGGGTTGGTGTTGAAGTTGGGGTTAGGGTTGGTGTTGGGGTTCCCGTTAGGGTTGGGGTTAGTATTGGGGTTCCCGTTAGGGTTGGTGTTGAAGTTGGGGTTCCCGTTGGGGTTCCCGTTAGGGTTGAGGGGGAGGGTGGGGTTCACATTGACGTTATAGTTGGGGTTGCCATTAGGGTTGAGGGGGAGGTTGGGATTGGGGTTGAAGTTAGGGTTGGTGTTAAAAATGGGGTTATGGTTGGCGCTGCCATAGAAGTTGGGGTTCCCATTAGGGTTGGTGTTGGCATTGGTGTTGGGGTTGAAGGGAAAGTTAGGGTTAGGATTGGTGTTGGGGTTGAACTGGTTGGGGTTGCCATTAGGGTTGAGGGGGAGGTTGGGATTCACGTTGAAGTTCCCATTGGGATTGGTGTTGGGATTCTCATTGGGGTTGAAGTTAAAGTTAGGGTTGGGGTTACCATTGGGGTTGAACTGGTTGGGGTTCCCATTCGGGTTGGTGTTGGGATTGCTGTTAGGGTTGAACTGGTTGGGGTTCACATTGAAATTTCCATTTGGGTTGGTGTTGGGGTTCCCATTGGGGTTGAAGTTGAAGTTAGGATTGGGGTTCACGTGGAAGTTGGGGTTACCATTGGGGTTGAACTGGTCGGGTTTCCCATTTGGGTTGCCGTTATAGTTGGGGTTGGTGTTGGGGGGGTAGTTGGGGTTTCCATTAGGGTTGGTGTTGAAACTAGGGTTGCTGGGGTTAAAGTCGAGGTCGGTGGGGAAGTTGGGGTTAACCTCGTCCTCGGGCACATCCAGGATGTCGGGGCTGGGCCGGTGGGACACAGGGAGCTGGGATGCCAGTTCTAGCAGAGAGACGGGTTAGGAGCAGAGCAAGCAGAGCGTTAGAGACTGGAGAGGAGCTGCAGCGGCTAGGTTCAACCAGCAGGGGGAAAGAATGGGACTCTACAGATAGAGTCCTCTGGTCTTTCCTGTTGGATTCAATGGGCAGCTCCTGCAAACTGCAAAGCTTGCCACTAGTGCACATCGTAACTTTTGAAATCATTTAGTTTTGATATTCAAAAGGTCAGAGCCTCATCTTAAAGCAGCCGAGACAATTTTGGTGCTGCCTCAGTATGTATTAATTGCTTGCCTGCAAAAAGCCATTGTTACAACAGGCACATATTCACAGAGTTTCACTGTTTTTGTAATAACTTCTCTTCTTCATCCTCATTTGTTCCATTCAGGAAATGAGGTATCTGACATCAAGGCTCTTTCCCTGGTCAAATAAAGCTGGTATCTGACCTCAAGGCTCTTTCCCTGGTCAAATAAAGAGGTATCTGGCCTCAAGGCTCATTCCCTGGTCAAATAAAGAGGTATCTGACCTCAAGGCTCATTCCCTGGTCAAATAAAGAGGTATCTGACCTCAAGGCTCATTCCCTGGTCAAATAAAGAGGTATCTGACATCAAGACTATTTCCCTGGTTAAATAA
This sequence comes from Salvelinus alpinus, assembly GCF_045679555.1. Lineage (NCBI taxonomy): Eukaryota > Metazoa > Chordata > Actinopteri > Salmoniformes > Salmonidae > Salvelinus > Salvelinus alpinus. The sequence continues at coordinate 42,552,534 of NC_092099.1, read as the reverse complement.
AGAGGTATCTGATCTCAAGGCTCTTTCCCTGGTCAAATAAAGAGGTATCTGACCTCAAGGCTCTTTCCCTGGTCAAATAAAGAGGTATCTGACATCAAGACTATTTCCCTGGTTAAATAAAGCTGGTATCTAAGCTCAAGGCTCTTTCCCTGGTCAAATAAAGCAGGTATCTGACATCAAGGCTCTTTCCCTGGTCAAATAAAGCTGGTATCTGACCTCAAGGCTCTTTCCCTGGTCAAATAAAGCAGGTATCTGACATCAAGACTATTTCCCTGGTCAAATAAAGAGGTATCTGACATCAAGACTATTTCCCTGGTTAAATAAAGAGGTATCTGACCTCAAGGCTCTTTCCCTGGTCAAATAAAGAGGTATCTGACCTCAAGGCTCTTTCCCTGGTCAAATAAAGAGGTATCTGACCTCAAGGCTCTTTCCCTGGCCAAATAAAGCAGGTATCTGACATCAAGGCTCTTTCCCTGGTTAAATAAAGCTGGTATCTGACATCAAGGCTCTTTCCCTGGTCAAATAAAGAGGTATCTGACCTCAAGGCTATTTCCCTGGTCAAATAAAGCAGGTATCTGACATCAAGACTATTTCCCTGGTTAAATAAAGCTGGTATCTGACATCAAGGCTCTTTCCCTGGTCAAATAAAGCTGGTATCTGACATCAAGGCTCTTTCCCTGGTCAAATAAAGAGGTATCTAACCTCAAGGCTCTTTCCCTGGTCAAATAAAGCTGGTATCTGACATCAAGGCTCTTTCCCTGGTCAAATAATGAGGTATCTGACATCAAGGCTCATTCCCTGGTCAAATAAAGCAGGTATCTGACATCAAGGCTCATTCCCTGGTCAAATAAAGCAGGTATCTGACATCAAGGCTATTTCCCTGGTCAAATAAAGAGGTATCTGACATCAAGGCTATTTCCCTGGTCAAATAAAGAGGTATCTGACATCAAGGCTCATTCCCTGGTCAAATAAAGCAGGTATCTGACATCAAGGCTCATTCCCTGGTCAAATAAAGCTGGTATCTAAGCTCAAGGCTCTTTCCCTGGTCAAATAAAGCTGGTATCTGACCTCAAGGCTCTTTTCCTGGTCAAATAAAGCTGGTATCTGACATCAAGGCTCTTTCCCTGGTCAAATAAAGCAGGTATCTGACATCAAGGCTCATTCCCTGGTCAAATAAAGCTGGTATCTGACCTCAAGGCTCTTTCCCTGGTCAAATAAAGCTGGTATCTGACCTCAAGGCTCTTTCCCTGGTCAAATAAAGCTGGTATCTGACCTCAAGGCTCTTTCCCTGGTCAAATAAAGCTGGTATCTGACATCAAGGCTCATTCCCTGGTCAAATAAAGCTGGTATCTAAGCTCAAGGCTCTTTCCCTGGTCAAATAAAGCTGGTATCTGACATCAAGGCTCTTTCCCTGGTCAAATAAAGAGGTATCTAACCTCAAGGCTCTTTCCCTGGTCAAATAAAGCTGGTATCTGACCTCAAGGCTCTTTCCCTGGTCAAATAAAGCTGGTATCTGACCTCAAGGCTCTTTCCCTGGTCAAATAAAGCTGGTATCTGACCTCAAGGCTCTTTCCCTGGTCAAATAAAGCTGGTATCTGACCTCAAGGCTCTTTCCCTGGTCAAATAAAGCTGGTATCTGACATCAAGGCTCATTCCCTGGTCAAATAAAGCTGGTATCTAAGCTCAAGGCTCTTTCCCTGGTCAAATAAAGCTGGTATCTGACATCAAGGCTCTTTCCCTGGTCAAATAAAGAGGTATCTAACCTCAAGGCTCTTTCCCTGGTCAAATAAAGCTGGTATCTGACCTCAAGGCTCTTTCCCTGGTCAAATAAAGCTGGTATCTGACCTCAAGGCTCTTTCCCTGGTCAAATAAAGCTGGTATCTAACCTCAAGGCTCTTTCCCTGGTTAAATAAAGAGGTATCTAACCTCAAGGCTCATTCCCTGGTCAAATAAAGCAGGTATCTGACCTCAAGGCTCTTTCCCTGGTCAAATAAAGCAGGTATCTGACCTCAAGGCTCTTTCCCTGGTCAAATAAAGAGGTATCTGACCTCAAGGCTCTTTCCCTGGTCAAATAAAGCAGGTGTCTGACCTCAAGGCTCTTTCCCTGGTCAAATAAAGAGGTATCTAACCTCAAGGCTCTTTCCCTGGTCAAATAAAGCAGGTATCTGACCTCAAGGCTCTTTCCCTGGTCAAATAAAGCAGGTATCTAACCTCAAGGCTCTTTCCCATGTCAAATAAAGCAGGTATCTGACCTCAAGGCTCTTTCCCTGGTTAAATAAAGAGGTATCTGACCTCAAGGCTCTTTCCCTGGTCAAATAAAGCTGGTATCTGACCTCAAGGCTCTTTCCCTGGTTAAATAAAAAAAGGTTCCATCTTGTTCAGATGGGAAGGTTGTTGTACTTACGAGTTCTAGCCTTGCCCACGAGAGGAGTGCTTCTCAGAGCATTCTGCAGGGTGACGATCTTGATGACGTATTCACTTCCTGGTTTCAGACCTAAAAAAAGGAGGTGAGGGAGGGAGGGACTTAGTAAAGGAAACAGGCTACAATAGACAGGTTAGCTGACAAGGTCACGAAAAGCGTTGCGCACGTGGAACGGTCGGATAGCTACAACAATGACAAGAAGCTGCCATGCGGGGAATCAGGGTACAGGTACATTGTCCATTTGAAATGATATGTTTATAAAAACCTGTACCAGTAGGCTGCAACTAAAACATTAACAAAAATACACAGTTGAATAATAAATTATACATTCAGTATGAACAGGAAAATAACAAAAGAAAAAGTGGGTATCCCAGCCAACATGTCTTTGCCCCCAACATGTCTCCACCCCCAACCTCCCATCCCCCCAACATGTCTCCACCCCTAACCTCCCATCCCATTCCCCCAACATGTCTCCACCCCTAACCTCCCATCCCATCCCCCCAACATGTCTCCACCCCTAACCTCCCATCCCATTCCCCCAACATGTCTCCACCCCCAACCTCCCATTCCCCCAACATGTCTCCACCCCCAACCTCCCATCCCCCCAACATGTCTCCACCCCCAACCTCCCATCCCATTCCCCCAACATGTCTCCACCCCTAACCCGTCTCCACCCCCAACCTCCCATCCCATTCCCCCAACATGTCTCCACCCCCAACCTCCCATCCCATTCCCCCAACATGTCTCCACCCCCAACCTCCCATCCCATTCCCCCAACATGTCTCCACCCCTAACCCGTCTCCACCCCCAACCTCCCATCCCATTTCCCCAACATGTCTCCACCCCCAACCTCCCATCCCATTCCCCCCACATGTCTCCACCCCCAACCTCCCATCCCATTCCCCCAACATGTCTCCACCCCTAACCCGTCTCCACCCCCAACCTCCCATCCCATTCCCCCAACATGTCTCCACCCCCAACCTCCCATCCCATTCCCCCAACATGTCTCCACCCCTAACCCGTCTCCACCCCCAACCTCCCATCCCATTCCCCCAACATGTCTCCACCCGCAACCTCCCATTCCCATACCAGCTTCATGAGGTAGACTAAGATGGCGCCGACGGAGATGGCAGTATTTCGACTAGCTCTTAGGAAACTTTGCAGTATTTAAAAAAAAATATATATTATTAGCTCAGGAAATAGTTTGTGTCATTACATACAGCCCGCCTGGAAGAACTATTGGACATTAGAGCGGCGGTAACTCACCAGAACTACCAGCATTACGACTTCCCTGGAGCAGATCCTTTGTTTACTCTCCCCAGGCCAACCCAAAACATCGCCGGCGGAGGAGAGGCACTCGAGGCGGCCTAATGGTTCGAATTAGGAGGCGCGCACATCACCCACCGCTTCCGAGTATATTACCCGCTAATATTCAGTCTTTGGATAATAAAGTGGATGAGCTTAGAGAAAGGATTTATTTCCAGAGAGACATCAGGGCCTAGTTCGTCGCGCAGACAGGAATAAATATCTCTCCGGGAAGCAGAAGGGTGGAGCGGTGTGTTTCATGATTAACGACTCATGGTGTAATTCTAGAAACATACAGGAACTCAAGTCCTTTCGCTCACCCGACCTAGAAAACCTCAAATGCCGACCATATTATCTCCCAAGAGAATTCTCCTCCGTCATCGCCACTGCCGTTTACATCCCACCTCAAGCCGTTACCTCGACGGCCCTCAAAGAACTTCACTGGACTTTATGCAAACTGGAAACCACATATCCTGAGGCTGCATTTATTGTAGCTGGGGATTTTAACAAAGCACATCTGAGGACTAGGCTGCCGAAGTTCTATCAGCATATCGACTGTACTACTCGCGCTGCTAAGACTCTCGACCATTGCTATTCAAACTTCCGGAATGCTTACAAGACCATCTCCCGCCCTCCTTTCGGCAAATCTGACCACGACTCCATCTTGCTCCTCCCGTCCTTTAGGCAGAAATTCAAACAGGAAGGACCCGTGCTTCGAACTATTCAACGCTGGTCTGACCAATCGGAATCCACGCTTCAGTATTGTTTTGATCACGTGGACTGGGATATGTTCCGGGTAGCTTGCGAAAATAATCTAGACGCATACACGGATACGGTGACTGAGTTCATAAGGAAGTGTATAGGAGAGGTTGTACCAACTGTGACTATTAACACCTACCCTAACCAGAAACCGTGGATAGATGTCAGCATTTTCGCGAAACTGAAAGCGCGAACCACCGCATTTAACCATGGCAAGGTGACTGATAATATGGCAGAATATAAACAGTGTAGTTGTTCACTCCACAAGGCAATCAAGCAAGCTAAACATCAGTATAGAGATGAAGTGGAGTCGCAATTCAACGGCTCAGACACGAGACGTATGTGGCAGCGACTACAGACAATTACGGACTACAAAAGGAAAACCAGCCAAGTTGCTGAGACCGACATCTTACTTCCGGACAGACTAAACGCATTCTTCGCACGCTTTGAGGATAACACAGTTCCACCGACGTGGCCCACTACCAAGGACTGTGGGCTCTACTTCTACGTGGCCGACGTGAGTAAAACATTTAAACGTGTTAACCCTCGCAGGGCTGCCGATCTAGACAGCATCCTTAGCCGCGTCTTCAGAGCATGCGCAGACTGGTGTGTTTACGGGCATATTCAATCTCTCCCTATCCTAGTCTGCTGTCCCCACATGCTTCAAGATGGCCATGATTGTTCCTGTACCCAAGAAGGCAAAAGGGAGCTGAACTTAATGACTATCGCCCTGTAGCACTCATCTCTGTCATCATGAAGTGCTTTGAGAGACTAGTCAAGGATCATATCACCTCTACCTTACCTGATACCCTAGACCCACTTCAATTTGCTTACCGCCCCAATAGATCCACAGACGATGCAATCGCCATCACACTGCACACTGCCCTATCCCATCTAGACAAGAGGAATACCTATGTAGGAATGGTGTTCATTGACTACAGCTCAGCCTTCAACACCATAGAACCCTCCAAGCTCATCAGGAGGCCCAGGAGGCTCTCTGGGTCTCAACCCCTCCCTGTGCAACTGGGTCCTGGACTTCATGACGGGCCGCCCCCAGGTGGTAAGGTTAGGTAACAACACATCCGCAACGCTGATCCTCAACACAGGGGGCCCCACAAAGGTGCGCGCTAACGGTCATGAATCTGCACTCGGCGTATTCTCCATGGCATTCAGGGGCTGCAATACAGTGAGGTAATCATTGCAACAGATTCATGGTTAGATTCATTTAATAACTTGAGATGGAGCTGAATTAATCTATGATCTTCAAATGGAGGGATTGAGATACATTCGTCTCGATAAAGATATCGTCGGCGTATAATGAGACGACTTGATCCGTAGAATTGAGAGATATCGATGTTATTTCTTTCGATTGCCCGGGCCAGGAGCAACTCATTGTATCTTATTTTGATGCGTTTTAACTCTTTTCACATCTATGCTAATATAGCAACAACAACAAAAAATGCTAGCTAGCTAACCAACTACTGTAAAGATGTATTTGAGAGACAATAAGAGCTCATTGTGCAAATATCTATATTTCAATAAACACTAGGAGAGGAAAAATAGTTTACATATTTTTACAATGAGCACCTAAGTTGAAATGTTTTAGGAGCACAATGAAATTTAGGAGCACGAAGAAAAATATTTGAGGTAACAAGCCATTTTGTTTGTAGTAATGGTCCAAGCATAACGGTCATGAATCTGCACTCGGCGTATTCTCCATGGCATTCAGGGGCTGCGGTACAGTGAGGTAATCATTGCAACAGTCATCTGGGTGATACTGGGACGCTGAAAATAAATCCTGCTAAGCCCTCAGACAAACCATCAAAACAGGCAAAGCATCAATATGGGACTAAGATCGAATCCTACTACACAGGCTCTGACGTTTATCTGATGTGGCAGGGCTTGCAAACTATCACGGATTACAAAAGGGAAAGACCAGCGACGTGCTGCCCAGTGACACAAGCCTACCAGATGAGCTAAATGCCTTCTATGCACGCGTCGAAACAAGCAACACTAAACCATGCATGAGAGCACCAGCTGTTCCGGACGAACTGTGTGATCACGCTCTCCATAGCCGATGTGAGTAAGACCTTTAAACAAGTTAACATTCACTAGGCCCTTTTTTTGAACTAACTCTTGCACCGACTCTACGCACACACACACACATACTTGCACTTACACACCAACAAAACACACACACACACACACATACTTGCACACCAACAAAACACACACACACACACACACATACTTGCACTTACACACCAACAAAACACACACACACACACATACTTGCACTTACACACCAACAAAACACACACACACACACACACACACATACTTGCACTTACACACCAACAAAACACATACACACACACATACTTGCACTTACACACCAACAAAACACACACACAGACAGACTTTCACCACATACGCTGCTGCTACATCAATTATCTATCCTGTTGCCTCGTCATCTTACACCTACCTATATGTACATACCTACCTCAATTACCTGGTACTTCCTGTATATAGCCATGTTATTACCTGGTACTTCCTGTATATAGCCATGTTATTACCTGGTACCCCTGCACAGCCATTCGGTACTGGTACTTCCTGTATATAGCCATGTTATTACCTGGTACTTCCTGTTTATAGCCATGTTATTACTTGGTACCCCTGTACAGCCATTCGGTACTGGTACTTCCTGTATATAGCCATGTTATTACCTGGTACCCCTAAACAGCCATTCGGTACTGGTACTCCCTGTATATAGCCATGTTATTACCTGGTACTTCCTGTATATAGCCATGTTATTACCTGGTACCCCTGCACAGCCATTCGGTACTGGTACTTCCTGTATATAGCCATGTTATTACCTGGTACTTCCTGTTTATAGCCATGTTATTACTTGGTTCCCCTGCACAGCCATTCGGTACTGGTACTTCCTGTATATAGCCATGTTATTACCTGGTACTTCCTGTTTATAGCCATGTTATTACTTGGTTCCCCTGCACAGCCATTCGGTACTGGTACTTCCTGTATATAGCCATGTTATTACCTGGTACCCCTGCACAGCCATTTGGTACTGGTACTTCCTGTATATAGCCATGTTATTTTTACTCATTATTGTAAGGAAGCACTTCACTGTTAAGTCTACACATGTTGTCTATGAAGCATGGACACTTTTACTGACAGTTGTGGCTACTTCGCCTTATGTATTGTTGTCTCTACCTTCTTAGTTGTCTCTACCTTCTTTGTGCTGTTGTCTTTGCCCAATAATGTTTGTGCTGCTACCATGTTGTGGTCATGTTGTGTTGCTACCATGCTGTGTTGTTGTCTTAGGTCTCTCTTTATGTAGTGTTGTCTCTCTTGTCGTGATGTGTGTTTTGTCCTATATGTTATTTTTAATCCCAGCCGCCGTCCCCGCAGGAGGCGTTTTGGTAGGCCGTCGTTATAAATAAGAATTTGTTCTTAACTGACTTGCCTAGTTAATAAAAAAAAAAGGTTAAATAAAAAATAAATACATTTGACAAATAAAATTCAAATTCCAGGTTGCACAGCAAAACACTTTAGGAGCATTTGCAAGTAAAATGGTTGCACTGTAGAGCCCTGCAATCCATTGAATTTAAGCCGACCACGCCCGTTTCCACGGTTGCACACGCGTCGGTCTTGTTTGCTAAAACAAGCCAGCCGGAACTTTTCACACTATTATGTTGAGCCAAACTGTTCCGGTATTTTCTATTTAAGCTTCCCAGCCACTGAGGTGTATGGATCTGTAACCCGACCAGTTCAGCTTGATTCGACTCGGTTCAAACTTAAAACAAAAAAGGGTCCAGTATGTAGCTATGTGGGCCGACCTGCACCAAATTCACATAGAAATATGAGTTATAGATATGTCATTCTCATTGAAAGCAAGTCTGATAAGCGGGTAGAATCGGTTCTATGTGCACTATTTCTACGCTTCCCCATTCTTAAAGTTTTGCTTTTGGGATCTGAAAGAGGAGGAGAGCCCCTACCGGTGATGATGGCTTGGCTGCGGGAAGCGGTGGGTCGCGGGGTGAGTTCCCGGGGGATGCCCCCCGCCTCCTCGTAGGTGACGTAATACCCGGTGACCCCGGCACTACGGGACCCCTCCCAGGTAAAGGAGATGCTGCTAGGGGTCAGAGAGGTGAACCGGATGTTGGTGGGGGGAGACACCACAGGCTTAGCTGAAGGAGAGAAAACAGACAGGGAGACAAAATCAGTTCTGTGGACAGAAACTACAGTTGAAAAATATGCTGGCTGATCCGGCTAAAATCTGCCACATTTACAGAAATGTTGGATTTATGTCACGTCAAATAACCCTAATAAATGTAATTAAAGAACTGACACACTTAACAGCTTTAAGCAACTAAACTGAACAAAAATATAAACGCAACGTGTAAAGTGTTGGTCCCATGTTTCATGAGATGAAATAAGAGATCCCAGAAATGTTCCATACGCACAAAAAGCTTATTTCTCAACAAAACAAAATTGCAAAAATGTGTTTACATCCCTGTTAGTGAGCATTTCTCCTTTGCCAAGATAAGATATCCACCTGACAGGTGTAGCATATCAAGAATATACACAACGACGTCTGGTCCTTGATGAACATAGAGAGATATACACAACGACGTCTGGTCCTTGATGAACATAGCGAGATATACACAACGACGTCTGGTCCTTGATGAACATAGAGAGATATACACAACGACGTCTGGTCCTTGATGAACATAGAGATATACACAACGACGTCTGGTCCTTGATGAACATAGCGAGATATACACAACGACGTCTGGTCCTTGATGAACATAGAGAGATACACAACGACGTCTGGTCCTTGATGAACATACTCTCTAACCTAGAGAACCAAGTTGTCTGTTTTGGCCTGAGTGTGACATCAATGATAACATGTGGACTGGTAGAGAGAGCAAGTGGGGACGGTAGTGTAGAGAGAGAGGGAGAGGGGATGGTAGTAGAGAGGGAGAGGGGATGGTAGTGGAGAGAGAGAGGGAGAGGACACGGTAGTGGAGAGAGAGGGAGGTAGTGGAGAGAGAGAGGGAAAGGAGACGGTAGTGGAGAGAGAGAGGGAGAGGGGACGGTAGTGGAGAGAGAGAGGGAGAGGGGACGGTAGTGGAGAGAGAGAGGGAGGTAGTGTAGAGAGAGAGGGAGAGGAGACGGTAGTGGAGAGAGAGAGGGAGAGGGGACGGTAGTGGAGAGAGAGAGGGAGAGGGGACGGTAGTGGAGAGAGAGAGGGAGAGGGGACGGTAGTGGAGAGAGAGAGGGAGAGGAGACGGTAGTGGAGAGAGAGAGGGAGAGGAGACGGTAGTGGAGAGAGAGAGGGAGAGGGGACGGTAGTGGAGAGAGAGAGGGAGAGGGGACGGTAGTGGAGAGAGAGAGAGGGAGAGGAGACGGTAGTGGAGAGAGAGAGGGAGAGGGGACGGTAGTGGAGAGAGAGAGGACGGTAGTGGAGAGAGAGAGGGAGGTAGTGGAGAGAGAGAGGGAGGTAGTGGAGACGGGACGGTAGTGGAGAGAGAGAGGGAGGTAGTGGAGAGGGAGAGGGAGGTAGTGGAGAGGGACGGAAGTGGAGAGAGAGAGAGGGAGGTAGTGGAGAGGGAGAGGGAGGTAGTGGAGAGGGAGAGGGAGAGGGGACGGTAGTGGAGAGGGGACGGTAGTGGAGAGAGAGAGGGAGAGGGGACGGTAGTGGAGAGAGAGAGGGAGAGGGGACGGTAGTGGAGAGAGAGAGGACGGTAGTAGAGAGAGAGAGGGAGGTAGTGGAGAGGGAGAGGGAGGTAGTGGAGACGGGACGGTAGTGGAGAGAGAGAAGGAGGTAGTAGAGAGGGAGAGGGAGGTAGTGGAGAGGGAGAGGGGACGGTAGTGGAGAGAGAAAGGGAGAGGGGACGGTAGTGGAGAGAGAGAGGGAGAGGGGACGGTAGTGTAGAGAGAGAGGGGACGGTAGTGTAGAGAGAGAGGGAGGTAGTGGAGAGGGACGGTAGTGGAGAGAGAGAGGGAGGTAGTGGAGAGGGAGAGGGAGGTAGTGGAGGTAGTAGAGAGGGAGAGGGAGGTAGTGGAGAGGGAGAGGGGACGGTAGTGGAGAGAGAAAGGGAGAGGGGACGGTAGTGGAGAGAGAGAGGGAGAGGGGACGGTAGTGTAGAGAGAGAGGGGACGGTAGTGTAGAGAGAGAGGGAGGTAGTGGAGAGGGACGGTAGTGGAGAGAGAGAGGGAGGTAGTGGAGAGGGAGAGGGAGGTAGTGGAGAGAGAGAGGGAGAGGGGACGGTAGTGGAGAGAGAGAGGGAGAGGGGACGGTAGTGGAGAGAGAGAGGGAGAGGGGACGGTAGTGGAGAGAGAGAGGGGACGGTAGTGTAGAGAGAGAGGGAGGTAGTGGAGAGGGACGGTAGTGGAGAGAGAGAGGGAGGTAGTGGAGAGGGAGAGGGGACGGTAGTGGAGAGAGAAAGGGGACGGTAGTGTAGAGAGAGAGGGAGGTAGTGGAGAGGGTACGGTAGTATACCTGTGGTGGCAGTGAGGGTGAAGGGAGCACTGCGGCCGTTGCCGTTCAGAGTGTATATGTTGATCTTGTAGGTAGAGCCAGGCTGAAGACCTGTGGAAAACGTTCCAGATTAATCTGATCTAAAATTTAATCTGGGTCGTGTTCATTAGGCACCAAAAGACTTGGTCCAATAAGAAATGCCCATTTTCTTTTGCAAGACGTTATAAAAATGTTGCATGTCCTAATGAACACGACCCTGAAGTGAATGTTGACTGCAGCAGGGTGAGGTCAATGGGAGTAGGAGGTATTGGGGTGGGGGGGGCAATAGGGGGGGGGGGTAATAGGAGGGGTACCATTAGATGGTGAAGGTTTAGGAAGGGTATAGGAGGGGTACCTTTGATGGGGGGTACCTTGGATGGTGATGGTTTAGGGGGGGTACAGGAGGGTTACCTTGAATGGAGGTATAGGAGGGGTACCATTAGATGGTGAAGGTTTAGGAAGGGTATAGGAGGGGTACCTTTGATGGGGGGTACCTTGGATGGTGATGGTTTAGGGGGGGTACAGGAGGGTTACCTTGAATGGAGGTATAGGAGGGGTACCATTAGTTGGTGAAGGTTTAGGGAGGGGTAACTTGGATGGTGAGAGTTTAGGGAGGGGTATAGGAGGGGTACCTTTGATGGGGGGTACCTTGGATGGTGATGGTTTAGGGGGGGTACAGGAGGGTTACCTTGAATGGGGGTATAGGAGGGGTACCATTAGTTGGTGAAGGTTTAGGGAGGGGTAACTTGGATGGTGAGAGTTTAGGGAGGGGTATAGGAGGGGTACCTTTGATGGGGGGTACCTTGGATGGTGATGGTTTAGGGGGGGTACAGGAGGGTTACCTTGAATGGGGGTATAGGAGGGGTACCATTAGTTGGTGAAGGTTTAGGGAGGGGTAACTTGGATGGTGAGAGTTTAGGGAGGGGTATAGGAGGGGTAACTTGGATGGTGAAGGTTTAGGGAGGGGTAACTTGGATGGTGAGAGTTTAGGGAGAGGTATCGGAAGGGTACCTTGGTGGGGGGGTATCGGAAAGGTACCTTTTATGGTGAAGGTTTAGGGGAGTATACGAGGGGTACCTTGGATGGTAAAGGTTTAGGGGGGTATTCGAGGGGTACCTTGGATGGTAAAGGTTTAGGAGGCGTACCTTGTATGGTGTAGGTGCGGGAATCAGGGGCGATGGTCCTCTGGATGGGGGTGCGGCCTCCGGTGGTGGGCGTGGCCTCAACCAGGAAGCCAGAGATGGTCTCGGTCTTGGATCTCCAGGTCAGCGTGATGGAGGAGTCCTTCACGTCAGAGATACGCACGCGACGAGGAGGACTGATGTCTGGAACACAGAGAGAGCAGGGGAGATTTCTACCAGGTTTTTTTATTTTTTTATTTCTTTGTCTTATTAACTAACATTGTCCTTTGTTAAATGCTTGTAATGTCTATTGTGACAATAGAATTTGTAATGTCTATTGTGTCTGTTAGAATTTGTAACTTCTGTTTTGTGGACCCATGAAGATTACAGATAATGTGGAAATAAAGAGGATTTTGAACATGTTCTCCTATCATCACTGTCGAATAGCTAGCTGTGGGAGCGAGTGTAAAAAGAGCAGGAGTGAGAGAGAGAGAGAGAGAGAGAGAGAGAGAGAGAGAGAGAGAGAGAGAGAGAGAGAGGGAGAGCGAGAGCGAGAGCGAGAGAGAGAGCGAGAGAGAGAGCGAGAGAGCGAGAGAGAGAGAGAGAGAGAGACACTTACTGTCCAGTGTTGTGACCTCTCCTTGAACTGGGCGGCTCGTCAGAGAGTTCTTCAGGGCGTAAACGTGCACCTCATACATAGTGGCAACCTACACAGACAGAGGACAGTACAGGATAAACTGAGTGAGACTCATGCATAGTAGCAACGTACACAGACAGAGACAGGCAGTATAGTCAGGAGGAAAAAAACGATTTAGTAAGATTCACTGGTACCACCATCAGCTCCCAAACACCCTGGTACTTTAAAAAGTGGAACTGACAGTGTTTTAACTACAGATATGAAAACAGACAGAATCATAATATCAGTCAAAAATATCAAATTCCCAGTTTATGCTTCAAAACCAACTTCATAAGGAGGTTTTAAAAAAATAGTTTATATTTACTCAACATTGCATGTACTGCCTGTAAAGGCATTGTTGTCAGAGTAGATGGACGTAGTTCAATGCATGGTTAATATAATTCACCAATTCATTTCTTGGTAGTCCCAAAACATATTGCTATCAGGTTGTAAATCACAGCTGACCCGGTACGTTGTTTGTTGCCTCCATTCGGGATGCACCGTTTCCGTTTCAATGACTCTAAAACGTATGAGTGTAACTAACGCTGGGAAATGTCAATGCAAGGGTAATGCCAGGGTAATGCCAGGGTAATGCCAGGGTAATGCAAGGGTAATGCCAGGGTAATGCCAGGGTAATGCAAGGGTAATGCCAGGGTAATGCCAGGGTAATGATCACGTCAGTCATAACTAGTGGCTAATAGGCTAACGCACATTTCAACCTGGCGCTGCGCAATGACTTGTGTTGTCAATTCATTTTGTCCCGCTACCATACCGCCAGCGTTACGCTCGCTGCACGACCAGTCACGGGCGAGTATAAATGAGTCAAAATGTTGTCTGGCTTCGGGGTTTTTTAAAAGCTTGACAATGAATAACCCCCCCCCCCCCAAAAAAACGAAACACCATGCAAATGAGAAACATGTAGGTATTTTACAGCAACATTAGAGCGGTAGCCTAGGCTGGCTATTCAACTACAATACGTGTTGACTACACCACACAGCAATGCTACATTCAACCGCACCGGTGATCCATGCAATACCAAAACAAAATAAACATGTTTTAAGTTTAAAATGTTACAACAACCTATAGCTACGTTAGTTATATTGGAGTTATTAAACACTGTTTGATTAGGGTAACAGTATATTATGCTCATCTGCAAGCAGTTAAGGGTTTATCTAATATTCCCTCGTTAGATTTAAGCTCTCGTTCCGGGCTAGCATTAGTTGTCGATCTTGTTGATGTGCGTAGGCAACTGAGGGAGAGAGAGCCTACATTTTCATGGTCGTTTGATCAATAGGACTGAAGTTCTCAAATGTAAGAGGACTCCTGTGATATTTAAAAAAAAACATTTTTAAAATGTAACCTTTGTTTAACTAGGCAAGTCGGTTAAGAACATTTTATTTTATTTACAATGATGGCCTACCCTGGGCCAAACCCGGACGACGCTGGGACAATTGTGCGGCGCCCTATGGGACTCCCGATCACGGCCGGTTGTGATACAGCCTGGATTCAAACCAGGGTGTCTGTAGTGACGCCTCAAAGCACTGAGATGCAGTGCCCTAGACCGCTGCGCGAATTCATTCAAGTGGCTTTTGCGGCTTTTGGCGAATGCGTTATAATGATATAAAGTCTCGCCGTTGCCACGTGGTCACATGGCTTATTTGCATATAGACCTACTGTAAACCTGATTGGCTACGGCGCCCCGGTCTGTGTAGACTCTGATCCTGGACAAGACATGGTTTTTATTAGGTTTTATTCACCACAGAGTTGCAAATAAATTGTTGAAACGCCAGGCCACTTTCCCACTCTGTATTGCTATAGAATTTTCACAATGCCTTACTATAAAGTTATCACAAACATTTATGAGTTTATGAAAACGTGAAAAAAATGACCATATCTAAGTGCTCCCTTGTCAGAAAATGTTAAAAAAAATTAGAATAAGTTGTCTTCCTGGGGGTGTATATGAACAGATTTGAATAGGATTTCATGTTGCTATAATCCTGTCAGTTCCACTTTAAAAGTAATTTAAGAGTCCTTGGCTGTGGTTGCATTCTTTGTTCGCGAACTAGAAATGACAAGGCTGGTGGACTGGCTGTGGCTTCGCTAGTCTACCAGACTACTGGTTTCAAACCCACATCAGGGCCCGGGGCGGAGCCCCAAACGGGACCATATTCCCGACATAGTGCACTACATTTCACCGGAGCTATATCGGTCCTGGTCAAAAGTAGTGCACTACATTTCACCGGTAGCTATATCGGTCCCGGTCAAAAGAAGTACACTATGTAGGGAATATTGTTTCATTTGGGAGAGGGACCAGCTCCACAGCTGGAGCCACAGCTCTCATTAGTGTCATGACTCTCCTGTGATGATCTGAGGGATCAGGTTCCAGTGGGTCCTCTCTACAACGTACTCTCTCTCGTAGAGGGGGAATGTCATGACTCTCCTGTGATGATCTGAAGGATCAGGTTCCAGTGGGTCCTCTCTACAACGTGCTCTCTCTCTCCTAGAGGGGGAATGTCATGACTCTCCTGTGATGATCTGAAGGATCAGGTTCCAGTGGGTCCTCTCTACAGTGTGCTCTCTCTCGTAGAGGGGGGAGAGCGGGAAGTCTGTTATTTTATGGTCGCTCATAAAATACGCTGCCTCTATGCTCTGTAGTGTTCCAGATTGGAATGTAAACCGTGGAACACAGAGAGACACTTGGACAATCAAAAGTTTGAAGAATTAAACAATATTTCTATTTGTGAGAATGTGGCAATGTTCCGTGGGTATTTAAACAATACAATCCTGTCAAAGTTGTTTAATTTGGTGACCTCATGAAGGACGGGAAACACACATAACTGTCACGCCCTGACCTTAGACATCCTTTTTATGTCTCTGTTTTGGTTGGTCAGGGCGTAAGTTGGGGTGGGCATTCTATGTTTTTGTTCTATGTTGTCTATTTCTATGTGTTTGGCCGGGTGTGGTTCTCAATCAGAGGTAGCTGTCTATCGTTGTCTCTGATTGAGAACCATACTTAGGTAGCCTTTTCCCACCTGTGTTTTGTGGGTAGTTGTTTTCTGTTTTGTGTGAATACCTGACAGAACTGTTTCGTTTTGTTCCACTTGTTTTTTTGTTTCTGTGTTCAGGTTTTATTAAACATCATGAACACGTACCACGCTGCGTTTTGGTCTACTCCTTCTTCCTCAGACGAACGTCGTTACAATAACTCTCTCTTTTAAAGTGTTTATTTCCCAGCGGTCAGATTTACATCTAGATGTTGGATAAAATGAATGAGTAAATATGAAACTATTTGTGAGAAGACGTAATGTGATGTTGGCTTTCTAAACGAGATAGTTGTTAAGATGTAAAGTTTTAACTAGGTTAGTGGCCACGCCCCCGTGAGACCCGACATTACATCAGGCGTCATAGAATAGCCCCTTTTTTCCCCCCAGAGTATAAAACCACTTCCTACAAAATGTACATTGTCAGAGAATGCCGAGACGGAGTCCCCACGTTGGAATGGCTACAATTCTATAGACCATAAGACCAGAAAATATGGAGCTGACTCTACATGTTGAAATGGTTAAGAACTACAACTCTATAGGCCACGGAGACCAGACAGCTGTAGCGTTGCCTACACGGCTGGAAATGGTTAAACTCTGAGACTATCGATCACTATAAGTACAGAAATTGCGTAAGTCTAATACAAGAATACCGACAACCGCGGAAGCATCTATTCTATGCAACGACCATCTGTACGCCTGACGTATCCATTACAACAGACACTATCCAGAGCCACGGAGAAAGCTACAACCACAGACATTGTGACTTCTGGGGAAGTTAACCAGAGACTCTCTGATGAACTGAACTCTCCAGCAGGACGGACCGGCGATACCAACAGAGAAGACAACAAATATATACACATTGCAATTATTCTCGAATCAGCGGCCGTTCATGTGCAAAGGATTAGCATTTCAATTAATATAAATATAGACTGTCTAGTGAATCCATTTTGTCTTTCCTGCTTTTTATCTGTCCCCAACCCTTTCCATTGTCTACCAAGCCGTCGTATCAGCTTCGTCCGCTACGGACTTTTTTTATTTGTATCATGTAGTAACCCAAATATCTACTGTTTGTTTGTTATGTATTTCTGTGATTATTTAGTTAGTAAATACATAATTAAGCCAATTTGTATGTCGCTGATTGATTACGGGCGCTAGGGTTCGTGCCAATATCCATGGGTTTGCGACGTTCAGTAATGAGAACTGATGTGGTAATAATAATTCATTAATAAGCGAAAGTTTTGATAAGAAAATATCTGAAGAGACGATTCGGGAAATAGAGACTCTATAAACATTTTCCCGTGGTGCCCCCCCCGACTTCCTAGTTAATTGAAGTTTACATGATTCGTTTAATCACGTAATAATAATTACACATAAAGAATTTATTAGATAAAATAACAGTCTTCACATTTAATGATAGTCAGACACGACATTAGATTGGAGGAGGGTCATAAAACAAATACCTGGAAATCCCCAAATATGAAATAATGTTGACTACCTGGAGAAAAGATTCCAGGCGAAAATATACTTTTAGTGAACGGGAAAGTAAAAAAGAAAAAAAACTCAAGCATTTAAAATGATCCATCCCTCAAGTTATTGAGAAATCACATGTATATTTTGGTAACACTACTATAATGCATTACGATGCAGTTATAATGCATTACGATGCAGTTATAATGCATTGTAAAATGTGTCTTTATAATGTCATAATGACTTTGACTCAGTTCAGATGTGGGTTAGAGATGTCTCAAATGAGATGGCTATACTTGCAGTATGCAGAAATCGCTCCGCCAAATTCTAAAAGTTCACCTCATCTGTTTATGTGACAAAACAAGCAATGCATAATGTAGATCCCTCAAACTCAACTCTGGACCTGGAAGCCAGTACCCCTGCGTTCCCCTCTAATCAGGGACTGACTTAGTCCTGGGACACCAGGTGGGTGATTCCCCTCTAATCAGGGCCTGATTTAGACCTGGGACACCAGGTGGGCGATTCCCCTCTAATCAGGGACTGATTTAGACCTGGGACACCAGGTGGGTGATTCCCCTCTAATCAGGGACTGATTTAGACCTGGGACACCAGGTGGGCGATTCCCCTCTAATCAGGGACTGATTTAGACCTGGGACACCAGGTGGGTGATTCCCCTCTAATCAGGGACTGATTTAGACCTGGGACACCAGGTGGGCGATTCCCCTCTAATCAGGGACTGATTTAGACCTGGGACACCAGGTGGGCGATTCCCCTCTAATCAGGGACTGATTTAGACCTGGGACACCAGGTGGGTGATTCCCCTCTAATCAGGGACTGATTTAGACCTGGGACACCAGGTGGGTGATTCCCCTCTAATCAGGGACTGATTTAGACCTGGGACACCAGGTGGGTGATTGCCCTCTAGTCAGGGATGCCAGGTGGGTGATTGCCCTCTAATCAGGGACTGACTTAGACCTGGGACACCAGGTGGGTGATTCCCCTCTAATCGGGGACTGATTTAGACCTGGGACACCAGGTAGGTGATTCCCCTCTAATCAGGGACTGACTTAGACCTGGGACACCAGGTGGGTGATTCCCCTCTAATCAGGGACTGATTTAGACCTGGGACACCAGGTGGGTGATTCCCCTCTAATCAGGGCCTGATTTAGACCTGGGACACCAGGTGGGTGCAATTAATTATCAGATAGAACAACAAAAACAGCAGGCTCTGGACCTCGTAGGGTCAGAGTTGAATACCCCCTGGTGTAGAGAATCATTGTACCATCTAAACCGCTGTGAAATATATTTTCAATAACCAAAAATATAGTATTTTCAGCTGGTGTACAAAACTGAAAGACACAAAAATGTAACTTAAGCACGAGAAGCACAGAAATAGTGCACATAGAACAGATCTACCACGTCTTCGACTTGTGTTCAATGACAATGACAGATCTATAACTCACATTTCTATGTGAATTTGGTCTGGTCACCCCAGGAAGTTACATATTGTCTGCAGGTATAATGCTTTATAACTGCTTATAAGCATATATGAGCCTTTATAATTACCATGAGTCCCGGCACGTGGACCTGTGTGGTGTCAGGAGCAACATTCATCTCCTTGGTGGGACCGCTTTTGTTCTTGGGGTTGACGACCACCCGGTACCCGGTCAGACGGGCATTGGACGTGGTGCGCCAGTTGATGGTGAAGGAGGAGGAGGTGATCTGGGAGAATTCAAGGTTGGTGGGGGCAGGGATGGCTAGAGGGAGAGAAAGAAACGGAAGAGAGAGACAAAGGAGAGTGCGCGAGAGAGACAGGAGAGAGCGCGAGAGAGAGACAGGAGAGAGCGCGAGAGAGACAGGAGAGAGCGAGAGAGAGAGAGAAGAGAGTGCGAGAGAGACAGGAGAGAGCGCGAGAGAGACAGGAGAGAGACAGGAGAGAGCGAGAGAGAGAGAGAAGAGAGCGCGAGAGAGAGACAGGAGAGAGCGCGAGAGAGAGAGACAGGAGAGAGCGCGAGAGAGACAGGAGAGAGACAGGAGAGAGCGAGAGAGAGAGAGAAGAGAGCGCGAGAGAGAGACAGGAGAGAGCGCGAGAGAGAGAGACAGGAGAGAGCGCGAGAGAGACAGGAGAGAGCGCGAGAGAGAGAGACAGGAGAGAGCGCGAGAGAGAGAGACAGGAGATAGCGCGAGAGAGACAGGAGAGAGCGAGAGAGAGAGAGAAGAGAGTGCGAGAGAGACAGGAGAGAGCGCGAGAGAGACAGGAGAGAGACAGGAGAGAGCGCGAGAGAGAGAGACAGGAGAGAGCGAGAGAGAGAGACAGGAGAGAGCGAGAGAGAGAGAGACAGGAGAGAGCGCGAGAGAGACAGGAGAGAGCGCGAGAGAGACAGGAGAGAGCGCGAGAGAGACAGAAGAGAGCGCGAGAGAGACAGAAGAGAGCGCGAGAGAGACAGAAGAGAGCACGAGAGAGACAGGAGAGAGCGCGAGAGAGACAGAAGAGAGCGCGAGAGAGACAGAAGAGAGCACGAGAGAGACAGGAGAGAGCGCGAGAGAGACAGAAGAGAGCACGAGAGAGACAGGAGAGAGCGCGAGAGAGACAGGAGAGAGCACGAGAGAGACAGGAGAGAGCGCGAGAGAGACAGAAGAGAAAGTTATTCACCTGTTTGGATAGGCTGCTTTCCAAGATACTCAAAAGAGTGTGCATGTGTGTGCATGTTTAAAATCATACATCAGCTACTTTAGTCGCACTGTTCAGAATCACTGATATAGGAAAATAAAATAAAAATCA
Source organism: Salvelinus alpinus (assembly GCF_045679555.1). Classification (NCBI taxonomy): domain Eukaryota; kingdom Metazoa; phylum Chordata; class Actinopteri; order Salmoniformes; family Salmonidae; genus Salvelinus; species Salvelinus alpinus. Next base: position 42,532,414 of record NC_092099.1, on the reverse strand, counting down.
CCTTGCATCCAAAATACTGTCAAAAGTAAATAAATAACGACTCATTGAATGTTAAAGATTATTGCTTCAATGCCTCACTTTACTCAAACTGACCATTGTGTTGAAGGGTTTTGTATTTGTCCGGAGGGGTTTATAGTTACCTGTGGCCTGAACGCCCACCAGCGGAGGACTGGGAGTACGGTCGTGCATGGCGATGACCTTCACAGTGTATTCACTTCCGGGTCGCAGGCCGTGGATCGTTGCCGATTCATCGTCTCCGCGGGGTGCGGGGCGCAGCTCCCTCTCGCCCTCGTCGGGGCTGGCGTACAGGACGCGGTACGACGTCACCTGGCCGTCGGGCGAGTCCCAGGAAATGGTCATGGAGGTGGAGTCAACGTTAGAGAAGGTCAGGTCTGTGGGGCGACCCACGGCTGCAGGGAGGGAGGAGAGGTCAAACAGGAAAGGAGGGCAGCACAGTGTCATGTGTAGAGCGACGACCTATGGAACACACACCAGTGACAGCAGTCTCAACCAGGGGAGGGCTCTCTCCGTCCTGTCCCAGAGCATACACACTGAGGATGTACTCTACCGTGGGCTGCAGGCCAGAGAACGTCATCTCAGTCTGATCTAAAACACCAGGGACAGATACAGTCATTAACAACACCACCAGGGACAGATACAGGCATTAACAACACCACCAGGGACAGATACAGGCATTAACAACACCACCAGGGACAGATACAGTCATTAACAACACCACCAGGGACAGATACAGTCATTAACAACAACACCAGGGACAGATACAGGCATTAACAGCAACACCAGGGACAGATACAGGCATTAACAACACCACCAGGGACAGATACAGTCATTAACAACACCACCAGGGACAGATACAGTCATTAACAACAACACCAGGGACAGATACAGTCATTAACAACAACACCAGGGACAGATACAGGCATTAACAACAACACCAGGGACAGATACAGGCATTAACAACAACACCATGTCAATACCTAGCCTGGTCCCAGATCTCTTTGTGCCATCTTACTAAAGCTATCAATACCTAGCCTGGTCCCAGATCTCTTTGTGCCATCTTCCTAAAGCTATCAATACCTAGCCTGGTCCCAGATCTCTTTGTGCCATCTTACTAAAGCTATCAATACCTAGCCTGGTCCCAGATCTCTTTGTGCCATCTTCCTAAAGCTATCAATACCTAGCCTGGTCCCAGATCTCTTTGTGCCATCTTACTAAAGCTATCAATACCTAGCCTGGTCCCAGATCTCTTTGTGCCATCTTCCTAAAGCTATCAATACCTAGCTTGGTCCCAGATCTCTTTGTGCCATCTTCCTAAAGCTATCAATACCTAGCCTGGTCCCAGATCTCTTTGTGCCATCTTACTAAAGCTATCAATACCTAGCCTGGTTCTAGATCTCTTTGTGCCACCTTACTAAAGCTATCAATACCTAGTCTGGTCCCAGATCTCTTTGTGCCATCTTCTTAAAGCTATCAATACCTAGCCTGGTCCCAGATCTCTTTGTGCCATCTTACTAAAGCTATCAATACCTAGCCTGGTCCCAGATCTCTTTGTGCCATCTTACTAAAGCTATCAATACCTAGCCTGGTCCCAGATCTCTTTGTGCCATCTTCCTAAAGCTATCAATACCTAGCCTGGTCCCAGATCTCTTTGTGCCATCTTCCTAAAGCTATCTATACCTAGCCTGGTCCCAGATCTCTTTGTGCCATCTTCCTAAAGCTATCTATACCTAGCCTGGTCCCAGATCTCTTTGTGCCATCTTACTAAAGCTATCAATACCTAGCCTGGTCCCAGATCTCTTTGTGCCATCTTACTAAAGCTATCAATACCTAGCCTGGTCCCAGATCTCTTTGTGCCATCTTCCTAAAGCTATCAATACCTAGCCTGGTCCCAGATCTCTTTGTGCCATCTTCCTAAAGCTATCAATACCTAGCCTGGTCCCAGATGTCTTTGTGCCATCTTCCTAAAGCTATCTATACCTAGCCTGGTCCCAGATCTCTTTGTGCCATCTTACTAAAGCTATCTATACATCGCCTGGTCCCAGATCTCTTTGTGCCATCTTATTAAAGCTATCTATACATCGCCTGGTCCCAGATCTCTTTGTGCCATCTTATTAAAGCTATCAATACATAGCCTGGTCCCAGATCTCTTTGTGCCATCTTACTAAAGCTATCTATACATCGCCTGGTCCCAGATCTCTTTGTGCCATCTTATTAAAGCTATCAATACATCGCCTGGTCCCAGATCTCTTTGTGCCATCTTATTAAAGCTATCTATACATCGCCTGGTCCCAGATCTCTTTGTGCCATCTTCCTAAAGCTATCTATACCTAGCCTGGTCCCAGATCTCTTTGTGCCATCTTCCTAAAGCTATCTATACCTAGCCTGGTCCGAGATTTATTTGTGCCATCTTGCCAACTCCTACAGTCATGTCACGCACAAACAAATCTGAGACCACTCTAATGAATCCCCTATACGCCTCTACCTGGAGCAACGGTCTCAGAGAAGGAGGGACCCTGTCCGTTCTTGGGGACCCCAGTGATCCTGTACCCTTGGACGGGCCCCTGGGCCGGGGACCACCTCACAGTGATGGTGCTGTCCTTAACGTCGGTCACCTTCATCTCCAAAGGAGAGTCAATATCTACAGACAGAGAAGAGGAGAGTCAATATCTACAGACAGAGAAGAGGAGAGTAATATCTACAGACAGAGAAGAGGAGAGTCAATATCTACAGACAGAGAAGAGGAGAGTCAATATCTACAGACAGAGAAGAGGAGAGTCAATATCTACAGACAGAGGAGAGGAGAGTCAATATCTACAGACAGAGAAGAGGAGAGTCAATATCTACAGACAGAGAAGAGGAGAGTCAATATCTACAGACAGAGAAGAGTCAATATCTACAGACAGAGAAGAGGAGAGTCAATATCTACAGACAGAGAAGAGGAGAGTCAATATCTACAGACAGAGAAGAGTCAATATCTACAGACAGAGAAGAGGAGAGTCAATATCTACAGACAGAGAAGAGGGGAGTAAATATCTACAGACAGACAGAGAAGAGTCAATATCTACAGACAGAGAAGAGGAGAGTCAATATCTACAGACAGAGAAGAGGGGAGTCGGTCTACCTGTCTTGTGGGTGACATAAATGGGTGTGCTGGAGGCTGGGCTGTCCCCTCTGCCGGTCACAGCGTAGACCGTGATGGTGTAGTCAGTACCAGGCCTCAGGTTCTGGATGGTGGCAGTAGACTGGGAACCAGGCACAGTGAACTCTTTAGGGGTGCTGTGGCCACCTGGGGGTTGGGAGGGGTAACAGCAAACAATGCTAATATGCTACTGATAAAGACAACATTTATATTGTGAAAAAGCAAAAAGAATTGGTGAGCTCTCAAATTTCAAAAAAAGTTCATATGGTAAGGTGCTCTTTGATTTCCCAGACTTTGATGACATTGATGACGATCAAAATGGTGATGGAATGACAGAAAAAGGTTAGTTAAGCTACCAGACTCTCTGTGGATGATCATAGTAAAGCGACCTGACTCTCCATGGGTGATCGTATAGTACCTCAAGGTAACAGGCTAGTTAAGGCTAGGTTAGTAAAAGCTATGCTAGTTAAAGTACCGGACAGACCTGACTCTCCATGGGTGATCGTATAGTACCTCAAGGTAACAGGCTAGTTAAGGCTAGGTTAGTAAAAGCTATGCTAGTTAAAGTACCGGACAGACCTGACTCTCCATGGGTGATCGTATAGTACCTCAAGGTAACAGGCTAGTTAAGGCTAGGTTAGTAAAGGCTAGGCTAGTTAACGTACCGAACAGCCCTGACTCTCCATGGGTGACCCTGTAGTACCTCACGGTAACAGGCTAGTTAAGGCTAGGTCAGTAAAGGCTAGGTTAGTTAAAGTACCGGACAGACCTGACTCTCCATGGGTGATCGTATAGTACCTCAAGGTAACAGGCTAGTTAAGGCTAGGTCAGTAAAGGCTAGGCTAGTTAACGTACCGGACAGACCTGACTCTCCATGTGTGATCGTATAGTACCTCAAGGTAACAGGCTAGTTAAGGCTAGGTCAGTAAAGGCTAGGCTAGTTAACGTACCGGACAGACCTGACTCTCCATGGGTGATCGTATAGCACCTCACAGTAACAGGTTAGTAAAGGCTAGGTCAGTAAAGGCTAGGCTAGTTAATGTACCGGACAGACCTGACTCTCCATGTGTGATCCTGTAGTACCTCACGGTAACAGGCTAGGTTAGTAAAGGCTAGGCTAGTTAACGTACCGGACAGACCTGACTCTCCATGGGTGATCGTATAGTACCTCACGGTAACAGGTTAGTAAAGGCTAGGTTAGTAAAGGTTAGGCTAGTTAATGTACCGGACAGACCTGACTCTCCATGTGTGATCCTGTAGTACCTCACGGTAACAGGCTAGGTTAGTAAAGGCTAGGCTAGTCAACGTACCGGACAGACCTGACTCTCCATGGGTGGTCGTATAGTACCTCAAGGTAACAGGCTAGATAAGGCTAGGTCAGTAAAGGCTAGGCTAGTTAACGTACCGGACAGACGTGACTCTCCATGTGTGATCCTGTAGTACCTCACGGTAACAGGCTAGTTAAGGCTAGGTCAGTAAAGGCTAGGCTAGTTAACGTACTGGACAGACCTGACTCTCCATGGGTGATCCTGTAGTACCTCACGGTAACAGGCTAGGTTAGTAAAGGCTAGGCTAGTCAACGTACCGGACAGACCTGACTCTCCATGGGTGGTCGTATAGTACCTCAAGGTAACAGGCTAGATAAGGCTAGGTCAGTAAAGGCTAGGCTAGTCAACGTACCGGACAGACCTGACTCTCCATGGGTGGTCGTATAGTACCTCAAGGTAACAGGCTAGATAAGGCTAGGTTAGTAAAGGCTAGGCTAGTTAACGTACCGGACAGACCTGACTCTCCATGGGTGATCGTATAGTACCTCACAGTAACAGGTTAGTAAAGGCTAGGTCAGTAAAGGCTAGGCTAGTTAATGTACCGGACAGACCTGACTCTCCATGTGTGATCCTGTAGTACCTCACGGTAACAGGCTAGGTTAGTAAAGGCTAGGCTAGTTAACGTACCGGACAGACCTGACTCTCCATGGGTGATCGTATAGTACCTCACGGTAACAGGTTAGTAAAGGCTAGGTCAGTAAAGGCTAGGCTAGTTAACGTACCGGACAGACCTGACTCTCCATGGGTGATCCTGTAGTACCTCACGGTAACAGGCTAGGTTAGTAAAAGCTAGGCTAGTTAACGTACCGGACAGACCTGACTCTCCATGGGTGATCCTGTAGTACCTCACGGTAACAGGCTAGGTTAGTAAAGGCTAGGCTAGTTAACGTACCGGACAGACCTGACTCTCCATGGGTGATCCTGTAGTACCTCACAGTAACAGGCTAGTTAAGGCTAGGTCAGTAAAGGCTAGGCTAGTTAACGTACCGGACAGACCTGACTCTCCATGGGTGATCCTGTAGTACCTCACGGTAACAGGCTAGGTTAGTAAAGGCTAGGCTAGTTAACGTACCGGACAGACCTGACTCTCCATGGGTGATCCTGTAGTACCTCACGGTAACAGGCTAGGTTAGTAAAGGCTAGGCTAGTTAACGTACCGGACAGACCTGACTCTCCATGGGTGATCCTGTAGTACCTCACGGTAACAGGCTAGGTTAGTAAAGGCTAGGCTAGTTAACGTACCGGACAGACCTGACTCTCCATGGGTGATCCTGTAGTACCTCACGGTAACAGGCTAGGTTAGTAAAAGCTAGGCTAGTTAATGTACCGGACAGACCTGACTCTCCATGGGTGATCCTGTAGTACCTCACGGTAACAGGCTAGGTTAGTAAAGGCTAGGCTAGTTAACGTACCGGACAGACCTGACTCTCCATGGGTGATCCTGTAGTACCTCACGGTAACAGGCTAGGTTAGTAAAGGCTAGGCTAGTTAACGTACCGGACAGACCTGACTCTCCATGGGTGATCCTGTAGTACCTCACGGTAACAGGCTAGGTTAGTAAAAGCTAGGCTAGTTAACGTACCGGACAGACCTGACTCTCCATGGGTGATCCTGTAGTACCTCACGGTAACAGGCTAGGTTAGTAAAGGCTAGGCTAGTTAACGTACCGGACAGACCTGACTCTCCATGGGTGATCCTGTAGTACCTCACGGTAACAGGCTAGGTTAGTAAAGGCTAGGCTAGTTAACGTACTGGACAGACCTGACTCTCCATGGGTGATCCTGTAGTACCTCACGGTAACAGGCTAGGTTAGTAAAGGCTAGGCTAGTTAACGTACCGGACAGACCTGACTCTCCATGGGTGATCCTGTAGTACCTCACGGTAACAGGCTAGGTTAGTAAAGGCTAGGCTAGTTAACGTACCGGACAGACCTGACTCTCCATGGGTGATCCTGTAGTACCTCACGGTAACAGAGGGGGCGTCCCAGCGGACTGTGACACTGGTGGGGGAGGAGGACACTACCTCCAGGTCAGTAGGAGCGTCAGAGACTAGAGGACACGAGGAGAAGGAAGAACAGACAGATGGTGAGAATTAATCTCTTGTACTGACAGAAACATTCAACGGAAGTAAATGAAAAGGAAAACTGGGTTTTTGTGGAGAGCTGAGAGGATTGGATGGGTGTTAGCAACAATGGCAACAATTTCTCCTGGTCTATCAGAGCGCAAGTTGGAGCTACCACCATATTGTTTAACACCTATCCAACCCTCTAAGATCTACATGTGCCTTGGGGCTAGGGGCTAGGTGCTAGGGGCTAGGTGCTAGGGGCTAGGGGCTAGGTGCTAGGTGCTAGGGGCTAGGTGCTAGGTGCTAGGGGCTAGGTGCTAGGTTCTAGGGGCTAGGTGCTAGGTGCTAGGTGCTAGAGGCTAGGGGCTAGGGGCTAGGGGCTAGGGGCTAGGGGCTAGGGGCTAGGGGCTAGGGGCTAGGTGCTAGGAGCTAGGGTGTGATTTTGGGATTCAGGAGATGTGTGAAAAGTCAACAGGTCTTATGGTAGGAGTAGGGAATTGGGACTGGCTGTCAACGGGTCTTATCGTAGGGGTAAGGAATTGGGACTGGCTGTCATCGGGTCTTATCGTAGGGGTAGTGAATTGGGACTGGCTGTCAACGGGTCTTATCGTAGGGGTAGGGAATTGGGACTGGCTGTCAACGGGTCTTATCGTAGGGTAGGGAATTGGGACTGGCTGTCAACGGGTCTTATCGTAGGGGTAGGGAATTGGGACTGGCTGAAAGGAAGAAAGCAATGAATCAAAGCAAACTAAAAGAATGTGTGAAAAGTTAAGATGAGGTCATACTGGTTTTCTGTTTGCCGGTGAGCGGCTGGCTGTCCTGCTGGCCGCTGACAGCATAGATGTTGACGATGTATTCCGTCTCGGGGGTCAGCCCGGTCAGGGTGAAGTGGTTCCTGGATGGCGGCAACCTCTCGTCCTTGGCCCGCCCGCCGCTGGTCATCTGGTAACGAATCCGGTAGCCAGTGATGATGGCGTTGGGGGCCTGCCAGTGCACCGTGAAGGAGTTGGTCAGGACTTCTGAGAACCGCAGACCGCTGGGGGAGTCCAGAGCTGAGGGGAGGAAAAAAACAATCAGTCAGGAGTAATTTAGGAATCATTTTAGGAAACATTGACGACAAAAAAAAAAAGGATAACCAAAACACAAAATCAATCAATCAGGTGAAACTCACTTGTTTTGTGAGTGCCGACCAGAGGGGAGCTCTCCCTCGCTTCATAGACACACACCACACTGACCAGGTACTCTGTGTTGGATATCAGATCTACAGGAACAAGGAAGAACAGTATCAATCAGGGAGTTACAAGAAGAAGCACAACACTATTAACAGACTGTGTGTGCGTGAGTGTGCGTGTGCGTGTGTGTGTGTGCGTGCGTCTTACTCTTAAGAACCACGGTGTCGGCGTTCCTTCCGACGCTGCTTTCTGTGATGTCATCCTCGTCATCGATGGGGTGGTAGCGAATAACGAAGCTGCTGATGTCAGCGGGGTTAGGAACCACAGGAGCTGTCCAGGTCACCTGCATACTGTCAGGACCCACCTCAGGGAAGCCCAGGTTAGTAGGGGCAGGAACGGCTGGGGGTAACGGAGAGATATCAGGTATTAACGGGGTGCGTAACTACAGGAGCTGTCCAGGTCACCTGCATACTGTCAGGACCCACCTCAGGGAAGCCCAGGTTAGTAGGGGCAGGAACGGCTGGGGGTAACGGAGAGATATCAGGTATTAAGTCAGAGAGAGGAGTTGCATCCCAATTCTCCACCCTTTTGGTAGGTGCTTATATCTGTCCTATTTCATGTGAACTTGTGTGAATTGGCAATGTGTTTTTTTTTTCTTCTTCTGTTTTTTACTCCCCCTGAGACACCCGTGATGTCACGGCCAGGGTCAAAGCAGACGCTGGAGGTTAATTAAGTGCTCATTTTTTTCACTTTGTCAGTTCCGGGATTCAAACTAGCAACCTTTCAGTTACTGGCTCAACACGCTAACCGCTACGCTACCTGGTGCTCAAACTCTTCTCTCACGCTCCTGGTCCTGGGTTTTACAACAGTAGAAACTCACTCCAGCCTTAACTAATCCAATGCTTTAAAATCCATGACAGGGAGTGTGTGTAACGGATGTGAAATGTCTAGCTAGTTAGCGGTGGTGCGCGCTAATAGCCTTTCAATCGGTGACGTCACTTGCTCTGAGACCTTGAAAGTAGTGATTCCCCTTGCTCTGCAAGGGCCGCGGCTTTTGTGGAGCGATGGGTAACGATGCTTCGTGGGTGACTGTTGTTGATGTGTGCAGAAGGTCCCTGGTTTGCGCCCGGGTCGGGGCGAGGGGACGGACTAAAGTTAATACTGTTACATGTGCAAGTGTACACTTTGAAGGTAGGAAATTCAGGACGCAGTTATATTGAGGTGTTTAGTCAAGACCATCTGAAATCGAGATACGTTAAAAGGAAACAATATGTTTGAATGTTGAAATCTCTACAGTTTTACGACATCGTTATATAAAGTGAAGGAATAAACTATGTTTGGGGAAAGGAGACAAAGTGGGAGTCACAATGAGCTCCAGCTAGTGTTGAAGAATTCAGATGTAGAAACCGTAGGTTGGGGCAAACTAAAACCATATGGTCCTGAATAGCGTCACACACACACACAGCTTAAAGAGATTAAAACCTTACTAACGTGGGCCATAACGAATGGTAACAAAAAAAAATATATATCTATTTTACTTTTTCATTGTTGGGAATTAAGACTGTAAAAACACCAGGAAATCAACTACAAGTGATTTTAATTTTATTAATTTGTTCCATACTATTCCAACATATAAAAGAGAGACGTGATCGTGTACAAAATGTAAGCAAGGTTTGAAATGATTTGTGTTTTAGTCGAATGGTAGAAACACGATGATCTATAATGGCCGTCGTTTTACAGGCTCTTGACCAATTGTACTTTTTTGTTTGTTGTTGTGCCGTTTAACTTGTTTTTTGTACTTATTGTTTCTGCCATGACGGAAAAGAGCTTCTGGACATTGGAACATCACTCACCTCGAACTGGACAAGGATTTTTTTCTTTAAAATGAGTCGGACGCGAAGGATATACTACTGTAAAAACACCAGGAAATCAGCTACAAGTGCCCCCTCCCCCCCCCTCCCACTCCCCCAGAGTTCCCAGTTGTCCTGAACGCTGTACTAGACGCCAACCACACATACTACACTGACACTCCAACACATTCCTTCAGTCTTCACATACACTGCTGCTACTCTGTTTATTATCTATGCATAGACACTTTACACCCCTATCTACATGTACATATTACCTCAATTACCTCGACTAACCTGTACATTGACTCAGTACCGGTACTCCTTGTATATAGCCTCATTACTTCCTGGTAACCCTGTATATAGCCTCATTACTTCCTGGTAACCCTGTATATAGCCTCATTACTTCCTGGTAACCCTGTATATAGCCTCATTACTTCCTGGTAACCCTGTATATAGCCTCATTACTTCCCGGTAACCCTGTATATAGCCTCATTACTTCCTGGTAACCCTGTATATAGCCTCATTACTTCCTGGTAACCCTGTATATAGCCTCATTACTTCCCGGTAACCCTGTATATAGCCTCATTACTTCCCGATAACCCTGTATATAGCCTCATTACTTCCTGGTAACCCATGTATATAGCCTCATTACTTCCTGGTAACCCTGTATATAGCCTCATTACTTCCTGGTAACCCTGTATATAGCCTCATTACTTCCAGGTAACCCTGTATATAGCCTCATTACTTCCTGGTAACCCTGTATATAGCCTCATTACTTCCTGGTAACCCTGTATATAGCCGCATTACTTCCTGGTAACCCTGTATATAGCTTCATTACTTCCTGGTAACCCCTGTATATAGCCTCATTACTTCCTGGTAACCCTGTATATAGCCTCATTACTTCCTGGTAACCCTGTATATAGCCTCATTACTTCCTGGTAACCCTGTATATAGCCTCATTACTTCCTGGTAACCCTGTATATAGCCTCATTACTTCCTGGTAACCCTGTATATAGCCTCATTACTTCCTGGTAACCCTGTATATAACCTCATTACTTCCTGGTAACCCCTGTATATAGCCTCATTACTTCCTGGTAACCCTGTATATAGCCTCATTACTTCCTGGTAACCCTGTATATAGCCTCATTACTTCCTGGTAACCCTGTATATAGCCTCATTACTTCCTGGTAACCCCTGTATATAGCCTCATTACTTCCTGGTAACCCTGTATATAGCCTCATTACTTCCTGGTAACCCTGTATATAGCCTCATTACTTCCTGGTAACCCTGTATATAGCCTCATTACTTCCTGGTAACCCTGTATATAGCCTCATTACTTCCTGGTAACCCTGTATATAGCCTCATTACTTCCTGGTAACCCTGTATATAACCTCATTACTTCCTGGTAACCCCTGTATATAGCCTCATTACTTCCTGGTAACCCTGTATATAGCCTCATTACTTCCTGGTAACCCTGTATATAGCCTCATTACTTCCTGGTAACCCTGTATATAGCCTCATTACTTCCTGGTAACCCCTGTATATAGCCTCATTACTTCCTGGTAACCCTGTATATAGCCTCATTACTTCCTGGTAACCCTGTATATAGCCTCATTACTTCCTGGTAACCCTGTATATAGCCTCATTACTTCCTGGTAACCCTGTATATAGCCTCATTACTTCCTGGTAACCCTGTATATAGCCTCATTACTTCCCGGTAACCCTGTATATAGCCTCATTACTTCCCGGTAACCCTGTATATAACCTCATTACTTCCTGGATACCCTGTATATAGCATCATTACTTCCCAGTAACCCTGTATATAGTCTCATTACTTCCTGGTAACCCTGTATATAGCCTCATTACTTCCCAGTAACCCTGTATATAGCTTCATTACTTCCTGGTAACCCTGTATATAGCCTCATTACTTCCTGGTAACCCTGTATTTAGCCTCATTACTTCCTGGTAACCCTGTATTTAGCCTTGTTATAGTTATTATTTTTCCTTTAATTTATTTCGCACATTTCTTAATAACTTGTTTTTTTTTACTCTGCACTGTTGGTTAAGGGCTCGTAAGTCAGCATTTCACAGTAAGGTCTAAACCTGTTGTATTCGGCGCATCTGACAAATAAAATTGGATTTGATATAAATATTATATCGGTTGTGGATTATTGCAGTCAATTTGAAGTCTACAAATGATTTGTAATTACGTTTCCTGCCCTACGTGGTTCAGTGTTGAGATGTTTCCCATCAGCCAGACGTAAACGGATTTATGAGACAAACAGAGAAGCAGAAACAAGACGTGCAATCACAGTAACAATGCCAACGTCATTCAAAACTACCATTACACACACACATTACATAATTATATAAAAACACATAAACCAATAGGAATGGGAAGGATAGTAAAATGAGAGTCAGGGTCTCCCTCCCCTGAACTCCTCCTATCCAGGAGGGAAAGTGTTAATTTATTCACAACCATCTTTCGGTCCATGCAAGTTTCTTATCCATTTATAATTATTACCAGTTTGCTGCGTGAGTGTGGTAGGCTCGCTCTCTCCACTCTCTGTCACGGTGATGACTGAAATGTCATAATCGATGCCGGGCTCCAGTCCGTATACGGTGTAATACCCGGTGGTGGCCTCCACCATGTCCTCGAATATGGGTACGCTCTCTCCGGCTGCCATAACCGTGATGCGGTAGCCTGTGACCGCCGTATAGTTCAGTGGGTTCCACTTCAGGCCGATAGTCGTGTCGGTGACGTCGACGAAGTTGAGGTCTGTTAGCTGGGGCACGTCTAGTAGTGGGTTAGAGAGGGAGGGAAGGATGGGAGGGATCGGAGAGGGCGGCCCGGACAGCACAGAGACACAGACACAGGACACAGGACAGACACAGGATAGCGACAGACACAGGACAGAGACAGACACAGGATAGAGACAGACACAGGATAGAGACAGACACAGGATATAGACAGACACAGGATAGAGACAGACACAGGATAGAGACAGACACAGGACAGAGACAGACACAGGACAGAGACAGACACAGGACAGACACAGGACAGACACAGGACAGAGACAGACACAGGACAGACACAGGATAGAGACAGACACAGGATAGAGACAGACACAGGACAGAGACAGACACAGGACAGAGACAGACACAGGACAGAGACAGACACAGGACAGGACAGAGACAGACACAGGACAGAGACAGACACAGGACAGAGACAGACACAGGAGAGAGACAGAAATAAGCAATGTTATTGAGCAGGGCATTATTAAAGCATCTACAGGGTTCAATGAATGAGTATTAATGCCATGGGTTACCAGCTCAGGGTGGTGTGTATGTGGTGCCACCATGGTTATGTTTATCATATCACACTGGTTATGCCCGCATTAATGGTATTCTAACTTCACATTCATGCGCAAAATCTTCAACTGACATCAATTAACGATTGAGATCCATACCCATATCTCATCTAAAAAGGCAGAATGCACAAATTATTCAAATAAAAAAAATATTCAAAAATAATCTAAAAAACAATGAGTGAAAAATTGCTGGCAGTAGCTACAGTACACTCTTAGAAAACAAAAAGGGGGATTCCAAAAGGGTTCTTCGGCTGTTCCCGGAACCCTTTTAGGTTCTAGATAGAACCCTTTCTTTCTAAGGGTGTAGGAACAGGGATATGGGCGAAAATACAGGACGAAAGCAGAGACTGTAGAATCACTAAACAGCTGGTTGTAATGAAGTTATTTCCACCAGTTCTGCCCACCGGGCGAGTAAATACGAGCAATGTCTTGTGTAACGGACATTATATATATATATATATATATATATATACAGTGGGGAGAACAAGTATTTGATACACTGCCGATTTTGCAGGTTTTCCTACTTACAAAGCATGTAGAGGTCTGTCATTTTTATCATAGGTACACTTCAACTGTGAGAGACGGAATCTAAAACAAAAATCCAGAAAATCACATTGTATGATTTTTAAGTAATTAATTTGCATTTTATTGCATGACATAAGTATTTGATCACCTACCAACCAGTAAGAATTCCGGCTCTCACAGACCTGTTAGTTTTTGTTTAAGAAGCCCTCCTGTTCTCCACTCATTACCTGTATTAACTGCACATGTTTGAACTCGTTACCTGTATAAAAGACACCTGTCCACACACTCAATCAAACAGACTCCAACCTCTCCACAATGGCCAAGACCAGAGAGCTGTGTAAGGACATCAGGGATGAAATTGTAGACCTGCACAAGGCTGGGATGGGCTACAGGACAATAGGCAAGCAGCTTGGTGAGAAGGAAACAACTGTTGGCGCAATTATTAGAAAATGGAAGAAGTTCAAGATGACGGTCAATCACCCTCGGTCTGGGGCTCCATGCAAGATTTCACCTCGTGGGGCATCAATGATCATGAGGAAGGTGAGGGATCAGCCCAGAACTACACGGCAGGACCTGGTCAATGACCTGAAGAGAGCTGGGACCACAGTCTCAAAGAAAACCATTAGTAACACACTACGCCGCCATGGATTAAAATCCTGCAGCGCACGCAAGGTCCCCCTGCTCAAGCCAGCGCATGTCCAGGTTCGTCTGAAGTTTGCCAATGACCATCTGGATGATCCAGAGGAGGAATGGGAGAAGGTCATGTGGTTTGATGTGACAAAAATAGAGCTTTTTGGTCTAAACTCCACTCGCCGTGTTTGGAGGAAGAAGAAGGATGAGTACAACCCCAAGAACACCATCCCAACCGTGAGGCATGGAGGTGGAAACATCATTCTTTGGGGATGCTTTTCTGCAAAGGGCACAGGGCGGCTGCACTGTATTGAGGGGAGGATGGATGGGGCCATGTATCGCGAGATCTTGGCCAACAACCTCCTTCCCTCAGTAAGAGCATTGAGATGGGTCGTGGCTGGGTCTTCCAGCATGACAACGACCCGAAACACACAGCCAGGGCAACTAAGGAGTGGCTCCGTAAGAAGCATCTCAAGGTCCTGGAGTGGCCTAGCCAGTCTCCAGACCTGAACCCAATAGAAAATCTTTGGAGGGAGCTGAAAGTCCGTATTGCCCAGCGACAGCCCCGAAACCTGAAGGATCTGGAGAACGTCTGTATGGAGGAGTGGGCCAAAATCCCTGCTGCAGTGTGTACAAACCTGGTCAAGAACTACAGGAAACGTATGATCTCTGTAATTGCAAACAAAGGTTTCTGTACCCAATATTAAGTTCTGCTTTTCTGATGTATCAAATACTTATGTCATGCAATAAAATGCAAATGAATTACTTAAAAATCATACAATGTGATTTTCTGGATTTTTGTTTTAGATTCTGTCTCTCACAGTTGAAGTGTATCTATGATAAAAATTACAGACCTCTACATGCTTTGTAAGTAGGAAAACCTGCAAAATCGGCAGTGTATCAAATACTTGTTCTCCCCACTGTATATATATATAACGAAGAGGTCTGAGTACGAGAGATCTGATGGAACCCTGCCAGACACTCTTGTCCACGTCATTGAAGTCTATATAACGAGAGTCACTAGTCACTTTTTTTTGTTGCTTAATTTACCCCATATTTACAGTGCCTTCATAAAGTATTCATACCCCTCGACTTAGTCCACATTTTGTTTTGTTACAGCCTGAATTCAACAAGGGATTAAATAGATTTTTCCCCCACCCATCTATACACAATACCCCATACTTTCAAAGTGAAAACAAGTTTACATTTTTTAATAAAAATGTATAAACCTATGTAATATCTAATTTGCATAAGTATTCATACCCTTGAGTCAGTAGAAGCGCATTTGGCAGCAATTATAGCTGTGAGTCTTTCTGGGTAAGTCTCAAAGAGCTTTCCACACCTGGATTCTTCAAGCTCTGTCAAATTGGTTGTTGATCATTGCTAGACAACCATTTTTCAGGTCTTGCCATAAAGTTGTGACTTAAATCTACTTGCAAACTTAACTCAGCCACTCAGGAATATTCCCTGTCTTCTTGGTAAGCACCCCCAGTATAGATTTGGCCTTGTGTTTTAGGTCATTGTCCTCCTGAAAGGTAAATTTGTCACCCAGTGTCTGGTGGGAATTTGTCACCCAGTGTCGCCTGTGCTTAGCTCGATTACGTTTCTTTTTTATTCTGAAACACTCTCCAGTCCTTAACAATTACAAGCATACCCATAACATGATGCAGCCACCACCATGCTTGAAAATATGGAGAGTGGTACTCAGTAATGTGTTGTATTAGCCCCCAAACATAACACTTTGTATTCAGGATGAAAAGTGAATTGCTTCACCACCTTTTTTGCAGTATTACTTTAGTTCCTTGATGCAAACAGGATGCATGTTTTGGAATATTTTTTATTCCGTACAGGGTTCCTTCTTTTCACTCTGTCAATTAGGTTAATATTGTAGAGTAGCTACAAGGTTGTTGACCCATCCTCAGCTGTCTCCTATCACAGCCATTAAACTCTGTAACTGTTTTAAAGTCACCATTGGCTTCATGGTGAAATCCCTGAGTGGTTTCCTTCCTCTCCAGCAACTGAGTTAGGAAGGACGCCTGTATCTGTGTAGTGACTGGGTGTATTGATACACCATCCAAAGTGTAATTAATAACTTCACGATGCTCAAAAGGGATATTCAATGTCTGCTCTTTTTATTTTTACCCATCTACCAATAGGTACCCTTCTTTGCAAAACATTAGAAAACCTCCCTGGTCTTTGTGGGTGACTGAGGGACCTTACAGATAATTATACGAGTGGGCTACAGAGATGAGATAGTTATTCAAAAATCATGTTAAACACTATTATTACAACTTATTATGTGACTTGTTAAGCCAATTTCTATTCCTGGACTTATTTTGACACTTTTTGACTCAAGACACTTCAGTATTACATTTCTTATTCATTTGTGAGATTTTTAAATATTTTTTACAATAAATAATTCCACTTTTGCATTATGGGTATTGTGTGTAGACCAGTGACAAACAAATCCATTTTAAATTCAGGCTGCAACACAACAAAACGTGGAAAAAGTCTAGGAGTGTTAACTTTCTGAAGGCTCTGTACATATTACCTCAATCACCTCCACTACCTCGTACCCCTTCACATTGACTCAGTACTGGTACTCCTTGTATATAGTCTCATTACTACCTCGTACCCCTTCACATTGACTCAGTACTGGTACTCCTTGTATATAGTCTCATTACTACCTCGTACCCCTTCACATTGACTCAGTACTGGTACTCCTTGTATATAGTCTCATTACTACCTCGTACCCCTGCACATTGACTCAGTACTGGTACTCCTTGTATATAGCCTTTGTATTTTATTCTGTTACCATTTCCTTTGTGTGCTAATTTCCTTACTTTTTAACTCTGCATTGTTGGTTAATAAGGGCTCTTAAGTAAGCATTTCACAGTAAAGTCTGCACCTGTTGTATTTGGCGCATGTGACAAATAAAATTAGATTTTGTTTTGAAAGAGGTCTGAGTAGGAGAGATATGATCGAACCCTGCCGGACACTCCTCTCCACATCATGATGTCACAGGGCAGGGGTGACGGGGTCAAAGGTCACCTGACATTAGGCCACACCCACACCTACCTTGAGTAACGGTGGCGGAGACAGGAACGCTCTCCATGTCGTCTTTAACGGTGAAGACGCTGACGTTGTACTCCACGCCAGGGCTGAGGTTCTCCAGCGTGCACGAGGTCTCACCCGCCTTCACAAACTCCTCCAGGCTGTTTCCTCGCTGCCCGTTGGTTGGCGTGCATGTCACTCTGTAGCCGGTGATGTCTGATTGGATGGCATGGATAAAATGTGAGAATGGACAGTGATTATAAACTGGACAGAAGACGTAAAAAAATAAGTCTGAACATTTAAATCTGGACATATAGTCTCTGTAATCTTCGTCCTAAATCAAAAAAACATGATCTTTTTTTTGAACTGGGTCATATGAGGTGTGCCAGTATAAACACTGCACTCTGGCTGACCCTGTAGGTGTGGCTATGTGAGCGAGTGACTGGTTGGGTTATTATCTAGACTTCAAAGTAAATGGAACATAAGTATCATGGCTCTGACCTGGGGTGCTGGCTTCGGTCCACTGGACAGTCAGCTCTCCTCTGTCAGGGTGGGACTCCAGTTTGAGGTCAGTAGGAGGAGACAGAGCTGGAGGAGGATAAGGGGAATAAGATGAGATGATTGGGTAAAGTTGACTCGTTCAATACTATAACCTGGTCATAATGGCTACTCCATCCATACTATAACCTGGTCAGACCGGCTACTCCATCCATACTATAACCTGGTCAGACCGGCTACTCCATCCATACTATAACCTGGTCAGACCGGCTACTCCATCCATACTATAACCTGGTCAGAACGGCTACTCCATCCATACTATAACCTGGTCAGAACGGCTACTCCATCCATACTATAACCTGGTCAGAACGGCTACTCCATCCATACTATAACCTGGTCAGAACGGCTACTCCATCCATACTATAACCTGGTCAGAACGGCTACTCCATCCATACTATAACCTGGTCAGACCGGCTACTCCATCCATACTATAACCTGGTCAGAACGGCTACTCCATCCATACTATAACCTGGTCAGAACGGCTACTCCATCTATACTATAACCTGGTCAGAAAGGCTACTCCATCCATACTATAACCTGGTCAGAACGGTTACTAAATACAATACTATACTCAATACTTTCGGGGACAAGTCATTATCCTCCAATTGATGTTGTTGGAGAATATATTCTCTATCAAATCAAATATTATTGGTCACATGCTTCGTAGACAACAGGTGTAGACTACCGGTGAAATGCTTACTGAGTTAAAGATGAAAACAAATTGAATAAAAATATAAATAGTGACGAGTAATAAATACACAGTGAATAACAATAATGAGATTATATATATATATTAGTAGAAAATAACATGGCTATCCTCTGATCACTCACGTGTGACTATGCGGCGTGTGATTGGGTTGCCCTGCTCATATCCGTTGACGATTGGCTGAACGCTGTAGGTGTACTCAACCCCAGGGGTCAGGCCTGAGATATAAATGCTGCCCGAGTTAGAGGTCACATCTCTGGGGGCCTCGCCTCCCTGACTGGGCCTCACCGTCAACTACATTGGGAGAGGAGACAGAGAGCGAGAGAGACACACACACACACACACACACACACACACACACACACACACACACACACACACACACACACACACACACACACACACACAGGGGGCACAGGTGAGAGGGATACACACGGACTAAACACGGCAAAGGTGAAGAGAGAGAGGTTAGCCCTTTCCCAGGACCACAGGAGCCAGAGCACATTCACAACTCTAGTCTGAAATAGTTGGACCAATAACGTGTGTGTTGGTGTACCTTGTATCCCACTCGGGGTACGGGTGTCCAGGAGATGATGATGGAGGTGTCTGTGACATCAGTACTGAAGCGAGGGGCGTTCCCCATTAGCTGAGCTGAATAGAACACACAGGGTCAGAGGTCAAGGGTCAGGAATAGTTGAAACAAACGACGAACTCCCAAAATCATATCCCTGCTCAACGCAAACCTACTGTATATGTACACACTTTCCCCCTGACTAGTCAAACGGACCAAGGAGTCTACTGACAAAGAATCTGGCCTTGTCCGGGACATTTAAAAGTTAAACGAGAAGCTGTGCTGGAAGTTAGAATGTGCTTCAAACTTTTGAGTCATTGAGACGCAGACGATTTCAGTTTGACAAACTGAGAACCAGTTAGTCGGATAATTAGTTAAGAAAGGAGTTGAATAAAGACCCCCAAAACAGTACACTAGTCTTGGATACTACTCACTGGTGGAGAAGGTCCTGGAGGCGCCCTCACTGAGCGTATTGTCCTGTTCAGAGTGCAGGATGGCCGTGTACTCCGTGTCTGGGCGGAGGTTGAGCAGGGTGTACTGAGACAGGCGGGCGGGCAGGCGTAGCTGTTTAGGGTTGGATCCCTCCAGGGTCAGGAACAGACGGTATCCGGTGATGCGGGCCCGGGGAGGCCCCCACATGATCAGAGCGCTGTCCTCAGTTACGTTGGTGAAATGAACATCAGCAGGGGAATCAGGCTCTGACGACAAAAAAAAAAAAAAAAAAAGTGTTTGAGATCGACAACGTTGCAGTCAGATTGTACAGAATCACTGATCTACAAAAGATTAGCGATTCTATGTCTTGTCTCAATTGAGACTGTAGCAGTAATATTTACAGTACTAAGTTTGACTGGACAGTAATATATATTTTTTTGTAATAGAAAAACCGATTACAAATTGACAATTGTTGATGGGATAAGTTTGCCTATACTTACTGGTAGCCTGCTCTGCAACCAGCGGCTGGCTCTCCTCTCCTCCCTTGACGGTGTAGATGCTGAAGCGGTACGGAGTCCCCGGGGTCAGGTGGGTGACCTCTGCATAGGCGTTGTGTGTGACGGGGAGCTGGAGTTCTCTCTGAGGGGTCCCGTCGGGACCGACGGGGGCCACAGTCACTCTGTACCCAGACACGTCAGTAGGGGGTCCCGTCCAGGTGATGGTGATCTTCACGTCAGACACCTCGAAGAACTGCAAGTCTGTAGGAGACGGGACTTCCTCTGTGGACAGGAAACAGGAAGTTGTCAGATATTGACGGGAAGTAATGTGTTTTTTTTTTAACAGTATTATCTCCATATAACCCTGATGAAACTAGGGCTGTGTCCTCAATGCTCATTGGAGGAGAGAGGATCCAAAGTCCTTTTTTCCAAGGGAGTCTGGGTCGCTCTCTCTCTCTCCAAGGGAGTCTGGGTCTATTTATCATTCCCTAAATCAGTATGTAGCAGGCTGAACCACATAAGACTTACTGATGGACTGTCTTACAGCAGTCGATCCAAAGAAGGGTCTCGCAAATGATTCGCACTCGTACATCGGTCTACATAGCTATACAACCTAAGCAGCTTTACACTTTCCAGCTGTTTTGGCCTCATATTTGACCAGGATTCCCAGGAGTCCCAGAATAGCTTGCACAACTCTTTCCATTGGACCATTAAAATGGGAGCATTTTGGGCTGTGAACAGGAAATGCATCATCCAAACTTTCCATTGTGGAATCTAAATCCTGAACGATATGTTCTAGAGGGATTTAAAAAAGGGAAAAGGGTCCGTTTTAACTGAGAGCTGATATCTTCTGAACTAACTAGTAAATACACCGTTTGGGGTTAAGATCGAACACAAACTACAGTCTATTGTTGTTGTCTTTAGGTCTCTCTTTACGTAGTGTCTCTCTTGTCGTGATGTGTGTTTTTGGCGTATATTTTTTATTTTATTTTTAATCCCAGCCCTCGTCCCCGCAGGAGGCCTTTTGCGTTCTAGTAGGGGCCATCATTGTAAATAAGAATTTGTTATTTTTAACTAACTTGCCTAGTTAAATAAAAGGTTAAATAAAATAAAAATATAGGTAGGTAATGAGACTGTCAGGACCTAGCCTCAAGTCAATTCACACACACTACATTACAATACCTGGTAAGGGTTCTCCGGCTGTGTTGACCTGTACGAACACAGGTTCACTCTCCAGACTATCCTCCACTGCGTAGATACTGATGTTGTAGAGCAGGCCTGGTCGAAGGTCACTCAAAGTCACAGAGGTCGCGGTGTCCGGCAGGGTGAGCTCCGTCGCAGCTCCGTTGTGGCTGCCCTCTACAGACGGGGTGTAGATCACACGGTAACCTGTAGGAGAGGAGATACACTGTCATTACTTATGGTAACGGTGAACAGACATTATCACCCATTACCTTCCCTACATGGAGAATTCTGTCAATTCAATAAATGTAAAAAATATATATATTTTAATTTTAAACATCAATCTGGTGAGAGATTGCCTCGGTCTTAGTATTTTTGGACGGGGGGCTGGCTTGTTGAGCTTTTGTAAAATCATTCAGTTTAATAATTTGTAATATGTATGTTTCTATAGACATGAGATGAGAAAAGTCCCCATTCACTCAGTAGTCTCCTGTAAGGAGCTCTGGCTGCGTTTACACACGCAGCCCAAATTAGATTTTTTATTTGTCTTTTTTTTTTTTTTTTTACCAGTTAGATCAGATATTTTTTCCCAATAATTGGGCAAAGATCAGAATTGGGCTGCCTGTGTAAACTCAGCCTCTATGTGTGTACTGACCTGTGATAGGAGCCAGGGGTTTCTCCCAGCTGACTATGATAGAGGTCTCTCCCACCTCGTCCACCTCGTGGTCAGAGGGAGCGTCGGGAGCTGGAAGAGGAGCAGAGGAGAGATACAGTATATACATACTGTAGAAATGGTCTGTGTGCGTCTGTCCATGTACGTCTGTCCGTGTGCGTCTGTCAGTCAGTCTGCGTGTCCGTCTGTCAATCAGTCTGCGTGTCCGTCTGTCAGTCAGTCTGCGTGTCCGTCTGTCAATCAGTCTGCGTGTCCGTCTGTCAGTCAGTCTGCGTGTCCGTCTGTCAGTCAGTCTGCGTGTCCGTCTGTCAATCAGTCTGCGTGTCCGTCTGTCAGTCAGTCTGCGTGTCCGTCTGTCAATCAGTCTGCGTGTCCGTCTGTCAATCAGTCTGCGTGTCCGTCTGTCAGTCAGTCTGCGTGTCCGTCTGTCCGTCTGTCTGCGTGTCCGTCTGTCTGCGTGTCCGTCGCTGTACCCACCAGTGGTCTGAGAGGTTGTGAGGATGAGGTTGGGCTCTCCAGCAGGCGTCACCTCGTACACATTCACAGTGTATTTCCTTCCAGGAAGCAGCTCATTGATGTTCACAGAGGTAGCGGTGCGGGGGAGATCTGGAGACAGACAAGCATGTTAGGACCAATGATGTTGATAAACCCTGGATTAATGATATAATATAGATATTTATTTTTTTAAATCATGTTTAACTCGCATAATATAACTTAAAAGTCTGCATTAAGGTGTCTGTAATATAATAAACGTGGCCAAAACACATGTAGACATTCATAAATGCATTTTTTTTTATAGCTTTCAAAATATTTTTGACAATAGTGGGCGAAGAGGGGAGTGCCAAGATGGAGGTCCGGTGTCTTCAACACAGCGCCCCCTATCAGTCATCTAGTGTATTTATATATTTATGTATCTCATTGGTTAGAACAATATACTTGAGTGGAGCAGTTTCACAGTCTAGTCATTGTGTCTATCGATACATTACTACAAAATATACAGATAACACAGCATCAATATACAGATAACACAGCATCAATATACAGATAACACAGCATCAATATACAGATAACACAGCATCAATATACAGATAACACAGCATCAATATACAGATAACACAGCAACAATATACAGATAACACAGCATCAATATACAGATAACACAGCAACAATATACAGATAACACAGCATCAATATACAGATAACACAGCAACAATATACAGATAACACAGCATCAATATACAGATAACACAGCATCAATATACAGAAAACACAGCATCAATATACAGATAACACAGCATCAATATACAGATAACACAGCATCAATATACAGACAACACAGCATCAATATACAGACAACACAGCATCAATATACAGACAACACAGCATCAATATACAGATAACACAGCATCAATATACAGATAACACAGCATCAATATACAGATAACACAGCATCAATATACAGACAACACAGCATCAATATACAGATAACACAGCAACAACCTGTGCTAACTTGACAAAGTATTAAGAGGAGGTTAAAGGTCACAGTCAGTACTAATGAATAGTAATACGTCAGGTATTATCGTATAGTGTACACACTAAACAGATTATTAGACATTGTCTTAAAAGTTTTTCTACCACCGGGCACAGACGTCAATTCAACGTCTATTCCAAATTGGTTAAACGTAATTTAACTGAAATGACGTTGAAACAACGTTGATTTAACCAATGTGTGCCCGGTGGGTTGTTCCATTACCGAGAATCATGGGCTGTCCTCTCTCTTGTCCCTCCTCGCTGAGCTCGTACTCGATCCTGAAGCCAGACACGGTGTCAGAGGCAGACATCCAGGAGATGACAAAGCTGCTGGAAGTGATCTCTGTAACAGACTCACTGATGTCCACCACCGGAGGAGGCTGGGTGGTCTCTCCCTCGGAGGTCGCCACTGAAAGAAAGATCAGACGATCAGATATAAACCTGGGAATGGGAGGAATGGCCTGTGGACAGAGATTTTTTCTTTTTTTTAAGCGATTTTCAAGACTTTCACATATCTCAAGATGGCTGTTGCTCAATGCCATTCCTCAAGCAGAAATCATATTTTTAAACATCAATCACAGGTAGTTTATCTGTGTTAGTTTGAATCTGATTCCCCGGGCCAAAATATCAATAACACAAGGAGACAGAATACAACAGGAGTGTAGTCCTACTGTAGTCCTACGGTAGTCCTACTGTAGTCCTACTGTAGTCCTACTGTAGTCATACTGTAGTCCTACTGTAGTCCTACTGTAGTCCTACTGTAGTTCTACTGTAGTCCTACTGTAGTCCTACTGTAGTCCTACGGTAGTCCTACTGTAGTCCTACGGTAGTCCTACTATAGTCCTACGGTAGTCCTACTCACAGGAACCATATGTGGTGGTGAAGTCGAAGCGTGTGACCTCGCGGCGTCCGAAACGTAGCACACTGATCAGCTGACCCTCGTAGGTGATGCCTGGCTTCAGGCCAGCGATAGTGTAGGAGTTGAGGTGGCCCGGGATATTCACCTCTCGCCAAGGGGTACGGGTGTTTTTCTACCCCAAACAAGAGAGGAGACAGAGAGATAATATTGTACATTATATTATTGATTTCAACAACAAAAAAGGTAGCTGCATGTTGCCTTCTTTAAGGCCAGTTTAGGAAGTCAAGTAAAGTAAGTAAGTAAGTAAAGTACTTAATTAGTTTATGGGGGGTATCTGTACTTTACTATTTATAGTTTTTGATAACTTTAACTTCATTCCTAAAGAAAATTATGTACTTTTTCAAATCAATACATTTTCCCCTGACACCCAAAAAGTACATATTGAATGCTTTAGCAGGACAGGAAAACGGTCTAATTCACACACTTATCAAGAAAACATCCCTGGTCGTCCCCACTGCCTCTGATCTGGAGGACTCACTAAACAGAGAACATCCCTGGTCGTCCCTACTGCCTCTGATCTGGAGGACTCACTAAACAGAGAACATCCCTGGTCGTCCCTACTGCCTCTTATCTGGCGGACTCACTAAACACTAACGCTTCGTTTGTAAATTATTTTGGAGTGTGCCCCATGCTATCTGCAAACATTTTTTTTAAAGAAAATGTGGCTGTCTGCTTTGCAGAATAAGGAATTTGAAATAATTTAAACTTTTACTTTTTGATACTTCAGTATATACTTTTAGACTTTTACTCAAGTAGTATTTTACTTGGTGACTTTCACTTTTACTTGAGTAATTTTCCTTTAAAAAAAGGTATCTTTACTTTTACTCAAGTTTGACAAATTGGGTACTTTTCTCCCCAACACTGAGTATAGGAGCCAGTTTCCTGAATATTTGGCCAAAAGAGCAGAATTTGTCTGCTTGTGGAAACACAGGCATATGTAGCCTAGTTCTTGACTGACCCTCAATGGAGATTCTCTTTTCGTTTCAGTGTCTGATTTTAACTTCAGGACCTTCAGGTTTAATCTATGTCTAGGAATACCAAACCCTAGAGTTCAGCGCTACATCTGGTGCCCACAATATTATGTGGAATTCAAACTGCATGTAAAACTGCTTTAGGAGTTCAACGTTACCTATATCATCTGGTGAATATTAACCTCCAGATTCTGGAATCTCGGCCTACTCTGGAATCTCCGCCTACTCTGGAATCTCCGCCTACTCTGGAATATCCGCCTACTCTGGAATCTCCGCCAACTCTGGAATCTCGGCCTACTCTAGAATCTCGCCTACTCTGGAATATCCGCCTACTCTGGAATCTCCGCCTACTCTGGAATCTCCGCCTACTCTGGAATCTCCGCCTACTCTGGAATCTCCGCCTACTCTGGAATCTCCGCCTACTCTAGAATCTCCGCCTACTCTGGAATCTCCGCCTACTCTGGAATCTCCGCCTACTCTGGAATCTCCGCCTACTCTGGAATCTCCGCCTACTCTGGAATCTCCGCCTACTCTGGAATCTCCGCCTACTCTGGAATCTCGGCCTACTCTGGAATCTCGGCCTACTCTGGAATCTCGGCCTACTCTGGAATCTCGGCCTACTCTGGAATCTCCGCCTACTCTGGAATCTCCGCCTACTCTGGAATCTCGCCCTACTCTGAAATCTCCGCCTACTCTGGAATCTCCGCCTACTCTGGAATCTCCGCCTACTCTGGAATCTCCGCCTACTCTGGAATCTCGCCTACTCTGGAATCTCGGCCTACTCTGGAATCTCGCCTACTCACCACTCTCCACTTGAGTATGTACTGTGTGATGTGTGCGGAGGACGGGGCGTTCCACTGGATGGGGTGGGAGTTGGGCTGGTTACCAGACTCGGAGATGATCACCTGGACTGGACGGTTACCACCTGGGAGAGAGGGATAAAGCATGCCACAGTTGAAACACGCCATACAGAGGAAGATAAATTACACTAGTACAGCATTGAAACACTTTCAACAACACACCATCTGATAGAGGAGCAGACAGACTGTATTATAGGTTAGTGGTGAAACTATATCTCACCAACACACCATCATCTGATAGCAATTGACAGTAGCGATTTGTTAAAGCATTTTAACTGCATAATGTGAAATCTAGATACCCACCAAGCACTGGAATTAAAGTGAAACAAATCTGGAAAAACACAACTAATTTGAAATCTAAACAACAACAAAAAAAGATTACAATTTCAGAAAGCTCGCAGTTAAAACCAGCTCTGAAATGGTAGGTTGTACAGTGTGGTACATAAGAAGCTCAGGTACTGCAACAAAATGGGGGTGAAGTAGCATATCCCTGTGAGATTCTTGTTAGCTGGGGTTTCAGCATGCAGAGCAGAGCCAGAGAGCAAGAGAGAGAGAGAGACAGAGAGAGAGAGAAAGAGAGAGAGAGAGAGAGAGAGAGAGAGAGAGAGAGAGATAGAGAGAGAGAGAAAGAGAGAGAGAAAGAGAGAGAGACAGAGAGAGAGAGAAAGAGAGAGAGAAAGAGAGAGAGACAGAGAGAGAGAGAGAGAGAGAGAGAGAGAGAGAGAGAGAGAGAGAGAGAGAGAGAGAGAGAGAGAACTACCCTCAGCTCCTTCACTAGACCTGTTGATGTAAACATAGCTCCACTGCTACAGCAATATAAACTATATAAACTACACCTTCAGAGCCAACGATAGCATGTTTCCCTAAATTACTACTTTCAATGTATGCGTGCAGGAAGTCACCTTGGGTAAAAAAGAGTCTGCTAAAATGGCATATGTATATATATATTATTATAGATTAGGCTTGGGCGGTATACTGTATATAGCAGTGTATTTGGAAATAGCCACGGGATGTTTTTTTTTAATACCTTCAAAACTATTTCTTTGAAGTTTTTCAATACTTGGAGCTACTGTGGACTTCTGTCTGTTGGCATCTGATGAAAATGAAGTTTTTTTCTGACGAATGTTTTTGCACTAATGTATTTTCTGTGAATGAACTCTTCTGTTTACAATAAAAAAGCAAGGTCTTTTTTTTTGGGGGGGGGGGGGGGGAATAACGATGCATGGCCATCATATTTGTAATGTTTATCAAAGAAAGAACGTAGCCAGCTATATTTCCTAATGTTTTGTTTAAAGTTAATCTTGCATTCTAAAATCTGTGTTTACAAAAATGCAGCAAGATAATTTATATGCGTATTATTTATTTATTTCCTGCATGAAAAACACAGAATTCTGTGTTAACACGACTACTAAGTTGAACTTGGTATCTAAGTGGCTGCAATAGTAAGGTGATCATATAGTGTTGGCTTTCTGCTGTGTTGGAGATATCTGTACAGCTGCCATCTTGATTTCCTTCCATTTTTCCCCCTCCTCTGTTCTCAGGCCGTGTGCCCCCCCCCCCCCCCCCCCCCCCCCCCATCTTCTCCAAGCAGAGCAGGCAGGCCCGTTGCCTTAGTAACTCCTGACTCCACACATTCACACCCTATACACATGCTGCTCCAGAGCCAGTATATTTCTTCCTTCAGACAAGCAGCAACATGTTGTTCATTGGCACAGTGTCTGTCATTCACATACGGTTGTAAATGTCCAAACTCACCAACACTGACATTCGGTAACTCCTACCTATAAAATATATACTTTTATGAGCTAGTTTGCCGGTCTTTGCAATGAATTTCCTTTCGTTTGCGCTCATTAGCATATTTAGCTAGCAGCCTCAATGGAAATTCGATATTACCTGTGCTCATTTTATTAGCATTCTGGTAATAGACGACCAATGGGCCAAGGGATTTTTTTTTTTTCTTCAACAGCACTCTGTAAGGTAGCACCATAGTGTAGCCGGAGGACAGCTAGCTTCCGTCCTCCTCTGGGTACATTGACTTCAATACAAAACCTAGGAGGCTCATGGTTCTCACCCCCTTCCGTAGACTTACACAGTAATTATGACAACTTCCGGAGGACGTCCTCCAGTCTATCAGAGCTCTTGCAGCATGAACTGACATGTTGTCCATCCAATCAAAGGATCAGAGAATGAATCTAGTACTGAAAGCATAAGCTACAGCTAGCTAACACTGCAGTGTATAAAATGTGGTGAGTAGTTGACTCAAAGAGAGAGGAAGACAATAGTTGAACAGTTTTTAACAAATGAGTTTCTTCCAAAATGAAGGAGAAGCAAATTTAAATTTTTTGTTCACTTTCACTTACTTAGCTAGCAAATGCAGCCAGTTAGTTTAGCCTACTCAAACAGAGGAATGCGATGTTAGCTAGCTAGCTGGCTATGCAACAGAACACTTGAACTCTTCCAAGGCAAGGTAAGCTTTTGGTTTTACAAATGTATTGCCACTGGGGGCCAGTGTAAGTGCTAAACTGCTTAATAACGTAACTGCATGATTGTAGCGGGTTTACTAACGCGTTAGTTCTAGTAGCTATGTTGACTAGGACGTTACTTTAGCTAATATGGTGATAACGATGTGGTTTGGCTTGGAAATATTTTTTTCGCCTGGTCACATACAGCTGATGTATTGGGCCGGCAGGGTAGCCTAGTGGTTAGAACGTTGGGCTAGTAACCAAAAGGTTCAAATCCCTGAGCTGACAAGGTACACATCTGTCGTTCTGCCTCTGAACAAGGCAGTTAACCCACTGTTCCCTGGTAGGCCATCATTGAAAATAAGAATATGTTCTTAACTGACTTGCCTGGTTAAATAAAGGTAAAATAAATACATAAAATTGTGCATGACAGTCCACAAGTGAAGGGAAAAGGTGAGAGGAGAGCGCATAGATGCGAGAAAGAATAAAACGTGGCTGCTATGAAAGTGAACTGTGTTAACGCATGATCAGGGGTGTATTCATTCCGCCGATTCTGTTTAAAAACGTTTCTTAAAAACGGAAACAAACGGAACAAAAACAGGGATATACAAACCTAAATTTGTCCAATAGAAACTTCTGTTTGCAACTGTTGGACCAATGATTAAACCCTATATCAGCTTGATGCAGGCAAGAGTGTGCAAGGCGGTATTGAATATGTAACTGTCTGTCCTTGTGTCACTCGGTGAAGGCTGGTGGGAGGAGCTATAGGAGGACGGGCTCATTGTAATGGCTGGAATGAAATGATTGGAACAGGAGTTAAACATTGATACAGTTCCATTTCAGCCATTACAATGAGCCCATCCTCCTATAGCTCCTCCCACCAGCCTCCACTGGCATCACCTCAAAATCTCTCTCTCGACCTATGTGCACCTACGTTGTAAACTTTCATTCATAGGCTGGGTTGTAGCAACCTCATGATGGGTATAGGAACAACTAGAGTATCATTTAGTAGCCTAAACCTATCGGTGTTACATTGAACTGGGTGAATGGAATAATGAATGACAGTCATCTAATATGCTTTAATTGAGATAAGGCCGTGCTCATGAGTAAAATATAATAATCCTCCCTCATCGGCCCTGAAGGCGGTAATACCGTAAATCCCGGGATGAGAGAAGGATGATATGAACATCTAGATAACCATGTTATAAAATGGATAATCCAATCCCTTCGGGATATAAAAACTGAGTTCTATGACTACAGACATAATCCTGACAATTGGAAGTTCAAACTGTAGTTTTCTGTCGAGAATCCAGTTTAACTCTTGAAGTACTGTTTTACATAGAAAGTCTTGTATCAAAGCCCCTCAGCAAGTGGATCGGTTAACACCACGCTAGGATAGGATAGTCTACATGACCTTGGGCACAATCTGGTCTCAATTTCTCCTAATTACAGTTCCTAAGGGCCAAATGACTGGGAAGGTTTTATACAGTGTTTAAATCCCACTTAGTCTGCACTAGGTCCCAGCAGCCAACCACCACCAGGCTCTCTAACCCTCCTTTCCAGACATGGGTTTAAAGAATATTCAAATTGGTTTTCATATACTTTATCTGTGTTTGATTGGCACAACGGAACCAATAGAATTGTCACAAAACTGCAAAACCATGCCCATCTAGGATAGCAGACTCCAAGCAGACTAGAGTAAACACTAAAAGTATTTGATAGTATTTGAACCCAGGGCTGCACTTCTTCCCAGTCATCTCACATCTGTATGTCATTAAGGGAAGTTATTACAGTGAGCTGGGGTTGTGCTTCGCTTTAAACAAAAACGCCGGGGCTTTTCTTTTTTTCAACCTAGTCTAGAGCGGACACACTTTCTTTGTGTCGCTTCAAATGACAACAGCCATGGGATATTGTGTTAAAGGGTGCTGAGAGCAATGTTGAGAGTGAGATAAAGAAAGTATTCGAAGATTTCTTTTAGTGCAAATAGTCTCTTAACATGTCACACAGGATTATAAGTAAAACCATTGCCAGGTCATATGACTGCTGGAAAAACTGTAAACAGCTGCCAACATTGAGATTGATCATAGCCCTTTTCCTTCTTCTTTCTTTCTCCTAAAATGACTCATACTGTCACGTTCCTGACCTGTTTTCTGTTGTTTTGTATGTGTGTGATGGTCAGGGCGTGAGTTTTGGGTGGGCAGTCTATGTTTGCTGTTTCTATGTTGGTTTTGGGTTGCCTGGTATGGCTCTTAATTAGAGGCAGGTGTTTTGCGTTTTCCTCTAATTGAGAGTCATATTAAGGTAGGTTGTTCTCACTGTTTGTTTGTGGGTGATTGTCTCCTGTGTCCTTGTCGGTGTACCACACGGGACTGTAGCGGTTGTTCGGTTTTTGTGTAGTCTGTTTTCCCTGTCCGTGCGTTCTTCGTGTTTTATGTAAGTACTCTCGTTCAGGTCTGTCTTCTTCGTTTTGTTGTTTTGTAAAATATTCAAGTGTTCTTCGTGTGTTTAGTTTTGTCTTGTAAATAAAGTTTCATGATGTATTCAAAACCCGCTGCACGTTGGTCAAATCCATGCTACTCCTCTTCTGATGAGGAGAAGGAGGAAGCGCGTTACAGAATCACCCACCTTACCCAGATCAAGCAGCGGGTTAATGGACAGCAACGACAGCGCACGAAGCAGGATTTATGGTCTTGGGAGCAAGTATTCAACGGAGAAGGACCCTGGGCTAAGGTGGGAGAGAATCGCCGCTCTCGGGAGGAGAAGGAGGCAGCCACAGCCCAGGAGCGCTGGTATGAGGAGGCAGCGCTGCGACGCGGTTGGGAGCCCGAGAGTCAGACCCAAAAATTTCTTGGGGGGGGGCACACGAGGAGTGTGGCAAAGCCGGGTAGGATACCTGAGCCAACTCCCCGTGCTTACCGTGGAGTGAGAGAGCGTCGTACTGGTCAGACACCGTGTTATGCGGTAAAGCGCACGGTGTCCCCAGTACGCGTGCTTAGCCCAGTGCGGGCTATTCCACCTTGCTGCACTGGGAGGGCTAGGTTGGGCATCGAGCCAGATGTCATGAAGCCGGCCCAACGTATCTGGTCTCCAGTACGTCTCCTCGGGCCGGCATACATGGCACCAGCCTTACGAATGGTGTCCCCGGTTCGCCAGCATAGCCCAGTGCGGGCTATTCCACCTCGCCGCACTGGCAGGGCTACGGGCACCATTCAACCTGGTAAGGTTGGGCAGGCTCGGTGCTCAAGAGCACGTGTCCTCCTTCACGGTCCGGTATACCCGGTGCCACCTCCAAGTACCAGTCCACCGGTGGCAGCCCCCCGCACCAGGCTGTCTCTCCGGGTTCTCTCTCCAGCTGCTCCCACCTGTCCAGCGCTGTCAGAGCTTTCCTCCTCTCCAGCGCAGCCAGTGCCTATACCACGCACCAGGCCTACTGTGCGCCTCAGCAGGGCAGAGTCGGCCGTCTGCCCAACGCCTTCTGCACTGCCTGTCTGCCCTACGCCGTCTGAACTGCCCGTCTGCCCTACGCCGTCTGAACTGCCCGTCTGCTCTACGCCGTCTGAACTGCCCGTCTGCCCAGCGGCGCCTGAACTGCCCAGCGGCGCCTGAACTGCCCATCTGCCCAGCGGCGCCTGAACTGCCCGTCTGCCCAGCGGCGCCTGAACTGCCCGTCTGCCCAGCGGCGCCTGAACTGCCCGTCTGCCCAGCGGCGCCTGAACTGCCCGTCTGCCTTATGGCGTCTGAACTGTCCGTCTGCCCAACGGCGCCTGAACTGCCCGTCTGTCATGAGCCTGCAAAGCTGCCCGTCTGCCATGAGCCTGCAAAGCCGCCGGTCTGCCAAGAGCCTACAGAGCCGTCCGCCAGACAGGAGCCGCTAGAGCCTTCCGCCAGACCGGATCAGCCAGAGCCTTCCGCCGGACCGGATCAGCCAGAGCCTTCCGCCGGACCGGATCAGCCAGAGCCTTCCGCCGGACCGGATCAGCCAGAGCCTTCCGCCAGACCGGATCAGCCAGAGCCTTCCGCCAGACCGGATCAGCCAGAGCCTTCCGCCAGACCGGATCAGCCAGAGCCTTCCGCCAGACCGGATCAGCCAGAGCCTTCCGCCAGACCGGATCAGCCAGAGCCTTCCGCCAGACCGGATCAGCCAGAGCCTTCCGCCAGACCGGATCAGCCAGAGCCTTCCGCCAGACCGGATCAGCCAGAGCCTTCCGCCAGACCGGATCAGCCTTCAGAGCCGTCCAGCCAGGACCAGCCAGAGCCGTCCAGCCAGGACCTGCCAGAGCCGTCCAGCCAGGACCTGCCAGAGCCGTCCAGCCAGGACCTGCCAGAGCCGTCCAGCCAGGACCTGCCAGAGTCCCTCAGCCAGGACCTGCCAGAGTCCCTCAGCCAGGACCTGCCAGAGTCCCTCAGCCAGGACCTGCCAGAGTCCCTCAGCCAGGACCTGCCAGAGTCCCTCAGCCCGGTGCTGCCCCTTATCCCGGTGCTGCCCCTTATCCCGGTGCTGCCCCTTATCCCGGTGCTGGCCCTTATCCCGGTGCTGCCCCTTCATTTAGGTGGTTTTAGTTGGAGGGTGGTCATTGGGAGGGGGATACAGAAGCGGGGAGTGACTATGGTGGTGTGGGGACAGCGTCCGGAGCCTGAGCCACCACCGTGGTCAGATGCCCACCCAGACCCTCCCCTGGACTTTGTGCTGGTGCGCCCGGCGTTCCCACCTTGAGGGGGGGGTTCTGTCACGTTCCTGACCTGTTTTGTATGTGTGTGATGGTCAGGGCGTGAGTTTTGGGTGGGCAGTCTATGTTTGCTGTTTCTATGTTGGTTTTGGGTTGCCTGGTATGGCTCTTAATTAGAGGCAGGTGTTTTGCGTTTTCCTCTAATTGAGAGTCATATTAAGGTAGGTTGTTCTCACTGTTTGTTTGTGGGTGATTGTCTCCTGTGTCCTTGTCGGTGTACCACACGGGACTGTAGCGGTTGTTCGGTTTTTGTGTAGTCTGTTTTCCCTGTCCGTGCGTTCTTCGTGTTTTATGTAAGTACTCTCGTTCAGGTCTGTCTTCTTCGTTTTGTTGTTTTGTAAAATATTCAAGTGTTCTTCGTGTGTTTAGTTTTGTCTTGTAAATAAAGTTTCATGATGTATTCAAAACCCGCTGCACGTTGGTCAAATCCATGCTAATCCTCTTCTGATGAGGAGAAGGAGGAAGCGCGTTACACATACTCAAATCTAGCTGCCTGTAGCTCAGGACCTGAAGCAAGGATATGCATATTCTTGATACCATTTGATTAGGAAACACTTGGAAGTTTGTGGAAATGTGAAATTACTGTAGGAGAATATAACACATTAGATCTGATAAAATATATTTTTTTAATTGGTTCCATCATCTTTGAAATGCAAGGCCATTATATGACTTAGGAGTCTAGGTGCAATTTCGATTTTGGCCACTAGATGGCAGCAGTGTATGTGCAACGTTTTAGACTGATCCAATGAACCATTGTATTACTGTTCAAAATGTTGTTTCAAGTCTACCCAAATGTGCCTAATTTGTTTATTGATACATTTTCAAGTACATAACTGTGCACACTCAAAACAAGAGCATGGTATTCTTTCACTGTAAATTGGACAGTGCAGTTAGATTAACAAGAATTTAAGCTTTCTGCCCATATAAGACATGTCTATGTCCTGGAAAGTTGGCTGTTACTTTCAACTGTCATGCTAATCACATTAGCGCACGCTAGCTCAACTGTCCCGGTTATAGGGACACCAATCCTGTAGAGGATTTATTAACAGGAGCTCTGACAGGGTTCATACACAATTTTGACAGATGGAATTTCATGACTTTTCACCAAATTTCTATGATCAACTATTGGCAGCGTCTCTATGTACGTATTAAAAAGTAAGCATAAAGCGATATCGATACTGGAAGGCTCTGATCCGTGGATCATTTCCTGTCGTTACTCGTTGAGCAATGCACTTAAGTCGGGGAAGTGGAGTGGTTTCCCCTTTGCACCCTCTACTTATTGTCAGGTGTATTGATTTGAAGGATCGCTATGATGTGAAATGAATAGAATGTTTTAACGTGAAATTAATACGATTGATTTTTTTTTAAGGTTAGGGAGAAGTGCAGTGAATAGTGCCCCTTTTTAGGATGTCAATATAAATGTATTTATGGTTGTTTTGTAATTCTGTCTTTGTGTTTTTTTTAATCATTACACGTGTTCTTGTTTTTACCATCAAGGATCACTTTGGAAAACAAGTGTTTACAATTAATACTTTCAAGTGATATCTCTCTGGGTCCACATTGTGCATTTTGTTGTAGATGTCTGTTGCCCAAAATAAATTCAGTTCAACCCACAAAGTGAAATACCTTTATAAAACATGTGGTCAACCCTCAGCCTGGAGAGCTGCTGAGTGTGCAGGGTTTTGATCAAGCCCTGCTCAAACACATCAGGGCCAGTTTATCAAGGTCTGGTTGAGCAGCTCATTTGTGAATGTGGTTTGTTAGAGGGGGGACTGGAATAAAAGCCTGCACACCCAGTATCTCTCCAGGAGGGTGGTCAACCACCCAGTATCTCTCCAGGAGGGTGGTCGACCACCCAGTATCTCTCCTGGAGGATGGTCGACCACCCAGTATCTCTTCAGGAGGATGGTCGACCACCCAGTATCTCTTCAGGAGGATGGTCGACCACCCAGTATCTCTCCTGGAGGATGGTCGACCACCCAGTATCTCTCCAGGAGGATGGTCGACCACCCAGTATCTCTTCAGGAGGATGGTCGACCACCCAGTATCTCTCCTGGAGGATGGTCGACCACCCAGTATCTCTCCTGGAGGATGGTCGACCACCCAGTATCTCTTCAGGAGGATGGTCGACCACCCAGTATCTCTCCAGGAGGGTGGTCGACCACCCAGTATCTCTTCAGGAGGATGGTCAACCACCCAGTATCTCTCCAGGAGGGTGGTCGACCACCCAGTATCTCTCCAGGAGGGTGGTCGACCACCCAGTATCTCTCCAGGAGGATGGTCGACCACCCAGTATCTCTCCTGGAGGATGGTCGACCACCCATTATCTCTCCTGGAGGATGGTCGACCACCCATTATCTCTCCTGGAGGATGGTCGACCACCCAGTATCTCTCCAGGAGGAGGGTCGACCACCCAGTATCCTTGAGGTTGCAACACTACAACCAAATACGTTTTATGCCGTTTGAAATATATATCAAAGATCAAATGGCTATGGTAGGCTACAAATATTTTTTATTCAGCTGAAGCAAGCCCCACACATTTTTAGGAAAATGTATCTTTTTTAGTTTAGTCATATTTATGTTAGAAATGTTTACTTTGCAGACTGATTAGCATCTATTTAGTTGCAATGTCCCAGACATTGGAGTCCCATACATTGGAGTCCAATAGATTGGAGTCCCAGACATTGGAGTCCCAGACATTGGAGTCCCATACATTGGAGTCCCATAGATTGGAGTCCCATACATTGGAGTCCCATACCAACAAAACAAGTTGAAGCCATATAATCCAAAAGAAAGGCTTATATCTCATATTTTTTTCTGAAACGAATGTTGACGATTCACAAATGATTTTGAGTCACATGATTCAATACAATGCGACTGAACCGAATCCCAACTAATACAAATGGTTAAGTGAACCGTTCAGTTTGTCAAGAAGAATCGTTTAAATGAATCATATGTAGTTAAAAACAAAGTTCATACAGTTTGTATGGCCTTATTCGCAAGTTGGTTGGTTGGGAACGTGACGGAAACATGAATACATATTAATAATAACTAAAACGGTACAAGATATGTTTTCAATTGGCTACCTAGTTAATCTGTTCTCTATCATAATATATAGGCTAGGCCTACCTGCTGCTGCAGTGTCCGACTCGCTTGTCATTCTGATCCTGGCCGATATTTCAATTTTATTCGATTGATAAAATATTTAAAAACTGTGCCTAAATAAATTACATTAACGGAAATTATGAAATCCATTTTCATTTATTTTCCTACACTTTTCCAGGCCTTGAAAATTCCTTTAAAATTCCATTACTTTTCCAAGGATTTTCATGATGGTAGAAACCCTGTCTGAGCACCGCTACAGTAAATGTGCCAGAGAAATAAGAGGAGACAGGGTTCAAATGACTGCTAGAAAAACAGACTGCTTCTGTAAACATCTCTCAACGTTGAGCTTGCTTGTTACCAGAAAAAGGTCTGAGTCATAAAGCAAAGAAGAGGTGGCAACAGAGAAGAAGAGACAAAAGAGTGTGGCTAATGGTTTTCCACTGACATGAGAGGACTAAACATCAGCCAGCACCTCTGGAGGAGCTAGCTTTACACACCAACTAACAACAAAAGACCTGAGAGGAGGTGGTGGAGGGAGGTGAGAGGAGGAGAGGAGGGAGGTGGAGAGAGGAGAAGAGGGAGGTGGAGAAGAGAGGAGGGTGGAGGAGAAGAGAGGAGGGCGGAGGAGGAGAGAGGAGGTGGTGGTGGAAGGAGGTGGAGAGGAGGGGAGAAGAAAGGAGGGAGGAGAGGAGGTGGGGGAGGGAGGTGAGAGGTGGAGGGAGGAGGAGGAGAGGAGGTAGGAGGAGAGAGGAGGTGGTGGAGGGAGGAGAGGAGAAGAAAGGAGGGAGGAGAGGAGGTGGGGGAGGGAGGGAGGTGAGAGGTGGAGAGAGGAGAGGAGGTGGAGAGGAGGTAGGAGGAGGTGGTGGAGGGAGGAGAGGAGAAGAAAGGAGGGAGGAGAGGAGGTGGGGGAGGGAGGTGAGAGGTGGAGAGAGGAGAGGAGGTGGTGGAGGGAGGAGGTGGTGGAGGGAGGAGGTGGTGGAGGGAGGAGAGGAGGTGGTGGAGGGAGGTGGTGGAGGGAGGAGAGGAGAAGAAAGGAGGGAGGAGAGGAGGTGGGAGGGAGGAGAGGAGAAGAAAGGAGGGAGGAGAGGAGGTGGGAGGGAGGAGGAGAAGTGGGGAAAACTCGTTGCATCTCTGATCTGTGCTTTCTCTTCACAATGCCCCGTCACACTCTTTTTAAAAACTATTCATTTGATTAAACTATCCTGCTTCAGAGTCGTTAAACCTGCCAGCCCCCCCACTTTGTTCACAACTTGACTTTGAAGTGGAGGGCAGAGAGAGAGGGGGGAGGCTTGCACAAGTTGGTATATTCACCACCTCCACCCACACCTCAACACCAACTAACAACAAAGGCCTGAGAAAAAAGGGAGGAGATGGTGGCTATACCAACGAGTGCCAGCCTCCCCCCTCTCTCTCTGCCCTCCACTTCAAAGTTGTGAACAAAGTCCCAAACAAACAGGGTGGGGGGGGTGGGGGGGGGGTTTAACGACTGAAGCAGGATAGTTTAATTAGATCATTGCTTTTCTGCTAAATTACGAGTGTGACGTGACGTGGTGGAGAGAAAGCACAGATCGGAAATGCAGTTTTCCCTGTCACATGGGACGAAGAGTAACAGTGGAGGGAAGAAACAGATAGTTGCCCCTAGACGCTGATCTTGGGTCATGTTTGCATTTCCCCCACTAATGGTTAAGGATCGGATTGAAGGAGGGGAAAACTGATCCTAGATCGGTATGTAGGGGAAACTTCACTCTGAAGAACAGATGTTCCAAGAAGAGAGTATCTGAAAATAAAAATATTGTTCACCCTGTAGACCTTACCATGAAGGGCCACACAGAGTATTGTTCATCCTGTAGACCTTACCACACAGAGTATTGTTCACCCCATAGACCTTACCACACAGGGTCACACAGAGTATTGTTCACCCGATAGACCTTACCACGCAGGGTCACACAGAGTATTGTTCACCCTGTAGACCTTACCACAGAGGGCCACAGAGTATTGTTCACCCTGTAGACCTTACCACAGAGGGCCACAGAGTATTGTTCACCCCATAGACCTTACCACACAGAGTATTGTTCACCCCGTAGACCTTACCACACAGAGTATTGTTCACCCCGTAGGCCCTTGCCACACAGAGTATTGTTCACCCCGTAGGCCCTTGCCACACAGGGTCACACAGAGTATTGTTCACCCCATAGACCTTACCACGCAGGGTCACACAGAGTATTGTTCACCCCGTAGACCTTACCACACAGAGTATTGTTCACCCCGTAGGCCCTTGCCACACAGAGTATTGTTCACCCCGTAGGCCCTTGCCACACAGAGTATTGTTCACCCCGTAGACCTTACCACGAAGGGCCACACAGAGTATTGCATCCAACCCAATTTGATTTACTTGACTAATTCCCGTCATCTCTAGTGGAGTCAGGGCCTCCTCCCCCTCCAGCCCACCACAGTGAAGTTATATACTTGTAACAACATATTTCAACAGAAAACAAACCACACCGACAACATAGTCTTGTGGCCATCCTACCGACAACATAGTCTTGTGGCCATCCTACCGACAACATAGTCTTGTGGCCATCCTACCGACAACATAATCTTGTGGCCATCCTACCGACAACATAGTCTTGTGGCCATCCTACCGACAACATAGTCTTGTGGCCATCCTACCGACAACATAGTCTTGTGGCCATCCTACCGACAACATAGTCTTGTGGCCATCCTACCGACAACATCGTCTTGTGGCCATCCTACCGACAACATAGTCTTGTGGCCATCCTACCGACAAAATAATCTTGTGGCCATCCTACCGACAACATAGTCTTGTGGCCATCCTACCGACAACATAGTCTTGTGGCCATCCTACCGACAACTTAGTCTTGTGGCCATCCTACCGACAACATAGTCTTGTGGCCATCCTATCGACAACATAGTCTTGTGGCCATCCTACCGACAACATAGTCTTGTGGCCATCCTACCGACAACATAGTCTTGTGGCCATCCTATCGACAACATAGTCTTGTGGCCATCCTACCGACAACATAGTCTTGTGGCCATCCTACCGACAACATAGTCTTGTGGCCATCCTATCGACAACATAGTCTTGTGGCCATCCTACCAACAACATACTTTTGTGACCACTAGTGCTGAGCCATTCGTGTTTTTTATTTTTTTAAATAAAATAAATAAACACATTATATGCATTATGAAATAATTACATAAAAAGCCCATAAATAGTAAACATTCAATATCCAAAACATTGAAAACATTCCTTGGTCTCCGTCTGGTCCACGTTGGATAGACATCCGTAGAAACAGAGGAACTTACAATAAAATATTTCAGTTGTGTAAATTCCTTCCTTTTTATTTGATGCCGATTTTATTTTTCATTCATTCAGTCATTTAATCTCATCTCTGCTCAGACAGTAGCAGTCAGCCAGCCACACCATCTAAACGCCATCTCTGTGCTCCCCATACTGTACTGTCTTTGAGTCATCCTATGTAGCTAGGCTACTGTTAGCTAGGCTACTGTTAGCTAGGCTACTGTTAGCTAGGCTTATGCTAGCTAGGCTAATGCTAGCTAGGCTAATGCTAGCTAGGCTAATGTTAGCTAGGCTACTGTTAGCTAGGCTAATGCTAGCTAGGCTAATGTTAGCTGCCTAAATATGCTGCACCACAGATAAATCATTTTACTAGTTCTTCAAAAGTACATAAGGCATACTTTCAAGACTGCTTATGGCCAACTACTACTAGTACTACCGATGGGGTAGAGCTACTTCACCAACTGTCTCTATCCCTCATCGCTGTGTGGTGTACATTCCTCTCTCATAGTCTGCGTTCATGCTATCCGTCGCCGTTCTTGACTTAATTTATCTCGTGAATGATTTGATTTCTCTCTAGAGAAACGGCGTATTGGTTAGAAGGTTAAATAATAAAAATAAATGAGTTGTTTAATAAACTACATTTTGCAGTAGTGACCACACCTAGCTAGTGATATTAGTTATTACCAGGGAAAGATGGTTGAACGTACCCCCAACAGAACATTTTCCAATAGTATAGTGTAGTACTGTGGCCACTATAGATCGGGCTCAGTGATGTTGAGTTCTTACCTGGGAAAGACTGTTGGGGCTCACAGCTGAGCTCGCCGATACCGTTGCCATAGCAATAACACTTGTACATGACGCTGTGGATCAGCTTGTCCCATGATTGGCCGATCTGATAGAACACCCTGGTCTCTGGCTCCTGGCACTGGTCTGAGAACAGATATTAAAACATTGAGATTTAGGCTGTGTCCAACATGACATCCTGTATAGTGAACTACTTTCCACCAGGGCATATAGGGGGGGGGGGGGGGGGGGGGGGGGTGTCCTGTTTATGGTGTATTGGCGTGACAATGACAAGAGAAGTTAGTAAGACAGCACACAAACAGATATGGGACCAGGCTAGAATAGGAGTTGTCAAGACAAAACACAAACAGATATGGGACCAGGCTAGAATAGGAGTTGTCAAGACAGCACACAAACAGATATGGGACCAGGCTAGAATAGGAGTTGTCAAGACAAAACACAAACAGATATGGGACCAGGCTAGTCAAGCACAGTAAGGATTGATATCACCACAAATTAATAGCTTGGTCCCATAAAAAAAAAAAACGCTAGGTTTGTATGAACTATAAACTCACCAATGGCGTCACACTTCCAGCGCCCACGGCCCTGTCCGAAACAGGAACAGTTCATCATGTAGCCCTCTTCATGAAGCTTAGTGAAGGTCTGATTCACCTCATGGGTCAACCCGTCCACAAT
Source organism: Salvelinus alpinus (assembly GCF_045679555.1). Lineage (NCBI taxonomy): Eukaryota > Metazoa > Chordata > Actinopteri > Salmoniformes > Salmonidae > Salvelinus > Salvelinus alpinus. The sequence continues at coordinate 42,491,266 of NC_092099.1, read as the reverse complement.
ACACTGATCTGTGACAGGAAGAAAAACACACACACACACACAAGGTCAAAAACAGCTGCTCCAAATTCTCTCCCTATCCCCATATTGGTTCCACCTTTACAGATCTGAGAACATCAAAGTGTTAGGGTCAAGGGGAAGGAAGAGAATTAGGACCGGCTGTACATCACACGTTCTATGTGGTATGTATGACCTCTCACCTACTTTCAAGTGTATTAGAAAGGAACTATCAAAAAAAAGAAAAAATCCTATTTTTATTACCTTTGAGCTGGGAGTAAGCGATACAGCTCCACTCTCCACGGCCGTTCCCAACGCAGGTACAGCGCATCATGTGTCCCAGGACATCGTGGCGTTTGTCCCACTGGTCTCCCACACGGTACATCACGCCCTCGCTGGTCGTACACACCTCCTCGTGAGCTAAGAGGACAGAGAACTTAGAAGTTAGAATTCAGAAGATAGAATGTTTAAACTTCTAGAATGTTAGATCTCAGAACATCTAGAAATTCTGGAGCAGTAGGGTCAAATTAAACTTTTAAAGGTCGAACGACAAACAGATGTTCATAACATAATAATCCTCTGAAGGGTTATCTACACATATAAGGTCTCTGTAAGGGGCCGGTCTTCCTAATTGAAGCGAGATACAGATAGGAGAGTGGAGAGTTGTGGAGAGTTGGCAGCAGAGATAGGGGTGCAGTGTAGACTGTGGAGGTGCTGACAAGGCTGATTGCAGCTGGCTGCCCTGGAGACCAGACAGGCAGTGAAGAGAGTCTCTCTCTGTAGTCTCTTTCAGGAAGACACACGGTGGCCTCTGGCCAGCCTCTGGGAGTCGCTCGCTGTCTCTGGCACGCCTCTGGGCTCTGGGGGTCTCTCCCTCTGAGTCTAGGCTCTGGGAGTCTCTCCCTCTCTCTGAGTCTAGGCTCTGGGAGTCTCTCCCTCTCTCTGGGTCTAGGCTCTGGGAGTATCTCCCTCTCTCTGGGTCTAGGCTCTGGGAGTTTCTCCCACTCTCTGGGTCGAGGCTCTGGGAGTCTCTCCCTCTCTCTGGGTCGGGTTTCATTAATCTGGTTCTGGTGGTCTGGGCTCTAGGCCTGGAATTCTGTCTCTGGCGTGGGAGCCCAGGCTATGGGTCTCCGCTAGGTCTGCCCTCCCCTTCAGCCCAGCTGGGAGGCTTAAAAACAGTGATAACAATCACCATTAACTCTTTACAGGCCCAACAGTACCCTTTCTCATGGTAATTTACCCATTCGCCTAATGACCGCACTTAAAAACTCAATAACTGGTCAGTACTTTCAACAGGCGTGTGAATTTACCACTAACCCATTCAGCCAAAGAGAGATTGACTGATTGTGTAAAAAATCCCCCAAAAGAACAAATAGAAGGCAGAGATTGAGGCCATATGATAAAGAAGGAGAGTGAAGCTCCCACACTGCTCCAATGGCCTCAGACATATCATTACCATTAGCAACATGTGTTTGTTTAAAAGGCGGTCTCTAACCCTTTTGTGTTCCAAGACAACAGACGGCATTTTAAAACACTGACTTGATTTAAAAGGCGAGCATCTACTGTAAATCATAAAAACACACACGTGTTTCCCACCACTCCACCTTAAATTTAATTGGCGTGTCTGTAAAGTGCCTTGCTCAAGGGCACATCAATCATTTTTTTTCACCTAGTCGTCTCTGGAACTTCGAACCAACGACCTTTAGATTACTGGTCCAATGCTCTTAAACCACTAGGCTACCTCAAATCAAATTGTATTGGTCACATACATGTGTTTAGCAGATGTTATTGCGGGTGTAGCGAAATGCTTGTGCTTCTAGATCCCGACAGTATATCTAACAAGTAATATCTAACAATTTCACAACAAATACCTAATACACACAAATCTAAGTAAAATAATTAAGAATATATAAATATATGGACGAGCAATGTCAGAGCAGCATTAAAACTCGTTTTTCAACCACTCCAAATTTCAGAAAAGTATGTCAGGCTTATTGACATTCTTTGAGTCAATTGGAGGTGTACCTGTGGATGTATTTCAAGGCCTACCTTCAAACGCAGTGCCTCTTTACTTGACATCATGGGAAAATCAAAAGAAATCAGCCAAGACCTCAAAAAAAATTGTGGACCACAAGTCTGGTTCATCCTTGGGAGCAATTTCCAAACGCCTGAAGATACCACGTTCATCTGTACAAACAATAGTACGCAACTATAAACACCATGGGATCACGCAGCCGTCATACCACTCAGGAAGGAGACGCGTTCTGTCTCCTAGAGATAAATGTACTTTGGTGCGTAAAGGGCAAATCAATCCCAGAACAACAGCAAAGGACATTGTGAAGATGCTGGAGGAAACAGGTACAAAGTATCTATATCCACAGAAAACGAGTCCTATATCGACATAACCTGAAATGCCGCTCAGCAAGGAAGAAGCCACTGCTCCAAAACCGCTATAAAAAAGCCAGACTACGGTTTGCAAATACACATGGGGACAAATATCGTACTTTTTGGAGAAATGTCCTCCAGTCTGATGAAACAAAAATATAACTGTTTGGCCATAACGACCATCGTTATGTTTGGAGGAAAAAGGGGGAGACTTGCAAGCCGAAGAACACCATCCCAACCGTGAAGCACGGGGGTGGCAGCATCATGTTGTGGGGGTGCTTTGCTGCAGGAGGGACTGGCGCACTTCTCAAAATAGATGGCATCATGAGGTAGGAAAATTATGTGGATATATTGAAGCAACATCTCAAGACATCAGTCAGGAAGTTAAAGCTTGGTCGGAAATGGGTCTTCCAAATGGACAATGACCCCAAGCATACTTCCAAAGTTGTGGCAAAATGGCTTAAGGACAACAAAGTCAAGGTTTTGGAGTGGCCATCAAAGCCCTGATCTCAATCCCATAGAAAATTTGTGGACAGAACTGAAAAAGAGTGAGCGAGCAAGGAGGCCTACAAATCTGACTCAGTTACACCAGCTGTCAGGAGGAATGGGCCAAAATTCACCCAACTTACTGAGGGAAGCTTGTGGAAGGCTACCTGAAATATTTGACCCAAGTTTTTAAAAATTAAAGCAGCGCTACCAAATACTAATTGAGTGTATGTAAACTTCTGACCCACTGGGAATGTGATGAAAGAAATAAAAGCTGAAATAAATCATTCTCTCTACTATTATTCTGACATTTCACATTCTTAAAATAAAGTGGTGATCCTAACTGACCTAAGACAGGGAATTTTTTATAGGATTAAATGTCAGGAGTTGTGAAAAACTGGGTTTAAATGTATTTGACTAAGATGTATGTAAACCTCTGACTTCAGCTGTACACATGAGATGAGTTAGTGCCACTTTCCACTAACATCTCAAAATCTGTCCTTGTTAAAGTCTAGACAAACAGCAGAGACTACCACTGGCTACATCAGACTGGACTGTCAGACTGCAAGGACTACTGGTGACGGAAACGGCCACTGGCTGCTTTCGTACGATTGTCTTGTGTACGTGTCTGGCAAAAAGAACCGAGAATGGGACCACAGAACTCACCAGCCATGGGGCAGAAGCCAAATCTCTGTTGACCGTGTCTGGCAAAAAGAACCGAGAATGGGACCACAGAACTCACCAGCCATGGGGCAGAAGCCAAATCTCTGTTCACCGTCATAGTTGGTGGTGGTTCCGCACCATTTCATGCCGTCCCTGCGCCCGTCGGCGCTACAGTCTGTGTAGTTTCTCCCGTTGTAGAGGAAGGGGAACTGACACAGTGCACCGTTGGAGTTTCCTCCTCTGGTTGTCACCATCACTGCAAACACAACAGACACAATGAGGGCGTGTCCCAGATGACATCACGTTACCCAGATAGGGCTCTAGTCAAAAGTAGTGCACTACAAAAGGGCCCTGGTCAAAAGTAGTGCACTACAAAAGAGCCCTGGTCAAAAGTAGTGCACTACAAAAGGGACCTGGTCAAAAGTTGTGCACTATGGGCCCTGGTCAAAAAGTAGTGCACTATGGGCCCTGGTCAAAAAGTAGTGCACTATGGGCCCTGGTCTAAAAGTAGTGCACTATAAAAGAGCCCTGGTCAAAAGTAGTGCACTACAAAAGAGCCCTGGTCAAAAGTAGTGCACTACAAAAGGGCCCTGGTCAAAAGTAGTGCACTATGGGCCCTGGTCTAAAAGTAGTGCACTATGGGCCTGGTCTAAAAGTAGTGCACTATGGGCCCTGGTCTAAAAGTAGTGCACTATGGGCCCTGGTCTAAAAGTAGTGCACTATAAAAGGGCCCTGGTCTAAAAGTAGTGCACTATGGGCCCTGGTCTAAAAGTAGTGCACTATGGGCCCTGGTCTAAAAGTAGTGCACTATGGGCCCTGGTCTAAAAGTAGTGCACTATGGGCCCTGGTCTAAAAGTAGTGCACTATGGGCCCTGGTCTAAAAGTAGTGCACCATGGGCCCTGGTCTAAAAGTAGTGCACTATGGGCCCTGGTCTAAAAGTAGTGCACTATGGGCCCTGGTCTAAAAGTAGTGCACTATAAAAGGGCCCTGGTCTAAAGGTAGTGCACTATGGGCCCTGGTCTAAAGTAGTGCACTATAGGCCCTGGTCTAAAAGTAGTGCACTATGGGCCCTGGTCTAAAAGTAGTGCACTATGGGCCCTGGTCTAAAAGTAGTGCACTATGGGCCCTGGTCTAAAAGTAGTGCACTACAAAAGGGCCCTGGTCTAAAAGTAGTGTACTATGGGCCCTGGTCTAAAAGTAGTGCACTATGGGCCCTGGTCTAAAAGTAGTGCACTATGGGCCCTGGTCAAAAAGTAGTGCACTATGGGCCCTGGTCTAAAAGTAGTGCACTATGGGCCCTGGTCTAAAAGTAGTGCACTATGGGCCCTGGTCTAAAAGTAGTGCACTATGGGCCCTGGTCTAAAAGTAGTGCACTATGGGCCCTGGTCTAAAAGTAGTGCACTATGGGCCCTGGTCTAAAAGTAGTGCACTATGGGCCCTGGTCTAAAAGTAGTGCACTATGGGCCCTGGTCTAAAAGTAGTGCACTATGGGCCCTGGTCTAAAAGTAGTGCACTATGGGCCCTGGTCTAAAAGTAGTGCACTATGGGCCCTGGTCTAAAAGTAGTGCACTATGGGCCCTGGTCTAAAAGTAGTGCACTATAAAAGGGCCCTGGTCTAAAAGTAGTGCACTATGGGCCCTGGTCTAAAGTAGTGCACTATAGGCCCTGGTCTAAAAGTAGTGCACTATGGGCCCTGGTCTAAAAGTAGTGCACTATGGGCCCTGGTCTAAAAGTAGTGCACTATGGGCCCTGGTCTAAAAGTAGTGCACTACAAAAGGGCCCTGGTCTAAAAGTAGTGTACTATGGGCCCTGGTCTAAAAGTAGTGCACTATGGGCCCTGGTCTAAAAGTAGTGCACTATGGGCCCTGGTCAAAAAGTAGTGCACTATGGGCCCTGGTCTAAAAGTAGTGCACTATGGGCCCTGGTCTAAAAGTAGTGCACTATGGGCCCTGGTCTAAAAGTAGTGCACTATAAAAGGGCCCTGGTCTAAAAGTAGTGCACTAAGGGCCCTGGTCTAAAAGTAGTGCACTATAAAAGAGAATAGGGTGCCATTTGGGATGCAACCAATGAGTAAGTTAACTACCCAAAGAAACCTGTATACTAAGTCCCATTCTAATAAAAGCCAGATGTTAAATGATGTTGGCTGGCTAGAATTCTAGTGACTCTGCTGGAAAACACTCAGGGTTGAGATCCCCATTTAACACATGTTTGTGTTGAGCTCCCACAGATCATGGGGCTTATCAGCTGAATCGCTTGCTCTACTCGTGTTGCCTTTCTGTTCACTCGTTTTTTTAGGTTCAGAAAAGAGAGTCTCTCTCTCTCTCTCTCATATATAAAAAGCTGTAAATCAAATATTTTACAAAATCTCACCATTCTTCTTGGTACAGAAGGAGAATTTCTGTTCTGTCTCGCAGTCGGAGGAGACACAACACCACAGCTGCCCGTCGGGGCGTCCCTCTGAGGTACAGGAGTGGTGGGTCTTTCCCATAAAGGTGAAGGGGAACACACAGGGCTGACCATTAGAGTTCCCACCGTACACTGGGGCTGGGCCCTCTGCAAACACAAACACAGAGAACCAGAACAATGTCAAAAAGAACCAGAACAATGTCAGAAAGAACCAGAACAATGTCAAAAAGAACCAGAACAATGTCAAAAAGAACCAGAACAATGTCAGAAAGAACCAGAACAATGTCAGAAAGAACCAGAACAATGTCAGAAAGAACCAGAACAATGTCAGAAAGAACCAGAACAATGTCAGAAAGAACCAGAACAATGTCAGAAAGAACCAGAACAATGTCAGACTGATTGCTGACTGATGCAAGTTGCCTGTTTTTATTGTTAAAAACTTTGATCAGTAATATTTTCAATGTATTCATTGTTTCAAATCAACTTGAACCAGCAAACTATATACACATGTATTTAGTACCTCAGAGACGTTGACAGTTTCAAGATCAACTTTCTAATCTATTTACCATGTGATTAAAAAATGGAAATCTTACTCAGTAGCTTTAAAAAAAGAAAAGAAAAAAGGCCTGGCATGAATAATTCCCTTTCAGAGGTTATTAAAACCCCTGTTCAGAACTGGTAGACCAAAATTAAACCGTTAGATGCAGGCATGAATACACACGAATAAGACTACGAAGACGTACCCCACTCCTCACAGCTGACCCCGTTGCCCAGACAGGTACACAGCATCTGTTTGCTCCCCTGGGTCTTGATCCATCTCATCCCCAGGGCGTAGGCCACCCCCGCGTCCGTCTGGCAGGCCCCTTCCTGGGCTAGACCGGGGGGAGGCTCCAGGCCGGGCTGGGGAAGGGGGTGGGGCTGATACACAGCCGGCTGGATGTTGGTGACCACACGGGACCCAGTGCCTGGAAATGGACGGGGAAGGGGAAATAAAACACTTTCAGTCAGTGACATTGTTTGTAAAAATATATAGCACTAGATTTGCGTTGACTCATTTGTAGTCTACACTATGAAAGTAAAAATAAATAAAACAGAGATCCTGAAAAAGAGAAAAGGGGGAACATTTAAAACAAACTACAACACACATGTGGTCCCGTGTGGCTCAGTTGGTAGAGCATGGCGCTTGCAACGCCAGGGTTGTGGGTTCATTCCCCACGGGGGGACCAGGATGAATATGTATGAACTTTCCAATTTGTAAGTCGCTCTGGATAAGAGCGTCAGCTAAATGACTTAAATGTAAAATGTAAACATAGGAACAGGAACCATGCCTCCAGTCAACAGAAAAGTTTAAATACAGTGTAGATTAAAAGTCATTTGCTTTGACTAGTTTACGGGAAAGTTTACACAGAAACAGATTAAGTCCTATAATGTTCAATTGATATCCAGTGTCTGGGAATAATCCCCAGAAAAATCCCAAAAGAGAATCTGTCGCTTTTTAAAAATGCGGGTAGAGGCTTGTAATTACAATGCAGTTCAACCACAAGCTGTCTGGGGAAAGATGAGGAATAATAGTGGCGATCACACCCATCTGTCTCTCACACATTATATAGTTAACACTCACCACACACACACACACACACACACACACACACACACACACACACACACACACACACACACACACACACACACACACACACACACACACATAAGCCCACTCACTGGTACACACACACACACACACACATAAGCCCACTCACTGGTACACACACACACACACACACACACACACACACACACACACACACACACACACACACACACACACACACACACACACACACACACACACACACACACACACACACACACACACACACACACACACACACACACACACACACACACACACACACACAGAAGCAGTAGGAGTCTCACCCAGGCCGGTAGTGTGGAGGGAGGCGTGTCTCTCACACTTCCATTCGCCACGCCCGTTCCCCGTACACAGACACTGCAGCATGTGACCTCGAGCGTCCGTCTTGCTCCAGGTGTCTCCGATACGATAGGACGTCAGTGTGTCCTGGTCGTTACACCGGTCTGAGGGGAAGGGGGGGAAAAGGACAACAGGGAGTGACTGCCTGGAATTGTTCAATTAGATGCAGATTTTTAGTTCTGTTGCAAAGTATTTTGCTACATTTTGACCTTATGAATACAACCCAGTTCAGATCCACTAACAGGATAATGGGCAAGCAGTGGTATAATATGTACCACGTTTCGTAATGTTATGGAATTGCATTGGGTTTTTAAATAAGGATATGTAAAAAAAATAACTTAAAAAGGGCACTACTACAATTATAATTTCCACCACAGATCATTTGCATTCTTTTTCACCAAGTTAAGCTGAACTTTTCCCTTCATTAAGTCTGCACAACGGAACTGCTCACACACACGGTCTGCAGAGGCCTATTAAAATGGGATCCAGCTGGTGTGTATGAGCCTGAGGGCATAGATATATGTGTGTGTGTGTGTGTGTGTGTGTGTGTGTGTGTGTGTGTGTGTGTGTGTGTGTGTGTGTGTGTGTGTGTGTGTGTGTGTGTGTGTGTGTGTGTGTGTGTGTGTGTGTGTGTGTGTGTGTGTGTGTGCGTGTGTGTGTGTGTGCGTGCGTGCGTGCGTGCGTGCGTGCGTGCGTGCGTGTGTGTCTGTGTGTGTCTGTGTGTGTGTCTGTGTGTGTGTGTGTGTGTGTGTCTGTGTGTGTGTGTGTGTGTGTGTGTGTGTGTGTGTGTGTTAGTCTCTTACTTCTAGAGGTACAGGTGATCCTGCCACTCCCCTCCCCTAGACAGGTGCAGGTGTGTGTGTGTGTTAGTCTCTTACTTCTAGAGGTACAGGTGATCCTGCCACTCCCCTCTCCTAGACAGGTGTGTGTGTGTTAGTCTCTTACTTCTAGAGGTACAGGTGATCCTGCCACTCCCCTCTCCTAGACAGGTGCAGTCTACGATCATCCAGCCCTGATACGGTTTCTCCCAGGTTTCACCCACCACGTAGGATGTCCCCGCCGTGTTGTCGTAGCAACGCTCCGCTGCGGACAGAACGAGAGAGAGAGGGGGGGGGGGGGGGGGTTTATGATGCTGTGCTTGTTTTGACAGCTATACTCCAGTTGGGTCGTATTCAACGAGACACGAAACGGAAGCAAACGGGACGAAAACCTGGAAGGTACAATCTATACTTATCCAATCAACGTTTGTTTCTAGTTAAAACGTTGCACTAAGTTCTGCTACAGTGTGCTTTAATAAATACAACCCAGGTGAAAAGCCCTTCCCCATTGCTCACCAACAGGTTTGCAGGTCCACTCTCCCTTGCCGTTGCCCAGACAGACACACTCTAGCATATAGCTCTCAGTGTCATGAGGTCTCTTCCACGTGTCCCCAATCTTATAGGACTGACCGCCCTCATGACAGCGGTCTGGGAGATAGAGAACAGTGAGACACTTTAACACAGTCAGACAGACAGACACAGTCAGGCAGACAGACAGACAGTCAGGCAGACAGACAGACACAGTCAGGCAGACAGACACAGTCAGGCAGACAGACAGACAGTCAGGCAGACACACAGTCAGACAGACCGACACAGTCAGGCAGACAGACACCTTCAGGCAGACAGACAGACAGTGAGGCAGACAGACAGACAGTCAGACAGACACACAGACAGACAGTGAGGCAGACAGACAGACAGTCAGACAGACACACAGACAGTCAGGCAGACAGACAGACAGACAGTGAGGCAGACAGACAGACAGCCAGGCAGACACACAGTCAGACAGACACACAGACAGACAGTCAGGCAGACACAGTCAGACAGACACATATAGCCAGACAGACAGTCAGACAGACACAGTCAGACAGACACACAGTCAGACAGACAGTCAGGCACACAGACAGACACACACACCCATCCAGCTGCATCACATACTGTGAGGTCTCGATGTGTTATGGAGATTTAAGGAGATTAATGAGCCCACTCACTGGTACACACACACACACACACACACACACACACACACACACACACACACACACACACACACACACACACACACACACACACACACACACACACACACACACACACACACACACACACACACACACACACACACACACACACACACACACACGAGCCCACTCACTGGCAATGGTGCAGCTGATTTTCCCCCGGCCTGAGCCAATGCATGTACAGTCCCAGATCATGCCCTCTTTGGGTCTCTCATAGGTCTCGCCAACCCGATAAGACCTGGCGTTGATCTTATCGTAGCAGGTCTCCTCAGCTGTGGAACATATTTGGGGTATGTTATTGTGTTTCGTTAGTCACTGGCACACAGAAACAGAGACAAGATGCAGATGAACACACATAAAGATTATATATTTTCTTTCCAATGATACCAATCATATGCATATCCTGGCTTCAGGGCCTGAGCTACAGGCAGTTGACTTTGGGCACGTCATTCAGACAGGAAGTGGAGAAAAAAAAGGGGCCTAGCCCTAAGAAGTTATCGTAGCAGGTCTCCTCAGCTGTGGAACATATTTTGGGGGTATGTTGCAGATGAACACACACAAAGAGGATATATTTATCCTAGGAGAACTCAAAGCAGAGGACACAATAGCATCAATCGTAGTTACACTCTCTATACTGATGACACAGAGCCTATATGTGGAGTTAGTGACAGAAGTAGCCTGAGAGAACATATTTGAACTTCGATCAATTGCAATAATTATTTTACCATAAGTTAACTGACATTTACAAAATGGTGTGAGACAAAGGACTTGCATTGACCATGTAGGTTTTATATATATTTATATATAAATATAAAGATGTAGAAATGCAAGTTCACCTTCGGGTTTCGTTTTACACTTAATTCCTGCAACTCCGTGACAAGTGCAGATCAACATAGTGCCCAGATAGGAACGCTCCCATTGGTCGTTAATGTTATACATTTGCCCATTATCAATGCAGCCGTCTAGAGAAGAAGAGAAGTAGTAGAGAAGGAAAGGCAATGTACAATCTGTTACACTTCCAAGTAGAAACGTTTTTAAAGCTTGACACAATCCATGTTAACCATAATAATAATAATAATAGACGAAATGGCAAAACATACAATAAACTTTTAAGATACTATTCTATAATAGACTACCAAACGTTTTACAAATAATACAAGTTTTACAAAACAAAATGTAGCCCCCCACAAAAAAAAAATATATATATGAAAACCTCACCTTGAGAGACGGATGATACCGAAGGTATTTTTATTTCTCCCTGATGAGCCTGCCGCCTGCTTTTCCTATTCGGCATACAGTTCACAGCGGTCCCGATGCAAAGCACCACCAGAACCCTGATAATAGGGCTACTGGACATACTGATTACGGGACAGGAAAATCTGGGAGAAATGTGTAATCTTAGAGGTAGTTTGATGTGGCTCTTCTAAAAAAAAATAAAAACATGAAAGATCCACAGTGAAGTCGGAGGCTAGTTCGGTTGTACTGTCCGTGAAACCAATTTTTTTCCCCCTTTTGCACACAGCCTCCTCGGATAGTATCCTGCCCCGCCAGACTCTCAGCCGCACTGCTCCTAATAGGCTCCCAAACTAGTGAGCGCTTTTATTTGAGCATGGCTTTCTGCTGGGGATGGAGGAGGGTCCAACAGTACCAACGCTAAACACACGTCAAAGCCACTGGTTACGAATCACCACCCCCCTAAAAAAATACCGTCAATTTATCCAGTATTGCAAAATAGGAATACATGAGTATCTTTAAATAGAAGTTATGGGAAGACCGTTAGGCTACTTTTAAGTTACAATGTAGGAAATATGATTTAGAAATGGGAAAAGACGAGTACGGAGTATTTTGGATAAATGACTAAACTCCTCCTACTTATAGAATACTTCCAATGAGAAAAAAATATACAACCCATATTTATGTTTATTTTCCCGTTTGTACTTTAACTATTTGCACATCATTACAACACTGTAATGTCATCCTTCAACTATGACATTTTAAACGTCTCCATTATTTTAGAACTTTTGTGAGTGTAATGTTTAAAAAAGAAACATTTGTTTATTTCACTTTTGTTTATTATCTACTTCACTTGCTTTGGCAACGTTAACATGTGTTTCTCGTGCCTCTAAAGCCCTTTGAATTGAATGGAAAGGAGAAAGACGATGAAGGGAGGTCAGGGATACGTTTGAGGAGATGGGACACTCCGTTAAGAACCGTCTTGCTGTAACGCCCACTGTGTCCGCAGCCCGTTACCGTCAGTGTGCCACGCGGGGCTTTCTGGGTACTCTCAGACAAGGACACCTCTCCTTCAATGAGGCAATGGGAGTCTATTGGGCGCTAACACGAAACCCAATTTGAGCAGGAATTACGTGAACAAGAAGCTAGAATTTGAGATAATTAACTTGTCGCCTGTAATATCGTATAGATATGAAATCGTGACATTACGTACTTTCTAGGAAAATAGTCAGGTTTCTCGACTAATACCCTGACTTTTAAATACAATCTAATCACACTATATTTGTCAAATGTTTCAAAGACAACAGGTGTAGGTAGACTTACAGTGAAACGCTTACTTATTGGCCCATTTCCAACAATGCAGCGTTAAAGATAATATATATTTTTTAATGGACAGTGACAAGAGGAATACATGCACAGTGGATAACAAATAAAAATAACCAGGCTATAAAGAGAGAGAAAATAACATGGCTATATATAAAGAGAGAGAGTAGAAAATAACCTGGCTATATATAGAGAGCAGAAAATAACCTGGCTATATATAGAGAGAGAGAGTAGAAAATAACCTGGCTATATATAGAGAGTAGAAAATAACCTGGCTATATATAGAGAGTAGAATATAACCTGGCTATATATATAGAGAGAGAGTAGAAAATAACCTGGCTATATATATAGAGAGAGAGAGTAGAATATAACATGGCTATATATAGAGAGCAGAAAATAACCTGGCTATATATATAGAGAGAGAGTAGAAAATAACCTGGCTATATATAGAGAGCAGAAAATAACCTGGCTATATATAGAGAGAGAGAGTAGAAAATAACCTGGCTATATATAGAGAGTAGAAAATAACCTGGCTATATATAGAGAGTAGAATATAACCTGGCTATATATAGAGAGTAGATAATAACCTGGCTATATATAGAGAGTAGAAAATAACCAGGCTATATAGAGAGAGTAGAAAATAACCTGTCTATATATAGAGAGTAGAAAATAACATGGCTATATATAGAGAAAGAGTAGAAAATAACCTGGCTATATATAGAGAGAGAGAGTAGAAAATAACCTGTCTATATATAGAGAGTAGAAAATAACATGGCTATATACAGAGAAAGAGTAGAAAATAACCTGGCTATATATAGAGAGTAGAAAATAACATGGCTATATATAGAGAGTTGAAAATAACCTGTCTATATATAGAGAGTAGAAAATAACATGGCTATATACAGAGAAAGAGTAGAAAATAACCTGGCTATATATAGAGAGAGAGAGTAGAAAATAACCTGGCTATATATAGAGAGTAGAAAATAACCTGGCTATATATAGAGAGTAGAAAATAACCTGTCTATATATAGAGAGTAGAAAATAACCTGGCTATATATATAGAGAGAGAGTAGAAAATAACATGGCTATATATAGAGAGAGTGGAAAATAACATGGCTATATACAGAGAGAGAGTAGGCTATATACAGAGAGAGAGTAGGCTATATACAGAGAGAGAGTAGAAAATAACCTGGCATTATATAGAGAGAGTAGAAAATAACATGGCATTATATAGAGAGAGTAGAAAATAACATGGCTATATACAGAGAGAGAGTAGAAAATAACCTGGCTATATATAGAGAGAGAGAGTAGAAAATAACCTGTCTATATATAGAGAGAGTGGAAAATAACATGCCTATATATAGAGAGAGTGGAAAATAACATGTATAAATATAGAGAGAGAGTAGAAAATAACATGGCTATATATAGAGAGTAGAGTTTAACCTGGCTATATATAGAGAGAGAGAGTAGAAAATAACATGGCTATATATAGAGAGAGAGAGTAGAAAATAACATGGCTATATATAGAGAGAGAGAGTAGAAAATAACATGGCTATATATAGAGAGAGAGAGTAGAGTTTAACCTGGCTATATATAGAGAGAGAGAGTAGAAAATTACATGGCTATATATAGAGAGAGAGTAGGCTATATACAGAGAGTTCCAGTGGATGTGCAGGAGTACGAGGTATTTGACGTATACAGTGCATTCGGAAAGTATTCAGACCCCTTGACCTTTTCAACAAAAAAATTACGTAAAAGCCATATTCTAAAATTGATTAAATATATTTTTTTCCTCATCAATATACCTCATAATGACGAAGCAAAAACAGTTTTTAAAATGTTATTTGTGCAAATGTATCACAAAACCCCCCTGAAATATCACATTTACATAAGTATTCAGACCCTTTACTCAGTACTTTGTTGAAGCACCTTTGGCAGCGATTACAGCCTCGAGTCTTCTTGGGATGACACTACAAGCTTGGTACACCTGTATTTGGGGAATTTCTTCCATTCTTCTCTGCAGATCCTCTCAAGCTCTGTCAGGTTGGATGGGGAGCATCACTGCACAGCTATTTTCAGGTCTCTCCAGAGATGTTCGATCGGGTTCAAGTCAGGGCTCTGGCTGGGCCACTCAAGGACATTCAGAGACTCGTCCCGAAGCCACTCCTGCGTTGTCTTGGCTGTATGCTTAGGGTTGTTGTCCTGTTGGAAGGTGAACCTTCTCCCCAGTCTGAGGTCCTGAGCGTTCTGGAGCAGGTTTTCATCAAGGATCTATCTGTACTTTGCTCTGATCATCTTTACCTCGATCCTGACTAGTCTCCCTGTCTCCTTGCCTCTGAAAAACATCCCCACAGCATGATGCTGCCACCACCATGCTTCACCGTAGGGATGGTGCCAGTTTTCCTCCAGATATGATGCTTGGCATTCAGGCCAAATAGTTCAATCTTGGTTTCATCAGACCAGAGAATCTTGTTTCTCATGGTCTGAGAGTCCTTTAGGTGCCTTTTGGCAAACTCCAAGCGACCTGTCATGTGCCTTTTACTGAGGAGTGGCTTCCATCTGGCCACTCTACCATAAAGGCCTGATTGGTGGAGTGCGACAAAGATGGTTGTCCTTCTGGAAGGTTCTCCCATCTCCACAGAAAAACTCTAGAGCTCTGTCAGTGATCATCAGGTTCTTGGTCACCTCCCTGACCAAGGCCCTTCTCCCCCAATTGCTCAGTTTGACCAGGCGGCCAGCTCTAGGAAGAGTCTTGGTGGTTCCAAACTTCTTCCATTTAAGAATGATGGAGTCCAATGTATTCTTGGGGACCTTCAATGCTGCAGAAATGTTTTGGTACCCTTCCTCATATCTGTGCCTCGACACAATCCTGTCTCGGAGCTCTACGGACAATTCCTTCGACCTCATGGCTTGGTTTTTGCTCTGACATGCACTGTCAACTGTGAGACCTTATATAGACAGGTGTGTGCCTTTTCAAATCATGTCCAATCAATTGAATTTTCCACAGGTGGACTCCAATCAAGTTGTAGAAACATCTCAAGGATGATCAATGGAAACAGGATGCACCTGAGCTCAAATTCGAGTCTCATAGCAAAGGGTCTGAATACTTACGTAAATTATTTATTTATTTTTGCTCCCCAAAAAATCTAAAAACCTGCTTTTGCTTTGTCGTTGTGGGGTTACGGATAAATTAAGTAATCATACTATATACAGGGTCAGTTCCAGTACCATATTTACAATGTGCAGGGATACTGGATTGATAGAGATAGATACACCATATATACTAAAGTATGTGGACACCCTTTCAAATGAGTGGATTCGGCTATTTCAGCCACACCCGTTGTTGACGGTGTATAAAACTGAGCACACAGCCATGCAATCTCCATAGACAAACATTGTCAGTAGAATGGCCCGTACTGCAGAGCTCAGTGACTTTCAACCGTGGCACCCGTTGTAGGATGCCATGTTTTCAACAAGTCAATGGAGCAGTGGGAACGCCTTCTCTGGAGTGATGAATCACGCTTCACCATCTGTCAGCACGGCGGATTAATTTGGGTTTGGCAGATGCCAACAGAATGCTACCTGCCCAAATGCATAGTGCCAACTGTAAAGCTTGGTGGAGGAGGAATAATGGTCTGGGGCTGTTTTTCATGGTTCGGGCCCCTTCGTTCCAGTGAAGGGAAATCTTAATGCTACAGCATACAATGACATTCTAGACGATTCTGTGCTTCCAACTTTGTGGCAACAGTTTGGAAAAGGCCCTTCCCTGTTTCAGCATGACAATGCTGACAATGCCCCTGTGCACAAAGCAAGGCTGAATGGAAGCAAGTCCCCTGCAGCAATGTTCCAACATCTAGTGGAACGCCTTCCCAGAAGACTGGAGACTGTTAAAGCAGCAAAAGGGGGGGGAACCAATTCCACATTAATGCCCATGATTTTGGAATGAGATGTTCGACGAGCAGGTGTCCACATTACTTTTGGGTTACGTAGTGTATGTTTTGAATAGAGATGCTATGCTCCGTGGTCATCTGGGTGTTTGTTCCGTCTTCATTGAAACAATCCACCCGCTTTTAAAAAAACCGCTCTAAATCGTCAATGAAAGGCCACTTTCACTGTGGAACTGTATGTTCTCAGCCAGTGATGCATTTGGATGAGTCTGCTAAAGGTTAGACCCACAGCCTATTGAGGCTAGTAGTACTGCATACTGCATACTCCGATTAGGACTATTAAGTCTTGTTTCATTTTGGACATTGATAGGCTAAATATGCATCTTTAATTACACCGACAGGGCAAGATAACAAACAATTGGGCCTGGGGCTAGGCCCGGACTACTACGAGGAATGCTTTATCTTATTTACGATGGCCACTAGCTCTCTCAAACTCTAGGCAGCATCCTGCCTTCTCCCTAGAGTTCTCAGCCATCCTGACTTCTCCCTACAGTTCTCAGCCATCCTGACTTCTCCCTAGAGTTCTCAGCCATCCTGCCTTCTCCCTACAGTTCTCAGCCATCCTGACTTCTCCCTACAGTTCTCAGCCATCCTGACTTCTCCCTAGAGTTCTCAGCCATCCTGACTTCTCCCTACAGTTCTCAGCCATTCTGCCTTCTCCCTACAGTTCTCAGCCATCCTGACTTCTCCCTACAGTTCTCAGCCATCCTGACTTCTCCCTAGAGTTCTCAGCCATCCTGACTTCTCCCTACAGTTCTCAGCCATCCTGACTTCTCCCTAGAGTTCTCAGCCATCCTGACTTCTCCCTACAGTTCTCAGCCATTCTGCCTTCTCCCTACAGTTCTCAGCCATTCTGACTTCTCCCTAGAGTTCTCAGCCATTCTGCCTTCTCCCTAGAGTTCTCAGCCATCCTGACTTCTCCCTAGAGTTCTCAGCCATCCTGCCTTCTCCCTACAGTTCTCAGTCATCCTGCATTCTCCCTACAGTTCTCAGCCATTCTGCCTTCTCCCTACAGTTCTCAGCCATCCTGACTTCTCCCTACAGTTCTCAGCCATTTTGCCTTCTCCCTACTGTTCTCAGCCATTCTGACTTCTCCCTAGAGTTCTCAGCCATTATTCTGCCTTCTCCCTACAGTTCTCAGACATTAGCTTCTCCCGTGACTGCCTCATTGGAACTAAACTGTGTTTTAACGTTTAGAAACGTTAATGATCATCGCTTGCGATGCGGCTTTCGAAACACAACGGCCCTTATCTTTCATCAGCAAGAAAGAATCCTTCACATAAAATGAATACACCCACTGTAGCAATTACAGATCCATACAGCTATGGAGCCTCCATCCTACTAAACTACACTGTAGCAGTTACAGATCCATACAGCTATGGAGCCTCCATCCTACTAAACTACACTGTAGCAGTTACAGATCCATACAGCTATGGAGCCTCCATCCTACTAAACTACACTGTAGCAGTTACAGATCCATACAGCTATGGAGCCTCCATCCTACTAAACTACACTGTAGCAGTTACAGATCCATACAGCTATGGAGCCTCCATCCTACTAAACTACACTGTAGCAGTTACAGATCCATACAGCTATGGAGCCTCCATCCTACTAAACTACACTGTAGCAGTTACAGATCCATTCGGCTATGGAGCCTCCATCCTACTAAACTACACTGTAGCAGTTACAGATCCATTCGGCTATGGAGCCTCCATCCTACTAAACTACACTGTAGCAGTTACAGATCCATACAGCTATGGAGCCTCCATCCTACTAAACTACACTGTAGCAGTTACAGATCCATACAGCTATGGAGCCTCCATCCTACTAAACTACACTGTAGCAGTTACAGATCCATACAGCTATGGAGCCTCCATCCTACTAAACTACACTGTAGCAGTTACAGATCCATACAGCTATGGAGCCTCCATCCTACTAAACTACACTGTAGCAGTTACAGATCCATACAGCTATGGAGCCTCCATCCTACTAAACTACACTGTAGCAGTTACAGATCCATACAGCTATGGAGCCTCCATCCTACTAAACAACACTGTAGCAGTTACAGATCCATACAGCTATGGAGCCTCCATCCTACTAAACTACACTGTAGCAGTTACAGATCCATACAGCTATGGAGCCTCCATCCTACTAAACTACACTGTAGTAGTTACAGATCCATACAGCTATGGAGCCTCCATCCTACTAAACTACACTGTAGCAGTTACAGATCCATACAGCTATGGAGCCTCCATCCTACTAAACTACACTGTAGCAGTTACAGATCCATACAGCTATGGAGCCTCCATCCTACTAAACTACACTGTAGCAGTTACAGATCCATACAGCTATGGAGCCTCCATCCTACTAAACTACACTGTAGCAGTTACAGATCCATACAGCTATGGAGCCTCCATCCTACTAAACTACACTGTAGCAGTTACAGATCCATACAGCTATGGAGCCTCCATCCTACTAAACTACACTGTAGCAGTTACAGATCCATTCGGCTATGGAGCCTCCATCCTACTAAACTGCACTGTAGTAGTTACAGACCCATACAGCTATGGAGCCTCCATCCTACTAAACTACACTTCTGCTACACTTTCCGAGTTACTCTTACACACGGGCGTTGGGAGAATGCTAGATAGCTATTTAGCACAGGTGGTCGCCTCTTATATTCCGTCTGTTTTCTGTAAATAATCGCTGTAACATGGAGATATGGCCTTGTGGGAACACTAACCTCAACCCTATCAAGGTGTGTATCAATGTAACCTTTTGTTCTTTTAAAAGTATTTCCCGCGGATATTAAAGATAAAGTCCTTATGCATTCAAAACCCTACTGCAAGCGATGCGTTTTAATGTTCAGACAGAACGTCCGGGATCTTAACAGAACCCCCCCCCCCCCCCCCCCCCCCTTAGACAAGAGCCCTTCGTCCAATGACTCTTACGTGTAACGTGATGGAACTGAGAGTCATGATTAACGGGCCAGATGGGCACGAGCCTGTACATTCTTGTGACGTGCTTGGATATACCCATGGCTTTTCAACTCACTGTTAGTAAGAAGAAAGATGTTTAGTCCGTTTACAAGTTCATTAACCACAGCAGGCCTATGAGATTTTTGCACACCAAGCAGAATGATATACTGTAAATATTTTACATCGGTTTCTGAGGGTGTTTCTGAAGGAGTTGGGCTGCGTTCACACCAACGATGTATATAAACCCTGGATAGCTGATGCTCTGCATTGGCTTTTGAGAGGCTTCGACGCCACTGGTCGGCCATATTGGATCTCCTCAATAGGAGAAGTGAAACACTTAGACACTCTTCTCTAACAATCTACACACAATACCCCATAATGACATCACAATACCCCATAATGACATCACAATACCCCATAATGACATCAGAATACCCTATAATGACATCACAATACCCCATAATGACAAAGCGGAGGGGGGGGGGAGCAGGTTTTTAGACATTTTTGCGAATTTTTTATTTTTTAGAAACAGAAATACTTTATTTACATAAGTATTCAGACCTTTTGATATGAGAGTCAAGTTTTTCACTGCACTGGGCCCTTTAAAGGATTTTAAAATTTTACATGTTTACATTTAAAAAAAATGTTTACCTCACATAATATAATTTAAAAGTAGGCACTAAGGTGTCTATAAGAGAATAAATGTGGCAAAAAATAAATGTAGACATTAGCTTCCAAAATATATTTTTTTACAATGGTGGGGGAGTGCCAAGATGGAGGTGTGGTGGCTTCCACACATCGCCCCATATCAGTCATCTAGTTCACATATAAAGCGTTGGTTTACACAGGCAGACTAATTCTTATCCTTCCCCCCCCCCCCCTAATATGACCAATCAGATCAGCTTTTTTTTGTTGCTAATAATTAGTCAAAAGATCAGAATTGGGCTGTCTGTGGAAACACAGGCGTCCCACACTCTGTAAAACTCTTCATACGTCACTACCGCTAGTTCACACTGAGTCTCACAGCTGTCCTAAAAAAAAAAACCGGTGTCGGTGAGATGGGGGTCATTATTAGTCTCTCTCGCTTTCTCTTTGTAAAGGGACCATGTCTAGAAATGCTTCCAATCCTTCCATTGATCATTCTGCTCGCATGCACTCCACTATGCAGGCTAGTTTATTATCCTCTTAATTCCCCAGGTCAGTCAGCAATCAGACCTGCACTATTCTATTTCACTATTTATCAAGGGAATTGGCTTCCGCTGTTTCTTTCTCCATGTGCACCAAAATATTACAAAAAGATTTATGTGAATGACATCAGCTTGGCCTGATACATTAGAAACATTAACACACACTTTTCTCTCTCCGTGTGTGTGTGTGTGTGTGTGTTTGTGTTCGTGCGTGTATGCATGTGTGTGTGTGTGTGTGTGTGTTTGTGTTCGTGCGTGTATGCATGTGTGTGTGTGTGTGTGTGTGTGTGTGTTCGTGCGTGTATGCATGTGTGTGTGTGTGTGTGTGTGTGTGTGTTCGTGCGTGTATGCATGTGTGTGTGTGTGTGTGTGTGTTTGTGTTCGTGCGTGTATGCATGTGTGTGTGTGTGTGTGTTTGTGTTCGTGCGTGTATGCATGTGTGTGTGTGTGTGCCATAAAAGAGGGGGCCGGCCCCAGTGCGGTCTGGGAAATGACAGAGACGGTGTAAGTGAGCCCTGGTGTGGAGCAGTAGAGTCAGACTGAGGTTCCTCAGGGCTACGCCCAGGTCCTGGAGACGGAGAGAGACAGAGACAGAGAGACAGAGAGAGACAGAGACAGAGAGACAGAGACAGAGAGACAGAGAGAGACAGAGACAGAGAGACAGAGAGACAGAGAGACAGAGAGAGAGAGAGAGAGAGAGAGAGAGAGAGACAGAGACAGAGACAGAGACAGAGAGACAGAGACAGAGAGACAGAGAGACAGAGAGACAGAGAGACAGAGAGAGAGAGAGAGAGAGAGAGAGAGAGAGAGAGAGAGAGAGAGAGAGAGAGAGAGAGAGAGAGAGAGAGAGAGAGAGAGAGAGAGAGAGAGAGAGAGAGAGAGAGAGAGACATAGAGACAGAGAGAGAGAGAGAGAGAGAGAGAGAGAGAGAGAGAGAGAGAGAGAGAGAGAGAGAGAGAGAGAGAGAGAGAGAGAGAGAGAGAGAGAGAGAGAGATCCACAAAGAATTCGAAAACAAATCCAATTTTGATAAACTCCCATATCTACTGGGTGAAATTCCACAGTGTGCCATCACAGCAGCAAGATTTGTGACCTGTTGCCACAAGAAAAGGGCAACCAGTGAAGAACAAACACCATTGTAAATACAACCCATATTTATGTTTATTTATTTTAACTTGTGTGCTTTAACCATTTGTACATTGTTACAACACTGCATATATATAATATGACATTTGTAATGTATTTATTGCTTTGAAACTTCTGTATGTGTAATGTTTACTGTTAATTTTTATTGTTTATTTCACTTTTGTATATTATCTACCTCACTTGCTTTGGCAATGTTAACACATGTTTCCCATGCCAATAAAGCCCCTTGAATTGAATTGAATTGAATTGAGAGAGAGAGAGAGAGACAAACACCAAATTGAGACTCTGCATGCAGAATTCTGCAAAAATATCCTCCGTGTACAACGTAGAACACCAAATAATGCATGCAGAGCAGAATTAGGCCGATACCCACTAATTATCAAAATCCAGAAAAGAGCCGTTAAATTCTACAACCACCTAAAAGGAAGCGATTCCCAAACCTTCCATAACAAAGCCATCACCTACAGAGAGATGAACCTGGAGAAGAGTCCCCTAAGCAAGCTGGTCCTAGGGCTCTGTTCACAAACACAAACACACCCCACAGAGCCCCAGGACAACAGCACAATTAGACCCAACCAAATCATGAGAAAACAAAAAGATAATTACTTGACACATTGGAAAGAATTAACAAAAAAACAGAGCAAACTAGAATGCTATTTGGCCCCAAACAGAGAGTACACAGTGGCAGAATACCTGACCACTGTGACTGACCCAAACTTAAGGAAAGCTTTGACTATGTACAGACTCAGTGAGCATAGCCTTGCTATTGAGAAAGGCCGCCGTAGGCAGACATGGCTCTCAAGAGAAGACAGGCTATGTGCTCACTGCCCACAAAATGAGGTGGAAACTGAGCTGCACTTCCTAACCTCCTGCCCAATGTATGACCATATTAGAGAGACATATTTCCCTCAGATTACACAGATCCACAAAGAATTTGAAAACAAATCCAATTTTGATAAACTCCCATATCTACTGGGTGAAATTCCACAGTGTGCCATCACAGCAGCAAGATTTGTGACCTGTTGCCACAAGAAAAGGGCAACCAGTGAAGAACAAACACCATTGTAAATACAACCCATATTTATGCTTATTTATTTTAACTTGTGTGCTTTAACCATTTGTACATTGTTACAACACTGTATATATATAATATGACATTTGTAATGTCTTTCTTGTTTTGAAACTTCTGTATGTGTAATGTTTACTGTTAATTTGTATTGTTTATTTCACTTTTGTGTATTATCTACTTCACTTGCTTTGGCAATGTTAACACATGTTTCCCATGCCAATAAAGCCCCTTGAATTGAATTGAGAGAGAGAGAGAGAGAGAGAGAGACAGAGAGAGAGACAGAGACAGAGACAGAGACAGAGACAGAGACAGAGACAGAGACAGAGACAGAGACAGAGAGAGAGAGAGAGAGAGAGAGAGAGAGAGAGAGAGAGAGAGAGAGAGAGAGAGAGAGAGAGAGAGAGAGAGAGAGAGAGAGAGAGAGAGAGAGAGACAGAGAGACAGAGAGAGACAGAGAGAGACAGAGAGAGACAGAGAGAGACAGAGAGAGACAGAGAGAGACACAGAGAGAGAGACAGAGAGAGAGACAGAGAGAGAGAGAGAGAAAGAGAGAGAGACAGAGAGAGAGACAGAGAGAGAGACAGAGAGAGAGAGAGAGAGAGAGAGACCAGCGCAGCTACGCAGCTACGCAGAGGTTGTCAGAGGACAGGAGAACCCTGTGGGATTGAGTGAGATTAAACAGCTCCTCCAATACATCTGCACTAAACTGCACTAAACACACACGGACGCATGTACACACACACACACACACACACACACACACACACACACACACACCTATTGTACTAAAATGTACTTGTTCAATGAATAGGAATGTTTATATAACAGAAAAAATGTTGGCTGTTATCCTGTTTATCTCGCTCTTAACAACTTAATAGTTAGTTACTGTATTTCTGACTGCTATTCTTTCTTTTGGAACATGAAATCACTGTCAGTTAGCATGTGGAACATTCAGGGCCTAAACTCATCAACCTTTGGACTGAAGAGTTTAGCACTGGAGTTCAACAAAAATCTTAAAGATGTTGACGTCATCATTCTGCAGGAGACATGGTGTAAGGCTGACATTGTCACTCACTGTCCCACAGGTTACAGAGAGGTAATTGTGCCGTCACAAAAACACAGCTCTGTCAATAGAGGCAGAGACTCTGGAGGACTGATCATTTGGTACAAATCCGACCTACAACATCTAATTGATCCCCTCAAAATTGGCAAATATCACATTTGGTTAAAACTGAAAAAAGAACTTGTACTGACAGAAAAAGATGTGTTCCTTTGCGCAATTTATATCCCCCCCTCAGAATCCCCATATTACTCAGAGGAGATCTTCCCCACCCTTGAGGAAGAGACGTGCCATTTCCAGGCCCAGGGAAATGTGCTCATCTGTGGTGACACAAATGCGGCACAGGAACACTACCTGATCTAACGAGCACACAGGAACACGACCTGATCTAACGACCACACAGGAACACTACCTGATCTAACGACCACACAGGAACACTACCTGATCTAACGAGCACACAGGAACACTACCTGATCTAACGAGCACACAGGAACACTACCTGATCTAACGAGCACACAGGAACACTACCTGATCTAACGAGCACACAGGAACACTACCTGATCTAACGAGCACACAGGAACACTACCTGATCTAACGAGCACACAGGAACACTACCTGATCTAACGAGCACACAGGAACACTACCTGATCTAACGAGCACACAGGAACACTACCTGATCTAACGAGCACACAGGAACACTACCTGATCTAACGAGCACACAGGAACACTACCTGATCTAACGAGCACACAGGAACACTACCTGATCTAACGAGCACACAGGAACACTACCTGATCTAACGAGCACACAGGAACACTACCTGATCTAACGAGCACACAGGAACACTACCTGATCTAACGAGCACACAGGAACACTACCTGATCTAACGAGCACACAGGAACACTACCTGATCTAACGAGCACACAGGAACACTACCTGATCTAACGAGCACACAGGAACACTACCTGATCTAACGAGCACACAGGAACACTACCTGATCTAACGAGCACACAGGAACACTACCTGATCTAACGAGAACACAGGAACACTACCTGATCTAACGAGCACACAGGAACACTACCTGATCTAACGACCACACAGGAACACTACCTGATCTAACGAGCACACAGGAACACTACCTGATCTAACGAGCACACAGGAACACTACCTGATCTAACGAGCACACAGGAACACTACCTGATCTAACGAGCACACAGGAACACTACCTGATCTAACGAGAACACAGGAACACTACCTGATCTAACGAGCACACAGGAACACTACCTGATCTAACGACCACACAGGAACACTACCTGATCTAACGAGCACACAGGAACACTACCTGATCTAACGAGCACACAGGAACACTACCTGATCTAACGAGCACACAGGAACACTACCTGATCTAACGAGCACACAGGAACACTACCTGATCTAACGACCACACAGGAACACTACCTGATCTAACGAGCACACAGGAACACTACCTGATCTAACGAGCACACAGGAACACTACCTGATCTAACGAGCACACAGGAACACTACCTGATCTAACGAGCACACAGGAACACTACCTGATCTAACGAGCACACAGGAACACTACCTGATCTAACGACCACACAGGAACACTACCTGATCTAACGAGCACACGAGGGGACAGCTTTATTACAGGCCATAATGTTTCTAACTGTCTTAATCTCCCCAATAGAAACAACAGTGACAGCACCGTCAACAAAAACGGAAGGGATCTGTTGCAGCTCTGTAGAAGCCTGGGTCTGTACTTTGTCAATGGTAGGTTACGGGGGGACTCTTTGGGGAGATTCACCTACTGCTCACCTCTTGGCCACAGTACAGTAGACTATATGATCACAGACATTGACCCCTTCTCTCTCAGCTCATTCACTGTCAAGCCACTAACACCTCTGTCTGATCACAGCCAAATTACATTGTTCCTCAAAAGAACAGACATGGAAACAACCACACATTCACAGCCCAGTAAGCTGTACAACATCAGACATTCATACAGATGGGCCCAAAACAGCACAGAAGAATACCAGAAAGCAACC
Source organism: Salvelinus alpinus (assembly GCF_045679555.1). NCBI lineage: Eukaryota > Metazoa > Chordata > Actinopteri > Salmoniformes > Salmonidae > Salvelinus > Salvelinus alpinus. Next base: position 42,465,276 of record NC_092099.1, on the reverse strand, counting down.
TGGAACCAAAATATCCAAACACTCTTAGATAACTTTCTGGATACCACATTCACTCACAGTAAAGAAGGCATCAATCTAGCAGTACAAAACATCAACTATATATTCAGGCAAACGGCAAAAGAAGCACAATTGAAATTGATAAAAAACAAAACAAAAAAGATCACAGATGACAACTGGTTTGATGCAGATTGTAAAATTATAAGGAAAAAACTTAGAACACTATCCAACCAAAAGCACAGAGACCCAAATAATGGTGAATTACGCCTTCATTACTGTGAGACTTTAAAACTCTATAAACGTACACTCAGAACCAAAAAAGCACAGTACAACAGAAAGCAGCTGACGCTAATTGAGGAGTCCATAAACACAAACAACTTCTGGCAAAATTGGAAAAAAATAAAAAAATCTAAACAAGAGGAATTAGCGATACAAAATGGTGACATTTGGACAACCCATTTTAAAACACTCTACAACACTGTTCAAATTGACACAAACGCAGAACAACGCCAAATTCATGAGAAGTTGAATGGATTAGAAAGAGCTATAAAGGACAATCAAAATCCACTGGACTCCCCAATTACTGACCAGGAGCTCTATAAGAAACTTCAGGCTCTCAAATTTAAAAAGGCATGCGGACCTGATGGCATCCTAAATGAGATGCTCAAACTCACTAGTGCAAAATTTCAGTTGGCTATATTAAAACTGTTTAATTTGATCCTGAGTGTAGGTTATTTCCCTGACATCTGGAATCAAGGACTCATAACCCCAATCTTTAAAAACGGAGACAAATTTGACCCTAACAATTACAGAGGCATTTGTGTGAACAGTAACCTGGGGAAGGTTTTCTGTAGTATTATAAATGTAAGAGTTCTAAACTTCCTTAATAAGCACAATGTCTTGAGTAAAAGCCAAATTGGATTTATACCAAAACATCGCACGACCGATCATATTTACACCCTACACACCCTGATAGATAAACATGTCCACCAAAATAATACCAAAATATACGCTTGCTTTATCGACTTCCAAAAAGCATTTGATTCTATTTGGCACACAGGACTGTTCTACAAAGTTATTGAAAGTGGTGTAGGGGGTAAAACATATGACATAATTAAATCAATGTATACTGGCAATACGTGCAGCATTAAAATTGGCAAGAAAAGAACAGAATTCTTTAACCAGGGGCGGGGCCTTCGCCAGGGTTGTAATCTGAGCCCAGCACTCTTCAATATTTACATCAACGAATTGGCCACTATTCTAGAAAAATCCTCAGCCCCTGGTGTTAGTCTCCATAATTCAGAGGTTAAATGCCTACTCTTCGCCGATGACCTATGCCTGCTGTCACCCACAGCACATGGCCTACAGCAGAGCCTGGACCTGCTAGAGCAGTACTGCCAGACCTGGGCCCTGGCAGTAAACCCCAAAAAGACTAAAATAATGATTTTCCAGAGAAGATCCAGATCTCAGGGAATTAGACCAAAGTTCTCAATTGGTACAAAATATATAGAGCACTGCACACACTACAATTACTTAGGTTTAAAAATAAGCTCAACTGGACACCTTAATGAAGCAGTGAATGAACTGAGAGAGAAAGCACGCAGGGCATTCTACGCAATTAAAAAGCAAATTCAAATTGAAATACCTATTAAAATTTGGCTAAAACTAATTGAATATGTCATTGAACCAATTGCACTTTATGGCAGCGAGGTGTGGGGTCCACTTGCAAAACAAGATTTCATCAAATGGGACAAACATCCCATTGAAACCCTGCATGCAGAGTTCTGTAAGATTCTCCTACATGTCCAGAGGAAAACTACAAACAATGCATGCAGGGCAGAATTAGGCAAATATCCACTAATAATAAAAACTCAAAAAAGAGCAATTAAGTTTTGGAAACATCTAAAATACAGTGACCCCCTCTCATATCATTACCAAGCCCTGCAATACCAAGAGCTGAACAAAGAAAAGAGTCCCCTCATCCAGCTGGTCCTGGGGCTGAGTTCACAAACCTGTTCTACTAACACACTGAAGCCTCAGGACCAGAACATCCAATCAATCAGGATAAACCAAATTACAACACAGTCAAAACAAAACTATATTGCTTATTGGGAAACACAAGCACAAGCACAGAGCAAAATGCAGTGCTATCTGGCCCTAAATCGACAGTACACCGTGGCTAAATATTTGACCATGGTTACTGATCAAAACTTTAGAAAAACCTTGACAAAGTACAGGCTCAGTGAGCACAGCCTTGCCATTGAGAAGGGTAGACACAGGAAAACCTGGCTCCCTGTAGAGGAAAGGCTGTGCAACCACTGCACAATAGCAGAACCTGAGACGGAGCTGCATTTCCTGACAAAATGTCAAAAATATAAAACAATTAGAGTGTCATTTCCCCAAATTTGAAACTCTTATTCAAGGTTTCAAAGACCTCTCTGATGAGGATAGGCTACCCGTCCTGTTGGGGGAGGACGCAGAGAGCTGTGGGTTGGCAGCGCACTACATTGCTGCCTGCCATAAGTTGAGGGACAGTGTCTGACAAACCAATCAACCTGCACATGTCCTTTACTGTATGTTTATTGTTATTGTTGAATGTATGGTTATTTTGACCCTTGGTTATTGTTGTTACTGTTGTCCCGTTGACAATTTTGATTCTCATTTTTACATTGTAAACAAGCTTTGGCAATATGTACATTGTTACGTCATGCCAATAAAGCAAATTGAATTGAATTGAATTGAATTGAGAGACAGAGAGAGAGACAGAGAGAGAGAGAGAGAGAGAGAGAGAGAGAGAGAGAGAGAGAGAGAGAGAGAGAGAGAGAGAGAGAGAGAGAGAGAGAGAGAGAGAGAGAGAGAGAGAGAGAGAGAGAGAGAGAGAGAGAGAGAGAGAGAGAGAGAGAGAGAGAGAGAGAGAGAGAGAGAGAGAGAGAGAGAGAGAGAGAGAGAGAGAGAGAGAGAGAGAGAGAGACTGAGAGAGCGACAGAGAGAGAGAGGCTCTTAGGGTGTTTGAGAGTGTGAAATAATGGTTCTATCTGACATAATTAAATACAATAGACTGTATATTAACAGGTACATATCCAACCTTGCAAATCATGAATATGTAGAAAACTGAAACGGTTAGGTAAAGCTATTTTAACAGTTATCAGGTCTGTTTCATCATTTTATTAGGACTTTATTTGCACATTCAAAGAAACTGGTGAAACAACAGTTGATACTAGAAAGAAGTCCCAGGATATCCCCCCCCCCCCCCCCCAACAGAGAGCACATAAACAGACAGCCAAGGATGGTGCGCGTCACAGGGACCTAAGGGGTTGACCTCAATTTAACCTCCAGCAATCTATCGCCCACTCGACATGCTCAACAACAGCACAGGGCCGGGGAGGGGAAGTTTGTTTTCTATACTCCGGGGAAGTGAGAGACGGAGATCCCTGCCTTAGAAATACAACCCATCCCTCGTTGTCTACAATGCGCCATGCTAACTCCAAGTTCAGGCTAGGAACGTAGTGTTGAATGGGAATGCCCTTTCTAGTGGTTCTATTTCTATACAGACTGCCCTTTCTAGTGGTTCTATTTCTATGCAGACTGCCCTTTCTAGTGGTTCTATTTCTATGCAGACTGCCCTTTCTAGTGGTTCTATTTCTATAGAGACTGCCCTTTCTAGTGGTTCTATTTCTATGCAGACTTCCTTTTCTAGTGGTTCTATTTCTATGCAGACTGCCCTTTCTAGTGGTTCTATTTCTATAGAGACTGCCCTTTCTAGTGGTTCTATTTCTATGCAGACTGAGTGGGCGATGGATGGAGGAGGACACCTAGCCTGGAAACACAAACTGAAACTCTTGGAAAACAATGGTGAAAGAGAGAGAGAGAGAGAGGAGAGGAGAGGAGAGGAGAGAGAGAGAGAGAGAGAGAGAGAGAGAGAGAGAGAGAGAGAGAGAGAGAGAGAGAGAGAGAGAGAGAGAGAGAGAGAGAAGGACATCTAGCCTGAAATACAAACCGATATGCTCCATTTCACCACTGAACATGGTTGGATTCCAGGCTAAAGTACACCACATTGAGTAATCAGAAATCCCCTGTTATCCTCCAACATCGCCCACCACCAGGCTAGTGATGATGGGAACAGCCAGCCCAACCCATGGATACAGTACAATATTTTGTATTGTGTAGTGTATGTAGTGTATTATGAATTATGTAGTGTATTATGTAGTGTATTATGTAGTGTATTATGTATTATGTAATGTATTATGTAGTGTATTATGTAGTGTATTATGTAGTGTATTATGTATTATGTAATGTATTATGTAGTGTATTATGTAGTGTATTATGTATTATGTAGTGTATTATGTAGTGTATTATGTAGTGTATTATGTATTATGTAGTGTATTATGTAGTGTATTATGTATTATGTATTGTATTATGTAATGTATTTTGTATTGTGTAGTGTATGTAGTGTATTATGTATTATGTAGTGTATTATGTAGTGTATTATGTATTATGTAGTGTATTATGTTGTGTATTATGTATTATGTAGTGTATTATGTAGTGTACTATGTATTATGTAGTGTATTATGTAGTGTACTATGTATTATGTAGTGTATTATGTATTATGTAGTGTATTATGTTGTGTATTATGTATTATGTAGTGTATTATGTAGTGTATTATGTATTATGTAGTGTATTATGTAGTGTACTATGTATTATGTAGTGTACTATGTATTATGTAGTGTATTATGTTGTGTATTATGTATTATGTACTGTATTATGTAGTGTACTATGTATTATGTAGTGTACTATGTATTATGTAGTGTATTATGTAGTGTATTATGTAGTGTACTATGTATTATGTAGTGTACTATGTATTATGTAGTGTATTATGTTGTGTATTATGTAGTGTATTGTATATTATGTAGTGTATTGTATATTATGTAGTGTATTGTATATTATGTAGTGTACTATGTATTATGTTGTGTATTATGTAGTGTATTATGTATTATGTAGTGTATTATGTAGTGTATAATGTATTATGTAGTGTATTATGTAGTGTATTATGTATTATGTAGTGTATTTTATTTGTTGTGTTTTGTTTTCAGTTTGGTACCCAGGAAGAGTAGCTGCGTTGGCAGCGGCTAATTCAGACTCCTAATAAAATAGGAAATTGTAACTAGTGAGTTAAAGAGCCAAGCAACACAGACACAGACACAGACACAGACACAGACACAGACACAGACACAGACACAGACACAGACATTACCCAAGATAGACTGGACGGACTGCATGGGTTATGTAGTGTATTGTATATTATGTAGTGTATTATGTATTATGTAGTGTATTATGTAGTGTATTATGTAGTGTATTATGTAGTGTATTGTATATTATGTAGTGTATTGTATATTATGTAGTGTATTGTATATTATGTAGTGTATTGTATATTATGTAGTGTATTGTATATTATGTAGTGTATTGTATATTATGTAGTGTATTGTATATTATGTAGTGTATTGTATATTATGTAGTGTATTGTATATTATGTAGTGTATTGTATATTATGTAGTGTATTGTATATTATGTAGTGTATTGTATATTATGTAGTGTATTGTATATTATGTAGTGTATTGTATATTATGTAGTGTATTGTATATTATGTAGTGGACAGACTGCATGGGTTCCAAATTGCACCTTATTGTCTATTTATTCTGTACAGGTAACCTCAACACAGGGAATTGGGTGTAATTTGGGACCGAGCCACTGACTGAAAGGGGGTCAACAAAAACATACAAGAAAACAGGGGATCATGGAAACAATTTTAATAAAAGTGACAGTTGGACAATAGATGACGATCCTCCAAACGTTTTTAATTTTTCAAATCTATCAGGTCATTGAGTGAATTATAGCACATAAAACATATTACTGGTTGGGAAATCAGTTGTTCCATTTTTTTTCTTTACAATGCACTCATATATGACAAGACTATGGCGCCGGAGAGGATGGCTGACGTTTTACGCACTCCTAAACAATTGTGCTAATTTTGGATGTTTTTTTCACATTGTTTGTAACTTATTTTGTACGTAATGTTGCTGCTACCATCTATTATGACCGAAAAGAGCTTCTGGACATCAGAACAGAGATTACTCACCTCGAACTGGACAAAGAGTTTTTCCCGACGCGAAGGATACTGCTTCTCCCGAGACCAGTTCTAGGCCTAAAGAATTGTCAAAGACTCCAGTCACCCAAGTCATAGACTGTTCCCTCTGTTTACTGCACGACAATGTTGACAATGGTTTGGCATGTCTATGCCTCAGACATAATGCTTTTAAAAAGTACGTCTATATCAGTGCGTATGCTATGTTAGCAATATATTTGCATATTGAAACCATGCCATGCAATTTGAATATGTTCAAAAATATATTAAACATATTTACATGAGCAAATATGGGATAGGCCTACATTTGTAATTTTGTTTCTGTAGGCTCTTTTAACCAACTGGGCTTAAATAAAGGACTAACATTCGAAGTGGAGTTGATGACATCACAATACGTAAAATACCGTAAATACACAACTAGAAGCAACCACGTATTTAGTCATGGAACACGTTCTGATTGGCCGGTGAGGAGTCTCAAGCCTCAAGCACACGTTCAACTTGTTCATTTATCGAAAACTCAGCCCTTTCACGCCTCCGCCAGCTACTGCGCCCATAATTCTGGTTGTGAAAATAGCAATAAACAAAAAAATTAGAAGGCACCACCAAACCTTATAGCACGACATCCAGTGCTTAGATTTACCATTGTGTTAGGTAACCCCTGTATATAGCCTCATTATTGTTATTTTATTGTGTTACTTTTTATTACATTTTTTACTTTAGCTTATTTAGCAAATATTTTCTTAACTCTATTTATTGAACTGCATTGTTGGTTAGGAAGCATTTCACGGTAAGGTCTACACCTGTTATATTCGGGCGCACGTGACAAATACAATTTAACTTGATTCTAATGGTATCAGGTATTTATTATATGTGCCTCATTTGCATAAATACACAGGGTGTATTTGCATATATGAGCAAATTAACATAACGGGGCGGAGTAGAGCTGCAACCACCAGACACTTCCTCTGTCTACTCCACCTGCACTCACCTGCACTGTCTAGACTGCCTCATTAATTACTGTTGTTATGTTCTGTTGCATTATTCAAGTGTGTCAATAGCAGATAAACAAATCAGCATAATATCACTATCATCCCAGTGTTCATTTTCAGAAGTTGCTTTCAGTTCAGCGCATTTAATTTGTAAATATTTAAAACTGTATTAAATTATATATATATATATTTTTTAATCCACAAAATAAAGTAACACCCTTCAAAATGAAGTTTTCTTTCTTCTCTTTCTTGGGATGTAAAGGTTGAGACGATGATGTCACGTCTCTGAAGGAGCTTCAGTTCTAATAGGTGCAACGGAAAGTCAATGTGTTCCATTGAGCCCATTTCAGCCATTACCCTTGGTGTGTTTGACAGGCCTTTACACACATTTCTGCAGTCGTAACATTAACGGGGGGAAAAAACGACAGGCACAAGCAAGAGTGTGAAGGGTGTGAGGAGTATGACGAGTGTGAAGAGTGTGAAGAGTGTGAAGGGTGTGAAGCGTATGTTGGGTATGAAGAGTATGAAAGAGAGACATGAGTCAAATGAAAGCAAACTAATCCAGCGAAGTTTCAATGACAAGTGTATTTTCCCCCCCTTTTAAAGACAGGAAATAGATGACTGGAAAAGACTGATCCTTAGGTGGGCGGGGCATTTTGAGTTGCTATAGAGAGGGTCCACTGGCTCTTCGTTTTTTTACTGGTTTATCATTCATGAATGCTTGTCATGAGTCATTTACTGACCAAACCAGAACAGAATCAAAGTTGAACGCATTCTCAGCCGTGCATGAGCATGACAGCACCATCTTCAACCGCAAACTCTGAGCAAGAACATGTTAACCCTTCACTCCTAGAAAGAAAGGTGCTCTCTAGAATCAAAAATGTGTTCTTCGGCTGTCCCCATAGGAAAATCCTTTGAAGAACCCTTTTTTGGTTCCGGGTAGAACCCTTTTGAGTTCTGTGTAGAACCCTTTACACAGAGGGTTCTACCTGGAACCAAAAATGGTTCTACCTGGAACCAAAAAGGGTTCTACCTGGAACCAAAAATGGTTCTACCTGGAACCAAAAATGGTTCTACCTGGAACCAAAAAGGGTTCTACCTGGAACCAAAAAGGGTTCTTCAAAGGGTTATCCTATGGACTAAAAGGGTTATCCTATGGACTAAAAGGGTTATCCTATGGACTAAAAGGGTTATCCTATGAACTAAAAGGGTTATCCTATGGACTAAAAGGGTTATCCTATGGACTAAAAGGGTTATCCTATGGACTAAAAGGGTTATCCTATGGACTAAAAGGGTTATCCTATGGACTAAAAGGGTTATCCTATGGACTAAAAGGGTTATCCTATGGACTAAAAGGGTTATCCTATGGACTAAAAGGGTTATCCTATGGACTAAAAGGGTTATCCTATGGACTAAAAGGGTTATCCTATGGACTAAAAGGGTTATCCTATGGACTAAAAGGGTTATCCTATGAACTAAAAGGGTTATCCTATGGACTAAAAGGGTTATCCTATGGACTAAAAGGGTTATCCTATGGACTAAAAGGGTTATCCTATGGACTAAAAGGGTTATCCTATGGACTAAAAGGGTTATCCTATGTGTGGAAAGCCGACTAACCCTTTTGGAACCGTTTTCCCTAAAGAGGGAGAGAGAAACAGAGAGAGAGAGAGAAACAGAGAGAGAGAGAGAAACAGAGAGAGAGAGAGAGAAACAGAGAGAGAGAGAGAGAAACAGAGAGAGAGAGAGAAACAGAGAGAGAGAGAGAGAAACAGAGGGAGAGAGAGAAACAGAGAGAGAGAGAGAGAAACAGAGGAAGAGAGAGAAACAGAGGGAGAGAGAAACAGAGGGAGAGAGAAACAGAGAGAGAGAGAGAAACAGAGAGAGAGAGAAACAGAGGGAGAGAGAGAAACAGAGGAAGAGAGAGAAACAGAGGGAGAGAGAAACAGAGAGAGAGAGAAACAGAGAGAGAGAGAGAAACAGAGAGAGAGATAGAGTGTTTGGTTTAGCTGAAGGAATATTTGAATGAGTGAACATTTCTGCTGTGCAACTGAGGAGGAAACTAGGTATTTTCAGACTTGGAACAATTTATGGAGAGCAAAATCTGAATAGGCAGTAAAGGGGAGGGGAACTTGAGGCTAGTCTCGAGTTTCTCCATATCTCTGTTAGAGATGCTGATATGGAGATAGTGAAGGGTTAGTCTGACAGACTTCCTGTTACAGTCTCAGAGGGAACCGTCTCAGTGTTCTCTCTCTATCAGGGCACAGAGTCAATATCAGGCTGGAGTCTGGGAGTACCCAGTCTTAGACTTTGAAGACGCACACACACACACACACACACACACACACACACACACACACACACACACACACACACACACACACACACACACACACACACACACACACACACACACACACACACACACACACACACACACACACACACACACACACACAAAAACACACACACACTACTACATATTAGCAAGAATTACCTCCAAAGACATGACACCTATGACTAGGAAAAGGCCTCTGGGGGCTGGTGAAGAGATGATGTACAGTTAGATGTGTAAGATATGGCCAACATGGAACATCAATGTTTTGACTGTAACAATGCCCCCATTGACTGAGCCAGGTTCCATCGGGGGGGGACGGCCTTATTGCCGTATCGCTGACAGGTTTGACTCTGAGAAATAGAGAGAGCAGTAAGTCTGTCACATTAACTGTGTTGACCTCTAACCTCTACTCATCATGGCACTGAGTGATGGAAACATCACTGCTTTTCTCCTCCCCGGTCACATGATGTCAGACAGGACATCTCCCAACACTTCCTCATAAGGCTAAACCCCCTACTTGGTTCTCTGGGGAGCCTGTGTTATCTCAAATGTCTCCTGAGAGATGTTTGGATTTTGGGTCAGTGTAATTATTTTCATTAGGGGGCCGTTGTGTAAAGCTGTATGTGTGTGTGTGTGTGTGTGTGTGTGTGTGTGTGTGTGTGTGTGTATGTGTGTGTGTGTGTGTGTGTGTGTGTGTGTGTGTGTGTGTGTGTGTGTGTGTGTGTGTGTGTGTGTGTGTGTGTGTGTGTGTGTGTGTGTGTGTGTGTGTGTGTGTAATGGGGGTTGCGTGTTCGTGACAGAGTGTTTCCGGCTGCCCCCACGGTCTCTCTGCTCCACTTCATAGCTCATTTTACTGGACCAAACTAACTCTCTCTCTTTCTCTTCTTCTCTCTCTTTCTCTTCTTCTCTCTTTTTATTTCTCTCTCTCAATTCCATTCAATTCAATTTGCATTATTGGCATGACGTAACAATGTAGATATGGCCAAAGCTTACTTTGGATAATTACAATATTAAATAATACAAATCTATATTGTCAACGGGACAACAGTAACAACAATAACCAAGTGTCAAAATAACCATACATTGAACAATAACAATAAGCATACAGTAGAGGACATGTCCAGGTTGATTGATCTGTCAGACACTGTCCCTCAACTTATGGCAGGCAGCAATGTAGTGCGCTGCCAACCCACAGCTCTCTGCGTCCTCCCCAACAGGACGGGTAGCCTATCCTCATCAGAGAGGTCTTTGAAACCTACGAGTTTCAAATTCGGGAAAATGACACTCTCTAATTGTTTAATATTTTTGACATTTTGTCAGGAAATGCAGCTCCGTCTCAGGTTCTGCTGTTGTGCAGTGGTTGCACAGCCTTTCCTCTACAGGGAGCCAGGTTTTCCTGTCTACCCTTCTCAATGGCAAGGCTGTGCTCACTGAGCCTATACTTTGTCAAGGTTTTTCAAAGGTTTTGATCAGTAACCATGGTCAAATATTTAGCCACGGTGTACTGTCGATTTAGGGCCAGATAGCACCGCATTTTTCTTTGTGTTAGTGCTAGTGTTTCCCAATAAGCAATGTAGTTTTGTTTTGACTGTGTTGTAATTTGGTTTATTCTGATTGATTGGATGTTCTGGTCCTGAGGCTTCAGTGTGTTAGTAGAACAGGTTAGTGAACTCAGCCCCAGGACCAGCTGGATGAGGGGACTGAGGCTTCAGTGTGTTAGTAGAACAGGTTAGTGAACTCAGCCCCAGGACCAGCTGGATGAGGGGACTGAGGCTTCAGTGTGTTAGTAGAACAGGTTAGTGAACTCAGCCCCAGGACCAGCTGGATGAGGGGACTGAGGCTTCAGTGTGTTAGTAGAACAGGTTAGTGAACTCAGCCCCAGGACCAGCTGGATGAGGGGACTGAGGCTTCAGTGTGTTAGTAGAACAGGTTAGTGAACTCAGCCCCAGGACCAGCTGGATGAGGGAACTGAGGCTTCAGTGTGTTAGTAGATCAGGTTAGTGAACTCAGCCCCAGGACCAGCTGGATGAGGGAACTGAGGCTTCAGTGTGTTAGTAGATCAGGTTAGTGAACTCAGCCCCAGGACCAGCTGGATGAGGGAACTGAGGCTTCAGTGTGTTAGTAGATCAGGTTTGTGAACTCAGCCCCAGGACCAGCTGGATGAGGGAACTGAGGCTTCAGTGTGTTAGTAGATCAGGTTAGTGAACTCAGCCCCAGGACCAGCTGGATGAGGGAACTGAGGCTTCAGTGTGTTAGTAGAACAGGTTAGTGAACTCAGCCCCAGGACCAGCTGGATGAGGGAACTGAGGCTTCAGTGTGTTAGTAGATCAGGTTTGTGAACTCAGCCCCAGGACCAGCTGGATGAGGGAACTGAGGCTTCAGTGTGTTAGTAGAACAGGTTAGTGAACTCAGCCCCAGGACCAGCTGGATGAGGGAACTGAGGCTTCAGTGTGTTAGTAGATCAGGTTTGTGAACTCAGCCCCAGGACCAGCTGGATGAGGGGACTGAGGCTTCAGTGTGTTAGTAGAACAGGTTTGTGAACTCAGCCCCAGGACCAGCTGGATGAGGGGACTCTTTTCTTTGCTCAGCTCTTGGTATTGCAGGGCTTGGTAATGATATGGTAATGATATGAGAGGGGGTCACTGAATTTTAGATGTTCCCAAATTTGAATTGCTCTTTTTTGAGTTTTTATTATTAGTGGATATTGGCCTAATTCTGCCCTGCATGCATTGCTTGTAGTTTTCCTCTGGACATGTAGGAGAATCTTACAGAACTCTGCATGCAGGGTTTCAATGGGGTGTTTGTCCCATTTGGTGAAATCTTGTTTTGCAAGTGAACCCCACACCTCGTTGCCACGAAGTGCAATTGGTTCAATGACACATTCAATTCGTTTTGAGCCAAATTTGAATAGGTATTTCAATTTCAATTTGTTTTTTAATGGCGTAGAATGCCCTGTGTGCTTTCTCTCTCTATAAGTATTATAGTATTATAGTGTGTACTCTATATACAGTGGCTTGCGAAAGTATTCACACCCCTTGGCATTTCTCCTATTTTGTTGCCTTACAACCTGGAATTAAAATTTATTTTTTGGGGGGGGTTGTATCATTTGATTTACACAACATGACTACCACTTTGAAGATGCAATAGATTTTTTCTTCTGAAAATAACAAGAAATAAGAGAAAAAAAAACAGAAAACTTGAGCGTGCATAACTATTCACCCCCCCAAAGTCAATACTTTGTAGAGCCACGTTTTGAAACAATTACAGCTGCAAGTCTCTTGGGGTATGTCTCTATAAGCTTGGCACATCTAGCCACTAGGATTTTTGCCAATTTTTCAGGGCAAAACTGCTCCAGCTCCTTCAAGTTGGATGGGTTCCGCTGGTGTACAGCAATCTTTAAGTCATACCACAGATTCTCAATTAGATTGAAGTCTGGGCTTTGACTTGGCCATTCCAACACATTTTCTATGTTTTCCCTCTAAACCACCCGAGTGTTGCTTTAGCAGTATGCTTTGGGTCATTGTCCTGCTGGAAGGTGAACCTCCATCCCAGTCTCAAATCTCTGGAAGACTGAAACAGGTTTCCCTCAAGAATTTCCCTGTATTTAGCGCCATCCATCATTCCTTCAATTCTGACCAGTTTCCCAGTCCTTGCCGATGAAAAACATCCCCACAGCATGATGCTGCCACCACCATGCTTCACTGTGGGGATGGTGTTCTCGGGATGATGTGAGGTGTTGGGTTTGCGCCAGACATAGTGTTTTCCTTGATGGCCAAAAAGCTAAATTTTGTCTCATCTGACCAGAGTACCTTCTTCCATATATTTGGGGAGTCTCCCACATGCCTTTTGGCAAACACCAAATGTGTTTGCTTATTTTCTTTCTTTAAGTAAGGGCTTTTTTTCTGGCCACTCTTCCATAAAGCGCAGCTCTGTGGAGTGTATGGCTTAGTGGTCCTATGGGCAGATACTCCAATCTCCACTGTGGAGCTTTGCAGCTCTTTCAGGGTTATCTTTGGTTTCCTCTCTTATTAATGCCCCCCTTGCCTGAGTTTTGGTGGGTTTTTTGTGGTGCCATGTTCTTGCCATATTCCTGCGTAGTGGTGTTGCAGACTCTGGGGCCTTTCAGAATAGGTGTGTATATATACTGAGATCATGTGACAGATCATGTGACACTTAGATTGCACACAGGTGGTCTTCATTTAACTAATTATGTGACTTCTGAAGGTAATTGTTTGCACCAGATCTTATTTAGGGGCTTCAGAAAAAAGGGGGTGAATACATATGCACGCACCACTTTTCTTTATTTAAAAAAAAACAATTTATGTTTTTAAATTCACTTCACCAATTTGGACTATTTTGTGTATGTCCATTACATGAAATCCAAATAAAAATCTATTTAAATTACAGGTTGTAATGCTAAAAAATTGGAAAACGTCAAAGGGGATGAATACTTTTGCAAGGCACTGTATTTTGTACCTATTGAGAACTTTGGTCTAATTCCCTGAGATCTGGATCTTCTCTGGAAAATCATTATTTTAGTCTTTTTGGGGTTTACTGCCAGGGCCCAGGTCTGGCAGTACTGCTCTAGCAGGTCCAGACTCTACTGTAGGCCATGTGCTGTGGGTGACAGCAGGCATAGGTAATCTGCGAAGAGCAGGCATTTAACCTTTGAATTGTGGAGACTAACACCAGTGGCTGAAGATTTTTCTAGAACAGTGGCCAATTCAGTGATGTAAATATTGAAGAGTGCAGGGCTCAGATTGCAACCCTGGCGAAGGCCCCGTCCCTGGTTAAAGAATTCAGTTTTTTTCTTGCCAATTTTAATGCTGCACGTATTGCCAATATACAATAATTTAAATATATGTTTTACCCCCTACACCACTTTCAATAACTTTGTAGAACAGTCCTGTATGCCAAATATTATCAAATGCTTTTTGGAAGTCGATAAAGCAATTTTATTTTGGAATAATTTTGGTGGACATCTTTATCTATCAGGGTGTAAATATGATCAGTCATGCGATGTTTTGGTATAAATCCAACTTGGCTTTTACTCAAGACATCTCTCTCTCTCTCTCTTCTTCTCTCTCACTCTCTCTCTCTCTCTTCTTCTCTCTCTCTCTCTCTTCTTCTCTCTCTCTCTTCTTCTCTCTCTCTCTCTTTTCTCTCTCTCTCTCTCTCTCTCTCTCTCTCTCTCTCTCTCTCTCTCTCTCTCTCTCTCTCTCTCTCTCTCTCTCTCTCTCTCTCTCTCTCTCTCTATCTCTCTCTCTCTCTCTCTCTCTCTCTCTCTCCCTGTCTCTCTCTTCTTCTCTCTCTCTCTCTCTCTTCTTCTCTCTCTCTTCTTCCCTCTCTCTCTCTCTCTCTCTCTCTCTCTCTCTCTCTCTCTCTCTCTCTCTCTCTCTCTCTCTCTCTCTCTCTCTCTCTCTCTCTCTCTCTCTCTCTCTCTCTCTCTCTCTCTCTCTCTCTCTCTCTCTCTCTCTCTCTCTCTCTCTCTCTCTCTGTCTCTCTCTCTCTTTCTCAGAGAAGAAGGAAGTCTACTGTGAGAAGCTCATCTTCTGCAGACATGGTTATGTAAGGCAAACGAATGGTTAGATAGCTCTGGTTGATTAAAAAAACAAACAAAAAAAACAACGCTATGGTTGTTTCAATTGGCTCCCTATTCCCTATATAGTGCATTACTTTTGAAAAACAAGTAGTGCACTATATAGGGAATAGTGAGCGAATTGGGACCTAGCTGTGTATAGTCTATGGTAATCCACTACTCTCTCCAGACCATGGGAAAATCACACAGCAAATATATATACACAGTAGACCTGTATTTCTTCTACTTCCCTGAAACACCACTAATCCTTCTACATCAACACAATGCTACAAAACCATCAACACTGGTTACATCTGGTTTTAGATTCCAACAAAGTGACCTAAAGGTTTATTCTGCCAATACTGCCTTTGATAAGAATACACATCCTCTTGGTTTGTTTATGGATGAGAGAGAGAGGAGAGAGAGAGAGAGAGAGAGGAGAGAGAGAGAGGAGGGAGAGAGAGAGGATAGAGAGAGAGAGAGAGAGAGAGAGGAGGGAGAGAGGAGAGAGAGAGAGGAGAGAGAGAGAGAGAGAGGAGGGAGAGAGAGAGGATAGAGAGAGAGAGAGAGAGAGCGAGAGAGAGGAGGGAGAGAGGAGAGAGAGAGAGGAGAGAGAGAGAGAGAGGAGGGAGAGAGAGAGGATAGAGAGAGAGAGAGAGAGAGAGGAGGGAGAGAGAGAGGAGAGAGAGAGAGAGGGGAGGGAGAGAGAGAGGAGGGAGAGAGGAGAGAGAGAGAGAGAGAGAGAGAGAGAGAGAGAGAGAGAGAGAGAGAGAGAGAGAGAGAGAGAGAGAGAGAGAGAGAGAGAGAGAGAGGGGAGGGAGGGAGAGAGGAGAGAGAGGGAGAGAGAGGAGGGAGAGAGAGAGGAGGGAGAGAGAGAGGAGGGAGAGAGGATTGAGAGAGAGAGGAGGGAGAGAGAGAGGGAGAGGAGGGAGAGAGAGAGAGAGAGAGAGAGGAGGGAGAGAGAGAGACAGAGAGCGAGACAGAGAGACAGAGAGACAGAGACAGAGACAGAGACAGAGAGAGAAAGAAATTAGGAGTGCGTCTCTGTAGGCAGATTTCCACTGACTAGTGGTGTTTCAGGGAAGTATAAGAAATACAGGTCTACTGTGTATTTCTGACCCTGTCTTATTCAACAAAAGCAATGTTTTTTGCAGGATTTTGCAAATCTCTTCAAATTCAGCATCTCGTTTTCAAGAGTGTCCAAATGAAAAAAAACTCAACTAAGAAACAATACTTAGTAAACAGAATAATATGGCAACTACTGTCTAATAATAATAACATAGAAATAATAATAATTATTATTATTTAATGCGACAAATTACGATGGAAATTGGGTTTTTCAAATAAATTATGATTGCCGAAGAATTTGTAAGGTCACTTGGTGTCAACGATAACTACTATCCACTTCACATCTGATTATACACTTCGTCCAAACTACTTATTAATTTTATTCAACAAAATAAAAGGTATGTGTCGTTGCAATACAAGGATTGTCTTAACTTTTAAATGCTTGAATTGCTTCACAAGTTTTCACAATCAAATTGTTTCCTTTCATCTAGGCCTGCGTCAGTGCAAGTTACACTAGTTCTCATATTTTTATTTATATTTTACCTTTATTTAACTCGGCAAGTCAATCAAGAACACATTTTTATTTTAACTGCCTTGATCAGGGGCAGAAAGACAGATTTTTTACCTTGTCAGCTCGGGGGATTTGATTTAGCAACCTTTCGGTTACAAGTCCAACGCTCTAACCACTAGGCTACCTGCCTCTTCTACACTCTAACCACTAGGCTACCTGCCGCCCCTACACTCTAACCACTAGGCTACCCTGCCGCCCCTACACTCTAACCACTAGGCTACCTGCCGCCCCTACACTCTAACCACTAGGTTACCTGCCGCCCCTACACTCTAACCACTAGGCTACCTGCCGCCCCTACACTCTAACCACTAGGCTACCTGCCGCCCCTACACTCTAACCACTAGGCTACCTGCCGCCCCTACACTCTAACCTCTAGGCTACCTGCCGCCCTTACACTCTAACCACTAGGCTACCTGCCACCCCTACACTCTAACCACTAGGCTACCTGCCGCCCCTACACTCTAACCACTAGGCTACCTGCCGCCACTACACTCTAACCACTAGGCTACCTGCCGCCCCTACACTCTAACCACTAGGCTACCTGCCGCCCCTACACTCTAACCACTAGGCTACCCTGCCGCCTCTACACTCTAACCACTAGGCTACCTGCCGCCCCTACACTCTAACCACTAGGCTACCTGCCTCCTCTACACTCTAACCACTAGGCTACCTGCCGCCCCTACACGCTAACCACTAGGCTACCTGCCTCTGCCTTAAGGAGGGCCTCTGACTTAAGGAGGGCCTCTGCCTTAAGGAGGGCCTCTGCCTTTAGGAGGGCCTCTACCTTAAGGAGGGCCTCTGCCTTTAGGAGGGCCTCTGCCTTAAGGAGGGCCTCTGCCTTTAGGAGGGCCTCTGCCATAAGGAGGGCCTCTGCCTTTAGGAGGGCCTCTGCCTTTAGGAGGGCCTCTACCTTTAGGAGGGCCTCTGCCTTAAGGAGGGCCTCTGCCTTAAGGAGGGCCTCTGCCTTAAGGAGGGCCTCTGCCTTAAGGAGGGCCTCTACCTTTAGGAGGGCCTCTGCCTTAAGGAGGGCCTCTGCCTTTAGGAGGGCCTCTACCTTAAGGAGGGCCTCTGCCTTTAGGAGGGCCTCTGCCTTTAGGAGGGCCTCTGCCTTTAGGAGGGCCTCTACCTTTAGGAGGGCCTCTACCTTAAGGAGGGCCTCTGCCTTAAGGAGGGCCTCTACCTTTAGGAGGGCCTCTGCCTTAAGGAGGGCCTCTGCCTTTAGGAGGGCCTCTGCCTTTAGGAGGGCCTCTGCCTTTAGGAGGGCCTCTGCCTTTAGGAGGGCCTCTACCTTTAGGAGGGCCTCTGCCTTTAGGAGGGCCTCTACCTTTAGGAGGGCCTCTGCCTTTAGGAGGGCCTCTGCCTTTAGGAGGGCCTCTGCCTTAAGGAGGGCCTCTACCTTAAGGAGGGCCTCTGCCTTTAGGAGGGCCTCTGCCTTAAGGAGGGCCTCTGCCTTTAGGAGGGCCTCTGCCTTTAGGAGGGCCTCTGCCTTTAGGAGGGCCTCTGCCTTAAGGAGGGCCTCTGCCTTTAGGAGGGCCTCTACCTTAAGGAGGGCCTCTGCCTTTAGGAGGGCCTCTGCCTTTAGGAGGGCCTCTGCCTTTAGGAGGGCCTCTGCCTTTAGGAGGGCCTCTGCCTTTAGGAGGGCCTCTGCCTTTAGGAGGGCCTCTGCCTAGCAACAGGGGAGATCTGAACGTTTAATCTTCCTCGGCTCTAAATGCTCCTCTTGAAGTTGTGGTTTTCTTGGCTGAGCCAGAGGTTTTTTTTTGTCCCCCTGAGGACTAAACATCACAGACCTCCTCCTGCTATCATCTGTTGTGTACCAGAGGGACGTGCCAGAACCCATTCTTGTCAGCCTCCACTTGTCTTTGTAGCCCTGTTTATAGCAGCTGACAATTTAGCTAGTTAGATAGATTAAAGACTGCACCAGATGCATACTGCACTACTAGATTGAAGACTGCACCGGATGCACACTGCATTACTAGGTCAACTCAGGTCATTCAAGTGGAGGAGAAGAGAGAGAGCGATAGAGGGAGAGAGAGAAACAGAGGGAGAGAGAGACACAGAGAGAGAGAGAAACAGAGAGAGAGATAGAAACAGAGGGAGAGAGAGACACAGAGGGAGAGATAGAAACAGAGGGAGAGAGATGGCGTGGGTGAGAGATGGTGTGGGTGAGAGATGGTGTGGGTGAGAGGTGGTGTGGGTGAGAGATGGTGTGGGTGAGAGATGGTGTGGGTGAGAGATGGCGTGGGTGAGAGATGGTGTGGGTGAGATAGAAACAGAGGGAGAGAGATGGAGTGGGTGAGAGATGGTGTGGGTGAGAGATGGTGTGGGTGAGATAGAAACAGAGGGAGAGAGATGGAGTGGGTGAGAGATGGAGTGGGTGAGATATGGAGTGGGTGAGATATGGAGTGGGTGAGAGATGGAGTGGGTGAGATATGGAGTGGGTGAGAGGTGGAGTGGGTGAGAGATGGAGTGGGTGAGATATGGAGTGGGTGAGATAGACAGATAAAGAAACAACCGGTGAGAGAAAGTTAATTCCCTTTAATCAACACATGAACCTTCCATGAAGATGTTGTCTAAGCTCTGGGTCTCGTAGGTCTGATGTGGTTCTGAAACCTCCAACGTCTACAGGACCCCCAGACCAGAGCTGTGACGCACCCCACCAGAATGCCCCATTACAGACCAGCCAGTCACGGGTCAGAGCTAATGTTATCCTGCATTAACACACACACACGCACGCGTGCACGAGCACACGCACACACTGCCTGCTATACCAGTCCAAATACACACAGGGTTATATAAGGTCTGGGAGGCTGCCAGGGCCATAATGTGTGTTTTTGTTCTTCCCACTGGAACTAATCCTGAAAAAGTCACATTTCACAGGAGAAAGGAGAGATTGGATTTTAACGACTCTCTCGTTAGCACCGTCAAGCATGAGATGTGTTTAAAATAAAAAAATATATGCTGTGATGTAATCGCACATCAAAGTACTGTAGGAATCAGATGCTTTTCACTGTATGACCAGAGATAATGTAATGATGCCGGTTTTGTACAATGCAAGTATTAATTGATATCAAAATAAGTACACGCGTGTTTTGTCACATTCACCTGTCACCTTATTTGATGATCTGTGGCAGAATAACAAGCACTTTCAACACCAGCCAGATGAGGATTTCACATTTGGAAATATTTCATAACCTCACAGTGGGTGAACTATATTGTTGAAAAAAAAGGGGCAATTGAAGCTTTAATGATTTTGTAAATATTTTAAAACGGGGCCAGAATGGAGTGTTTCACACATGCTTGAAGCAGAGTGACTGTTGGCTTCTAGAATCCTTTCATTAATGTATTTTGCATCCTCGTCTATACCCTTCATCTATACCCTCGTCTATACCCTTCATCTATACCCTCATCTATACCCTTCATCTATACCCTCATCTATACCCTCATCTATACCCTCATCTATACCCACATCTATACCCTCATCTATACCCTCATCTATACCCTCATCTATACCCTCATCTATACCCTTCATCTATACCCTCATCTATACCCTCATCTATACCCTCATCTATACCCTCATCTATACCCTCATCTATACCTTCATCTATACCTTCATCTATACCCTCATCCATACCCTCATCTATACCCTCATCCATACCTTCATCTATACCCTCATCTATACCCTTCATCTATACCCTCATCTATACCTTCATCTATACCCTCATCTATACCCACATCTATACCCACATCTATACCCTCATCTATACCTTCATCTATACCCTCATCTATACCTTCATCTATACCCTCATCTATACCCTTCATCTATACCCTCATCTATACCTTCATCTATACCCTCATCTATACCCACATCTATACCCACATCTATACCCTCATCTATACCCTCATCTATACCTTCATCTATACCCTCATCTATACCCACATCTATACCCTCATCTATACCCTCATCTATACCCTCATCTATACCCTCATGTATACCCTCATCTATACCCTCATCCATACCTTCATCCATACCCTCATCTATACCCTCATCCATACCCTCATCTATACCCTCATCTCTACTCTCATCTATACCCTCATCTCTACTCTCATCTATACCTTCATCTATACCTTCATCTATACCCTCATCTCTACCCTCATCTATACCTTCATCTATACCTTCATCTATACCTTCATCTATACCCTCATCCATACCCTCATCTATACCCTCATCTATACCCTCATCTCTACTCTCATCTATACCTTCATCTATACCTTCATCTATACCCTCATCTCTACCCTCATCTATACCTTCATCTATACCTTCATCTATACCTTCATCTATACCCTCATCCATACCCTCATCTATACCCTCATCTATACCCTCATCCATACCCTCATCTATACCCTCATATATACCCTCACCCATAGCATCATCTATAACCCCATCTATACCCACACATACAGTCCGAGCTGGCCCTTTCCTTTTTGGTCATGATAGCAGAGCGTTTTTAGAGTTAATTTCCTGCAATTCTACACATTTTGCCATGTTGAGCGTAGAGAAATGTTTGCAGTTTTTAAATATGATATCTGAGTGAGAGTAGCTAACAAATTCAATGAGGGCCCACCCTGGTCAGTAATTATACCATGATTACTAGAAGTTTAGATAGCTGGCTAAGACTAACTATCCAATCTAAAAACATGTTAACTGATATACACCTGCAGGCTCCTCCGTACTCAGGACAGTGACCCATGGGAACCAATGGTAGGATGGAGGAATGTTTCTCTGGAGGAGAGAAGCAACAAAAAAACATCTCAGCACAATCGGATCACATTTACCGTTGTGCTGCGGTGCTGTGGGGCTCTCTACCCCCTCTCTACCCCCTCTCTACCCCCTCTCTACCCCCTCTCTACCCCCTCTCTAACCCCTCTCTACCCTCTCTCTACCCCCTCTCTACCCCCTCTCTACCCCCTCTCTACCCCCTCTCTAACCCCTCTCTACCCCCTCTCTACCCCCTCTCTACCCCCTCTCTACCCTCTCTCTACCCCCTCTCTACCCCCTCTCTAACCCCTCTCTACCCCCTCTCTACCCCCTCTCTACCCTCTCTAACCCCTCTCTACCCCCTCTCTACCCCCTCTCTACCCCCTCTCTACCCCCTCTCTAACCCCTCTCTACCCCCTCTCTACCCCCTCTCTACCCTCTCTCTACCCCCTCTCTAACCCCTCTCTACCCCCTCTCTACCCTCTCTCTAACCCCTCTCTACCCCCTCTCTACCCCCTCTCTACCCCCTCTCTACCCTCTCTCTAACCCCTCTCTACCCCCTCTCTACCCTCTCTCTACCCCCTCTCTACCCCCTCTCTACCCCCTCTCTACCCTCTCTCTACCCCCTCTCTAACCCCTCTCTACCCCCTCTCTACCCCCTCTCTACCCTCTCTCTACCCCCTCTCTACCCCCTCTCTACCCCCTCTCTACCCTCTCTCTACCCCCTCTCTACCCCCTCTCTACCCCCTCTCTACCCTCTCTCTACCCCCTCTCTACCCCCTCTCTACCCTCTCTCTACCCCCTCTCTACCCCCTCTCTACCCCCTCTCTACCCTCTCTCTACCCCCTCTCTACCCCCTCTCTAACCCCTCTCTACCCCCTCTCTACCCCCTCTCTACCCTCTCTCTACCCCCTCTCTACCCCCTCTCTAACCCCTCTCTACCCCCTCTCTACCCCCTCTCTACCCTCTCTCTACCCCCTCTCTACCCCCTCTCTACCCCCTCTCTACCCCCTCTCTACCCTCTCTCTACCCCCTCTCTAACCCCTCTCTACCCCCTCTCTACCCCCTCTCTACCCTCTCTCTACCCCCTCTCTACCCCCTCTCTACCCTCTCTCTACCCCCTCTCTAACCCCTCTCTACCCCCTCTCTACCCCCTCTCTACCCTCTCTCTACCCCCTCTCTACCCCCTCTCTACCCTCTCTCTACCCCCTCTCTACCCCCTCTCTACCCTCTCTCTACCCCCTCTCTACCCCCTCTCTACCCCCTCTCTACCCTCTCTCTACCCCCTCTCTACCCCCTCTCTACCCCCTCTCTACCCCCTCTCTACCCTCTCTCTACCCCCTCTCTACCCCCTCTCTACCCTCTCTCTACCCCCTCTCTACCCCCTCTCTACCCTCTCTCTACCCCCTCTCTACCCCCTCTCTACCCCCTCTCTACCCCCTCTCTACCCTCTCTCTACCCCCTCTCTACCCCCTCTCTACCCTCTCTCTACCCCCTCTCTACCCCCTCTCTACCCCCTCTCTACCCCCTCTCTACCCTCTCTCTACCCCCTCTCTACCCCCTCTCTACCCCCTCTCTACCCCCTGTCTGTCTCCTGAACCTGTAACTACACCTCTCTCTACCCCCTCTCTACCCCCTCTCTACCCCCTCTCTACCCCCTCTCTACCCCCTCTCTGTCTCCTGAACCTGTAACTACACCTCTCTCTACCCCCTGTCTGTCTCTTGAGCCTGTAACTACACCTCTCTCTACCCCCTCTCTGTCTCCTGAACCTGTAACTACACCTCTCTCTACCCCCTCTCTGTCTCCTGAACCTGTAACTACACCTCTCTCTACCCCCTGTCTGTCTCTTGAGCCTGTAACTACACCTCTCTCTACCCCCTGTCTGTCTCTTGAGCCTGTAACTACACCTCTCTCTACCCCCTGTCTGTCTCTTGAGCCTGTAACTACACCTCTCTCTACCCCCTGTCTGTCTCTTGAGCCTGTAACTACACCTCTCTCTACCCCCTCTCTGTCTCCTGAGCCTGTAACTACACCTCTCTCTACCCCCTGTCTGTCTCTTGAGCCTGTAACTACACCTCTCTCTACCCCCTGTCTGTCTCTTGAGCCTGTAACTACACCTCTCTCTACCCCCTGTCTGTCTCTTGAGCCTGTAACTACACCTCTCTCTACCCCCTGTCTGTCTCTTGAGCCTGTAACTACACCTCTCTCTACCCCCTGTCTGTCTCTTGAGCCTGTAACTACACCTCTCTCTACCCCCTCTCTGTCTCCTGAGCCTGTAACTACACCTCTCTCTACCCCCTGTCTGTCTCTTGAGCCTGTAACTACACCTCTCTCTACCCCCTGTCTGTCTCTTGAGCCTGTAACTACACCTCTCTCTACCCCCTGTCTGTCTCTTGAGCCTGTAACTACACCTCTCTCTACCCCCTCTCTGTCTCCTGAACCTGTAACTACACCTCTCTCTACCCCCTCTCTGTCTCCTGAACCTGTAACTACACCTCTCTCTACCCCCTCTCTGTCTCCTGAGCCTGTAACTACACCTCTCTCTACCCCCTCTCTGTCTCCTGAGCCTGTAACTACACCTCTCTCTACCCCCTCTCGGTCTCCTGAGCCTGTAACTACACCTCTCTCTACCTCCTCTCTGTCTCCTGAACCTGTAACTACACCTCTCTCTACCTCCTCTCTGTCTCCTGAACCTGTAACTACACCTCTCTCTACCCCCTCTCTGTCTCCTGAACCTGTAACTACACCTCTCTCTACCCCCTCTCTGTCTCCTGAGCCTGTAACTACACCTCTCTCTACCCCCTCTCTGTCTCCTGAACCTGTAACTACACCTCTCTCTACCCCCTCTCTGTCTCCTGAGCCTGTAACTACACCTCTCTCTACCCCCTCTCTGTCCCCTGAACCTGTAACTACACCTCTCTCTACCCCCTCTCTGTCTCCTGAGCCTGTAACTACACCTCTCTCTACCCCCTCTCTGTCTCCTGAGCCTGTAACTACACCTCTCTCTACCCCCTCTCTACCCCCTGAGCCTGTAACTACACCTCTCTCTACCCCCTCTCTACCCCCTGAGCCTGTAACTACACCTCTCTCTACCTCCTCTCTACCCCCTGAGCCTGTAACTACACCTCTCTCTACCCCCTCTCTACCCCCTGAGCCTGTAACTACACCTCTCTCTACCCCCTCTCTACCCCCTGAGCCTGTAACTACACCTCTCTCTACCCCCTCTCTACCCCCTGAGCCTGTAACTACACCTCTCTCTACCCCCTCTCTACCCCCTGAGCCTGTAACTACACCTCTCTCTACCCCCTCTCTACCCCCTGAGCCTGTAACTACACCTCTCTCTACCCCCTCTCTGTCTCCTGAGCCTGTAACTACACCTCTCTCTACCCCCTCTCTGTCTCCTGAACCTGTAACTACACCTCTCTCTACCCCCTCTCTGTCTGCTGAACCTGTAACTACACCTCTCTCTACCCCCTCTCTGTCTGCTGAACCTGTAACTACACCTCTCTCTACCCCCTCTCTGTCTCCTGAGCCTGTAACTACACCTCTCTCTACCCCCTCTCTGTCTCCTGAGCCTGTAACTACACCTCTCTCTACCCCCTCTCTGTCTCCTGAGCCTGTAACTACACCTCTCTCTACCCCCTCTCTGTCTCCTGAGCCTGTAACTACACCTCTCTCTACCCCCTCTCTGTCTCCTGAGCCTGTAACTACACCTCTCTCTACCCCCTCTCTGTCTCCTGAGCCTGTAACTACACCTCTCTCTACCTCCTCTCTGTCTCCTGAACCTGTAACTACACCTCTCTCTACCCCCTCTCTGTCTCCTGAACCTGTAACTACACCTCTCTCTACCCCCTCTCTGTCTCCTGAGCCTGTAACTACACCTCTCTCTACCCCCTCTCTGTCTCCTGAGCCTGTAACTACACCTCTCTCTACCCCCTCTCTGTCTCCTGAGCCTGTAACTACACCTCTCTCTACCCCCTGAGCCTGTAACTACACCTCTCTCTACCCCCTCTCTGTCTCCTGAGCCTGTAACTACACCTCTCTCTACCCCCTGAGCCTGTAACTACACCTCTCTCTACCTCCTCTCTGTCTCCTGAGCCTGTAACTACAGCTCTCTCTACCCCCTCTCTGTCTCCTGAGCCTGTAACTACACCTCTCTCTACCCCCTCTCTGTCTCCTGAGCCTGTAACTACACCTCTCTCTACCCCCTCTCTGTCTCCTGAGCCTGTAACTACACCTCTCTCTACCCCCTGAGCCTGTAACTACACCTCTCTCTACCCCCTCTCTGTCTCCTCAGCCTGTAACTACACCTCTCTCTACCCCCTGTCTCTACCTCCTGAGCCTGTAACTACACCTCTCTCTACCCCCTCTCTGTCTCCTGAGCCTGTAACTACACCTCTCTCTACCCCCTCTCTGTCTCCTGAGCCTGTAACTACACCTCTCTCTACCTCCTCTCTGTCTCCTGAGCCTGTAACTACACCTCTCTCTACCCCCTCTCTGTCTCCTGAGCCTGTAACTACACCTCTCTCTACCCCCTCTCTGTCTCCTGAGCCTGTAACTACACCTCTCTCTACCTCCTCTCTGCCTCCTGAGCCTGTAACTACACCTCTCTCTACCCCCTGTCTCTACCTCCTGAGCCTGTAACTACACCTCTCTCTACCCCCTGATTGTCTGCTGAGCCTGTAACTACACCTCTCTCTACCCCCTGTCTGTCTCTTGAGCCTGTAACTACACCTCTCTCTACCTCCTCTCTGTCTCCTGAGCCTGTAACTACACCTCTCTCTACCTCCTCTCTGTCTCCTGAGCCTGTAACTACACCTCTCTCTACCTCCTCTCTGTCTGCTGAACCTGTAACTACACCTCTCTCTACCTCCTCTCTGTCTGCTGAACCTGTAACTACACCTCTCTCTACCTCCTCTCTGTCTCCTGAGCCTGTAACTACACCTCTCTCTACCTCCTCTCTGTCTGCTGAACCTGTAACTACACCTCTCTCTACCTCCTCTCTGTCTCCTGAGCCTGTAACTACATCTCTCTCTACCTCCTCTCTGTCTCCTGAACCTGTAACTACACCTCTCTCTACCCCCTGATTGTCTGCTGAGCCTGTAACTACACCTCTCTCTACCTCCTCTCTGTCTCCTGAGCCTGTAACTACACCTCTCTCTACCTCCTCTCTGTCTCCTGAGCCTGTAACTACACCTCTCTCTACCCCCTGTCTGTCTCTTGAGCCTGTAACTACACCTCTCTCTACCCCCTGATTGTCTGCTGAGCCTGTAACTACACCTCTCTCTACCTCCTCTCTGTCTCCTGAGCCTGTAACTACACCTCTCTCTACCCCCTGTCTGTCTCTTGAGCCTGTAACTACACCTCTCTCTACCCCCTGATTGTCTGCTGAGCCTGTAACTACACCTCTCTCTACCTCCTGATTGTCTGCTGAGCCTGTAACTACACCTCTCTCTACCTCCTCTCTGTCTCCTGAGCCTGTAACTACACCTCTCTCTACCTCCTCTCTGTCTCCTGAGCCTGTAACTACACCTCTCTCTACCTCCTCTCTGTCTCCTGAGCCTGTAACTACACCTCTCTCTACCTCCTCTCTGTCTCCTGAGCCTGTAACTACACCTCTCTCTACCCCCTGATTGTCTGCTGAGCCTGTAACTACACCTCTCTCTACCCCCTGATTGTCTGCTGAGCCTGTAACTAAAAACAGCTCTCTCTCTCTACCCCCTGATTGTCTGCTGAGCCTGTAACTAAAAACAGCTCTCTCTCTCTACCCCCTCTCTGTCTCCTGAGCCTGTAACTACACCTCTCTCTACCTCCTCTCTGTCTCCTGAGCCTGTAACTACACCTCTCTCTACCTCCTCTCTGTCTCCTGAGCCCGTAACTACACCTCTCTCTACCTCCTCTCTGTCTCCTGAGCCTGTAACTAAAACACCTCTCTCTACCTCCTCTCTGTCTCCTGAGCCTGTAACTAAAACACCTCTCTCTACCTCCTCTCTGTCTCCTGAGCCTGTAACTACACCTCTCTCTACCTCCTCTCTGTCTCCTGAGCCTGTAACTAAAACACCTCTCTCTACCTCCTCTCTGTCTCCTGAGCCTGTAACTACACCTCTCTCTACCTCCTCTCTGTCTCATGAGCCTGTAACTAAAACAGCTCTCTCTACCTCCTCTCTGTCTCCTGAGCCTGTAACTAAAACATCTCTCTCTACCTCCTCTCTGTCTCCTGAGCCTGTAACTACACCTCTCTCTACCTCCTCTCTGTCTCCTGAGCCTGTAACTACACCTCTCTCTACCTCCTCTCTGTCTCCTGAGCCTGTAACTACACCTCTCTCTACCTCCTCTCTGTCTCATGAGCCTGTAACTAAAACAGCTCTCTCTACCTCCTCTCTGTCTCCTGAGCCTGTAACTACACCTCTCTCTACCTCCTCTCTGTCTCCTGAGCCTGTAACTAAAACACCTCTCTCTACCTCCTCTCTGTCTCCTGAGCCTGTAACTACACCTCTCTCTACCTCCTCTCTGTCTCCTGAGCCTGTAACTAAAACAGCTCTCTCTACCTCCTCTCTGTCTCCTGAGCCTGTAACTACCACTCTCTCTACCTCCTCTCTGTCTCCTGAGCCTGTAACTACACCTCTCTCTACCTCCTCTCTGTCTCCTGAGCCTGTAACTAAAACACCTCTCTCTACCTCCTCTCTGTCTCCTGAGCCTGTAACTACATCTCTCTCTACCTCCTCTCTGTCTCCTGAGCCTGTAACTACACCTCTCTCTACCTCCTTTCTGTCTCCTGAGACTGTAACTACATCTCTCTCTACCTCCTCTCTGTCTCCTGAGCCTGTAACTACACCTCTCTCTACCTCCTCTCTGTCTCCTGGGCCTGTAACTACATCTCTCTCTACCTCCTCCAACAAAATATACTCACAACCTTCACTGACAGAAACCTAAAAACTCAACCAGGGTACAGTTATAGACTCTTAACCAGGGTACAGTTATAGACCTTAACCAGGGTACAGTTATAGACCTTAACCAGGGTACAGTTATAGACCTTAACCAGGGTACAGTTATAGACCTTAACCAGGGTACAGTTATAGACCTTAACCAGGGTACAGTTATAGACCTTAACCAGGGTACAGTTATAGACCTTAACCAGGGTACAGTTATAGACCTTAACCAGGGTACAGTTATAGACCTTAACCAGGGTACAGTTATAGACCTTAACCAGGGTCTGGTACAGTCATAGATCCTTTGCAAAGTCTGGTTCAGTCATAGAGACACAGTCATGTGGAATTTCCCCCCTAACGTAGACATGGTGTTTGAGGTAGGACGATGTCTTGTTAAAAATAAGATCACTGGTGAAACATAAAAGGTTTTTTTCTCACTTAAATGATCTTAAAGTAGATATCGCCTTTCTTCACGAGACACATCTCGTTTAATGCTGCTAACCCTGGGGTAGAGACCTGATCAGTCAGCTAGTTAATGATGCTAACCCTGGGGTAGAGACCTGATCAGTCAGCTAGTTAATGATGCTAACCCTGGGGTAGAGACCTGATCAGTCAGCTAGTTAATGATGCTAACCCTGGTGCAGAGGCCTGATCAGTCAGCTAGTTAATGATGCTAACCCTGGGGTAGAGACCTGATCAGTCAGCTAGTTAATGATGCTAACCCTGGTGCAGAGGCCTGATCAGTCAGCTAGTTAATGATGCTAACCCTGGGGCAGATCCTGATCAGTCAGCTAGTTAATGATGCTAACCCTGGGGCAGATCCTGATCAGTCAGCTAGTTAATGATGCTAACCCTGGGCAGATCCTGATCAGTCAGCTAGTTAATGATGCTAACCCTGGGCAGATCCTGATCAGTCAGGTAGTTAATGATGCTAACCCTGGTGCAGAGGCCTGATCAGTCAGCTAGTTAATGATGATCAGTCAGCTAGTTAATGATGCTAACCCTGGGGCAGATCCTGATCAGTCAGCTAGTTAATGATGCTAACCCTGGGCAGATCCTGATCAGTCAGCTAGTTAATGATGCTAACCCTGGGCAGATCCTGATCAGTCAGGTAGTTAATGATGCTAACCCTGGTGCAGAGGCCTGATCAGTCAGCTAGTTAATGATGATCAGTCAGCTAGTTAATGATGCTAACCCTGGTGCAGAGGCCTGATCAGTCAGGTAGTTAATGATGCTTAGCCAGCTCTTAGGACAACCTACAGTGGACCATCACAGCCTCGGCAGGGGATCATCACGAAGCTGCATTCTATCTGGTTCTATAAATGCGGTAAAGGAGTCATTGGAACGCAGACGTCGGCGCACATTCAACACATCTGATCTAACAAAGTGGATATTTGTCAAATACGTCATCGTTGATGTATTGTACCTGGCCCACAACGTGGCAGTGGTGGGAAAAGTACTCAATTGTCATAGTTGAGTAAAAGTAAAGATACCTTTAATAGAAAATGACTAAAGTAAAAGAGAAAGTCACCTGGTAAAATATTGCTTGAGTAAAAGTATAAAAATATTTGTTTAAAAAAATATATATTTAAGTATCAAAAGAAAATGTAATTTCAAATAAAGTAACGAAGTAAAAGTGTAAATCATTTCAAATTGCTTATATTTAAGCAAACCAAACGGAACACTTGTCTTCTTTGTTGTTTATGTACGGATGACCAGGAGCACACTCCACTCTGTCTCCTGAGCCTGTAACTACACCTCTCTCTACCCCCTCTCTGTCTCCTGAGCCTGTAACTACACCTCTCTCTACCCCCTGAGCCTGTAACTACACCTCTCTCTACCCCCTCTCTGTCTCCTGAGCCTGTAACTACACCTCTCTCTACCCCCTGTCTCTACCTCCTGAGCCTGTAACTACACCTCTCTCTACCCCCTGAGCCTGTAACTACACCTCTCTCTACCCCCTGTCTGTCTCTTGAGCCTGTAACTACACCTCTCTCTACCTCCTCTCTGTCTCCTGAGCCTGTAACTACACCTCTCTCTACCTCCTCTCTGTCTCCTGAGCCTGTAACTACACCTCTCTCTACCTCCTCTCTGTCTGCTGAACCTGTAACTACACCTCTCTCTACCTCCTCTCTGTCTGCTGAACCTGTAACTACACCTCTCTCTACCTCCTCTCTGTCTGCTGAGCCTGTAACTACACCTCTCTCTACCCCCTCTCTGTCTCCTGAGCCTGTAACTACACCTCTCTCTACCCCCTGTCTCTACCTCCTGAGCCTGTAACTACACCTCTCTCTACCCCCTGAGCCTGTAACTACACCTCTCTCTACCCCCTGATTGTCTGCTGAGCCTGTAACTACACCTCTCTCTACCCCCTGTCTGTCTCTTGAGCCTGTAACTACACCTCTCTCTACCTCCTCTCTGTCTCCTGAGCCTGTAACTACACCTCTCTCTACCTCCTCTCTGTCTCCTGAGCCTGTAACTACACCTCTCTCTACCTCCTCTCTGTCTGCTGAACCTGTAACTACACCTCTCTCTACCTCCTCTCTGTCTGCTGAACCTGTAACTACACCTCTCTCTACCTCCTCTCTGTCTCCTGAGCCTGTAACTACACCTCTCTCTACCTCCTCTCTGTCTGCTGAACCTGTAACTACACCTCTCTCTACCTCCTCTCTGTCTCCTGAGCCTGTAACTACATCTCTCTCTACCTCCTCTCTGTCTCCTGAACCTGTAACTACACCTCTCTCTACCCCCTGATTGTCTGCTGAGCCTGTAACTACACCTCTCTCTACCTCCTCTCTGTCTCCTGAGCCTGTAACTACACCTCTCTCTACCTCCTCTCTGTCCCCTGAGCCTGTAACTACACCTCTCTCTACCCCCTGTCTGTCTCTTGAGCCTGTAACTACACCTCTCTCTACCCCCTGATTGTCTGCTGAGCCTGTAACTACACCTCTCTCTACCTCCTCTCTGTCTCCTGAGCCTGTAACTACACCTCTCTCTACCCCCTGTCTGTCTCTTGAGCCTGTAACTACACCTCTCTCTACCCCCTGATTGTCTGCTGAGCCTGTAACTACACCTCTCTCTACCTCCTCTCTGTCTCCTGAGCCTGTAACTACACCTCTCTCTACCCCCTGTCTGTCTCTTGAGCCTGTAACTACACCTCTCTCTACCCCCTGATTGTCTGCTGAGCCTGTAACTACACCTCTCTCTACCCCCTGAGCCTGTAACTACACCTCTCTCTACCTCCTGATTGTCTGCTGAGCCTGTAACTACACCTCTCTCTACCTCCTCTCTGTCTCCTGAGCCTGTAACTACACCTCTCTCTACCTCCTCTCTGTCTCCTGAGCCTGTAACTACACCTCTCTCTACCCCCTGATTGTCTGCTGAGCCTGTAACTACACCTCTCTCTACCCCCTGATTGTCTGCTGAGCCTGTAACTAAAAACAGCTCTCTCTCTCTACCCCCTGATTGTCTGCTGAGCCTGTAACTAAAAACAGCTCTCTCTCTCTACCCCCTGATTGTCTGCTGAGCCTGTAACTAAAAACAGCTCTCTCTCTCTACCCCCTCTCTGTCTCCTGAGCCTGTAACTACACCTCTCTCTACCTCCTCTCTGTCTCCTGAGCCTGTAACTACACCTCTCTCTACCTCCTCTCTGTCTCCTGAGCCTGTAACTACACCTCTCTCTACCTCCTCTCTGTCTCCTGAGCCTGTAACTAAAACACCTCTCTCTACCTCCTCTCTGTCTCCTGAGCCTGTAACTAAAACATCTCTCTCTACCTCCTCTCTGTCTCCTGAGCCTGTAACTACACCTCTCTCTACCTCCTCTCTGTCTCCTGAGCCTGTAACTAAAACACCTCTCTCTACCTCCTCTCTGTCTCCTGAGCCTGTAACTACACCTCTCTCTACCTCCTCTCTGTCTCATGAGCCTGTAACTAAAACAGCTCTCTCTACCTCCTCTCTGTCTCCTGAGCCTGTAACTAAAACATCTCTCTCTACCTCCTCTCTGTCTCCTGAGCCTGTAACTACACCTCTCTCTACCTCCTCTCTGTCTCCTGAGCCTGTAACTACACCTCTCTCTACCTCCTCTCTGTCTCCTGAGCCTGTAACTACACCTCTCTCTACCTCCTCTCTGTCTCATGAGCCTGTAACTAAAACAGCTCTCTCTACCTCCTCTCTGTCTCCTGAGCCTGTAACTACACCTCTCTCTACCTCCTCTCTGTCTCCTGAGCCTGTAACTAAAACAGCTCTCTCTACCTCCTCTCTGTCTCCTGAGCCTGTAACTACCACTCTCTCTACCTCCTCTCTGTCTCCTGAGCCTGTAACTACACCTCTCTCTACCTCCTCTCTGTCTCCTGAGCCTGTAACTAAAACACCTCTCTCTACCTCCTCTCTGTCTCCTGAGCCTGTAACTACATCTCTCTCTACCTCCTCTCTGTCTCCTGAGCCTGTAACTACACCTCTCTCTACCTCCTCTCTGTCTCCTGAGACTGTAACTACATCTCTCTCTACCTCCTCTCTGTCTCCTGAGCCTGTAACTACACCTCTCTCTACCTCCTCTCTGTCTCCTGGGCCTGTAACTACATCTCTCTCTACCTCCTCCAACAAAATATACTCACAACCTTCACTGACAGAAACCTAAAAACTCAACCAGGGTACAGTTATAGACTCTTAACCAGGGTACAGTTATAGACCTTAACCAGGGTACAGTTATAGACCTTAACCAGGGTACAGTTATAGACCTTAACCAGGGTACAGTTATAGACCTTAACCAGGGTACAGTTATAGACCTTAACCAGGGTACAGTTATAGACCTTAACCAGGGTACAGTTATAGACCTTAACCAGGGTACAGTTATAGACCTTAACCAGGGTCTGGTACAGTCATAGATCCTTTGCAAAGTCTGGTTCAGTCATAGAGACACAGTCATGTGGAATTTCCCCCCTAACGTAGACATGGTGTTTGAGGTAGGACGATGTCTTGTTAAAAATAAGATCACTGGTGAAACATAAAAGGTTTTTTTCTCACTTAAATGATCTTAAAGTAGATATCGCCTTTCTTCACGAGACACATCTCGTTTAATGCTGCTAACCCTGGGGTAGAGACCTGATCAGTCAGCTAGTTAATGATGCTAACCCTGGGGTAGAGACCTGATCAGTCAGCTAGTTAATGATGCTAACCCTGGGGTAGAGACCTGATCAGTCAGCTAGTTAATGATGCTAACCCTGGTGCAGAGGCCTGATCAGTCAGCTAGTTAATGATGCTAACCCTGGGGTAGAGACCTGATCAGTCAGCTAGTTAATGATGCTAACCCTGGTGCAGAGGCCTGATCAGTCAGCTAGTTAATGATGCTAACCCTGGGGCAGATCCTGATCAGTCAGCTAGTTAATGATGCTAACCCTGGGGCAGATCCTGATCAGTCAGCTAGTTAATGATGCTAACCCTGGGCAGATCCTGATCAGTCAGCTAGTTAATGATGCTAACCCTGGGCAGATCCTGATCAGTCAGGTAGTTAATGATGCTAACCCTGGTGCAGAGGCCTGATCAGTCAGCTAGTTAATGATGATCAGTCAGCTAGTTAATGATGCTAACCCTGGGGCAGATCCTGATCAGTCAGCTAGTTAATGATGCTAACCCTGGGCAGATCCTGATCAGTCAGCTAGTTAATGATGCTAACCCTGGGCAGATCCTGATCAGTCAGGTAGTTAATGATGCTAACCCTGGTGCAGAGGCCTGATCAGTCAGCTAGTTAATGATGATCAGTCAGCTAGTTAATGATGCTAACCCTGGTGCAGAGGCCTGATCAGTCAGGTAGTTAATGATGCTTAGCCAGCTCTTAGGACAACCTACAGTGGACCATCACAGCCTCGGCAGGGGATCATCACGAAGCTGCATTCTATCTGGTTCTATAAATGCGGTAAAGGAGTCATTGGAACGCAGACGTCGGCGCACATTCAACACATCTGATCTAACAAAGTGGATATTTGTCAAATACGTCATCGTTGATGTATTGTACCTGGCCCACAACGTGGCAGTGGTGGGAAAAGTACTCAATTGTCATAGTTGAGTAAAAGTAAAGATACCTTTAATAGAAAATGACTAAAGTAAAAGAGAAAGTCACCTGGTAAAATATTACTTGAGTAAAAGTATAAAAATATTTGTTTAAAAAAATATATATTTAAGTATCAAAAGAAAATGTAATTTCAAATAAAGTAACGAAGTAAAAGTGTAAATCATTTCAAATTGCTTATATTTAAGCAAACCAAACGGAACACTTGTCTTCTTTGTTGTTTATGTACGGATGACCAGGAGCACACTCCAACACTCAGACATTATTTTAAACTTGATAAATTAAGCTTTTTATGTTTAGTGAGTCCGCCAGATCAGAGGCAGTGGGGACGACCAGGGATGTTCTCTTGATAAGTGTGTGAATTGGATCATTTTCTTGTCCTGCTAAAGCTTTCAAAATGTAACGAGTACCTTTGGGGTGTCAGGATAAAGTTGTCAAAAATATAAATAGTACAGTAAAGTAGGAATACCTCCAAAAACTACTAAAAGTAGTACTTTAAAGTATTTTTAATAAAGTATTTTTAATAAAGCACTGCATTGTGGTTACTTTAGTCCGATTTTGATATATTTGGCTTTTTTCGCTGCATAACATGTAGAAGTTGTCTCTTTTCAGGTTTAGAAAAAGTGACTGCTAAACGCTAACTCCCATTCGTATAAGCTGGTTAGCATAGCTAGCATACAGAAATTGATGGTGTTAGTCAATGTCGTGTTCTTTAACTGCAATGCAGTTAATTGGTGACGATGACAGGAACATGTATTGGGATCAGCATCCATACAAGAATTATACTCCTATTTTTTCCCTCAACATAGTGTGAAATACACATTTAAACTAGATCCTAAATGTAGGCTAATTTTGCTGGGGGCCAATGAGGAGACTTGGGATCTTTTCCCCTGCGTGTTTCCATGGCAATTCCATTGTTTGAGATCGATTAACATCTTTACTGCATCTTTGTGCGTGTTCTTTTTAATCAAGAAGTAAAGTACTGCTTGTCTGTTCTTTTTAATCAAGAAGTAAAGTACTGCTTGTCTGTTCTTTTTAATCAAGAGGTAAAGTACTGCTTGTCTGTTCTTTTTAATCAAGAAGTAAAGTACTGCTTGTCTGTTCTTTTTAATCAAGAAGTAAAGTACTGCTTGTCTGTTGTTTTTAATCAAGAAGTAAAGTACTGCTTGTCTGTTCTTTTTAATCAAGAAGTAAAGTACTGCTTGTCTGTTCTTTTTAATCAAGAAGTAAAGTACTGCTTGTCTGTTCTTTTTAATCAAGAAGTAAAGTACTGCTTGTCTGTTCTTTTTAATCAAGAGGTAAAGTACTGCTTGTCTGTTCTTTTTAATCAAGAAGTAAAGTACTGCTTGTCTGTTCTTTTTAATCAAGAAGTAAAGTACTGCTTGTCTGTTCTTTTTAATCAAGAAGTAAAGTACTGCTTGTCTGTTCTTTTTAATCAAGAAGTAAAGTACTGCTTGTCTGTTCTTTTTAATCAAGAAGTAAAGTACTGCTTGTCTGTTCTTTTTAATCAAGAAGTAAAGTACTGCTTGTCTGTTCTTTTTAATCAAGAAGTAAAGTACTGCTTGTCTGTTGTTTTTAATCAAGAAGTAAAGTACTGCTTGTCTGTTCTTTTTAATCAAGAAGTAAAGTACTGCTTGTCTGTTCTTTTTAATCAAGAAGTAAAGTACTGCTTGTCTGTTCTTTTTAATCAAGAAGTAAAGTACTGCTTGTCTGTTCTTTTTAATCAAGAGGTAAAGTACTGCTTGTCTGTTCTTTTTAATCAAGAAGTAAAGTACTGCTTGTCTGTTCTTTTTAATCAAGAAGTAAAGTACTGCTTGTCTGTTCTTTTTAATCAAGAAGTAAAGTACTGCTTGTCTGTTCTTTTTAATCAAGAAGTAAAGTACTGCTTGTCTGTTCTTTTTAATCAAGAAGTAAAGTACTGCTTGTCTGTTCTTTTTAATCAAGAAGTAAAGTACTGCTTGTCTGTTCTTTTTAATCAAGAAGTAAAGTACTGCTTGTCTGTAGTTTTGAATCAAGAAGTAAAGTACTGCTTGTCTGTTCTTTTTAATCAAGAAGTAAAGTACTGCTTGTCTGTTCTTTTTAATCAAGAAGTAAAGTACTGCTTGTCTGTTCTTTTTAATCAAGAAGTAAAGTACTGCTTGTCTGTTCTTTTTAATCAAGAAGTAAAGTACTGCTTGTCTGTTCTTTTTAATCAAGAAGTAAAGTACTGCTTGTCTGTTCTTTTTAATCAAGAAGTAAAGTACTGCTTGTCTGTTCTTTTTAAATCAAGAAGTAAAGTACTGCTTGTCTGTTCTTTTTAATCAAGAAGTAAAGTACTGCTTGTCTGTTCTTTTTAATCAAGAAGTAAAGTACTGCTTGTCTGTTCTTTTTAATCAAGAAGTAAAGTACTGCTTGTCTGTTCTTTTTATCAAGAAGTAAAGTACTGCTTGTCTGTTGTTTTTAATCAAGAGGTAAAGTACTGCATGTCTGTTCTTTTTAATCAAGAGGTAAAGTACTGCATGTCTGTTGTTTTTAATCAAGAGGTAAAGTACTGCATGTCTGTAGTTTTTAATAAAGAGGTAAAGTACTGCATGTGTGTTGTTTTTAATCAAGAGGTAAAGTACTGCATGTATGTAGTTTTTAATCAAGAGGTAAAGTACTGCATGTGTGTTGTTTTTAATCAAGAGGTAAAGTACTGCATGTATGTAGTTTTTAATCAAGAGGTAAAGTACTGCATGTATGTTGTTTTTAATCAAGAAGTAAAGTACTGCATGTCTGTTGTTTTTAATCAAGTGGTAAAGTACTGCATGTGTGTTATTTTAAAAGATATGTTGCAACCTCGTGTTTCCCCATAAAAACAGATGACTTCCTATTATTCCAAGAAGGGTGACTCAGAAACGTTTACATACCGGTAGACCTAAAGCAAATTGACACAAGACCAGAAAATAACAAAACAGAGATCAAAATACACATCAACAAAAAACACGAACACACACTGGAAACCCCTGCTATTCTCATCATGACTGTGCTGCACACAATATGGTAGATCTGGTAGCATGACAATGACCCTAAAGCTGTTCCCCCAGCCCCCAGCCCTCAGCCCTCAGTCATCAGTCCTCAGCCTCCAGCTCTCAGCCGTCAGCCTCCACAGGCTGAGTCAGGCTGGTTTTGACTGGAAGTAATTAGACAGGGGCTAACAGAGGGGCTAACAGAGGGGCTAACTGACTGGAACTCACACTTTTCCAGATGGTGTGCACTACTGTACTTAGACTAGTCTTCAGACTGTTGGACCTGGCCTGGCTTGTCTTCAGACTGTTGGACCTGGCCTGGCTTGTCTTCAGACTGTTGGACCTGGCCTGGCTTGTCTTCAGACTGTTGGACCTGGCCTGGCTTGTCTTCAGACTGTTGGACCTGGCCTGGCTTGTCTTCAGACTGTTGGACCTGGCCTGGCTTGTCTTCAGACTGTTGGACCTGGCCTGGCTTGTCTTCAGTCTGTTGGACCTGGCCTGGCTTGTCTTCAGTCTGTTGGACCTGGCCTGGCTTGTCTTCAGTCTGTTGGACCTGGCCTGGCTTGTCTTCA
This sequence comes from Salvelinus alpinus, assembly GCF_045679555.1. NCBI lineage: Eukaryota > Metazoa > Chordata > Actinopteri > Salmoniformes > Salmonidae > Salvelinus > Salvelinus alpinus. The sequence goes on along the minus strand of NC_092099.1, from coordinate 42,427,287 downwards.
GTCTGTTGGACCTGGCCTGGCTTGTCTTCAGTCTGTTGGACCTGGCCTGGCTTGTCTTCAGTCTGTTGGACCTGGCCTGGCTTGTCTTCAGTCTGTTGGACCTGGCCTGGCTTGTCTTCAGACTGTTGGACCTGGCCTGGCTTGTCTTCAGACTGTTGGACCTGGCCTGGCTTGTCTTCAGACTGTTGGACCTGGCCTGGCTTGTCTTCAGTCTGTTGGACCTGGCCTGGCTTGTCTTCAGTCTGTTGGACCTGGCCTGGCTTGTCTTCAGACTGTTGGACCTGGCCTGGCTTGTCTTCAGTCTGTTGGACCTGGCCTGGCTTGTCTTCAGTCTGTTGGACCTGGCCTGGCTTGTCTTCAGTCTGTTGGACCTGGCCTGGCTTGTCTTCAGACTGTTGGACCTGGCCTGGCTTGTCTTCGGTCTGTTGGACCTGGCCTGGCTTGTCTTCAGTCTGTTGGACCTGGCCTGGCTTGTCTTCAGACTGTTGGACCTGGCCTGGCTTGTCTTCAGACTGTTGGACCTGGCCTGGCTTGTCTTCAGACTGTTGGACCTGGCCTGGCTTGTCTTCAGTCTGTTGGACCTGGCCTGGCTTGTCTTCAGACTGTTGGACCTGGCCTGGCTTGTCTTCAGACTGTTGGACCTGGCCTGGCTTGTCTTCAGTCTGTTGGACCTGGCCTGGCTTGTCTTCAGTCTGTTGGACCTGGCCTGGCTTGTCTTCAGACTGTTGGACCTGGCCTGGCTTGTCTTCAGTCTGTTGGACCTGGCCTGGCTTGTCTTAGGTCTGTTGGACCTGGCCTGGCTTGTCTTCAGTCTGTTGGACCTGGCCTGGCTTGTCTTCAGTCTGTTGGACCTGGCCTGGCTTGTCTTCAGACTGTTGGACCTGGCCTGGCTTGTCTTCAGTCTGTTGGACCTGGCCTGGCTTGTCTTCAGTCTGTTGGACCTGGCCTGGCTTGTCTTCAGTCTGTTGGACCTGGCCTGGCTTGTCTTCAGTCTGTTGGACCTGGCCTGGCTTGTCTTCAGACTGTTGGACCTGGCCTGGCTTGTCTTCAGTCTGTTGGACCTGGCCTGGCTTGTCTTCAGACTGTTGGACCTGGCCTGGCTTGTCTTCAGACTGTTGGACCTGGCCTGGCTTGTCTTCAGTCTGTTGGACCTGGCCTGGCTTGTCTTCAGTCTGTTGGACCTGGCCTGGCTTGTCTTCAGTCTGTTGGACCTGGCCTGGCTTGTCTTCAGACTGTTGGACCTGGCCTGGCTTGTAAACCCATCATGTCTGTTGTGACCGAGTTTTGTTGTGACAGACAGACTGACAGGAAGGCAGGGGGCAGACAGACAGACAGACAGACAGACAGACAGACAGACAGACAGACAGACAGACAGACAGACAGACAGACAGACAGACAGACAGACAGACAGACAGACAGACAGACAGACAGACAGACAGACAGACAGACAGACAGACAGACAGACAGACAGTAGAAAAGGTCTTGAAGTGTTGGTTACCTAATAAAACAACCTTCATAAAGTATTCATACCTCTTGACTTATTCCACATTTTGTTGCTCTACAGCCTGAAATCAAAATTGATTACATTTTATTGAATTTTTGTATTAAATAGGGAAATATCTCATTTACATAAGTATTCACAGCCCTGAGTCAATACATGTTAGAATCACCTTTGGCAGTGATGACAGCTGTGAGTCTCTATGGACACGTCTCTAAGAGCTTTACACACCTGGATTGTACATATTTACACATTATTCTTTTTAAAAGTCTTCAAGCTCTGTCAAGTTGGTTGTTGATCATTGCTAGACAGCCATCTTCAAGTCTTGCCCATAAAGTTTCAAGACGATTTAAGTCAGAACTGTAACTAGGCCACATAGGAACATTCCATGTCATCTTGGTAAGCAACTCCAGTGTATTTTTGGCCTTGTGTTGTAGGTTATTGTCCTGCTGAAAGGTGAATTAATCTCCCAGTGTCTGGTGGAAAGCAGACTGAACCAGGTTTTCCTTTAAGATTTTGTCTATGCTTAGCTCTATTCCATAAATGTTTATCCTAAAAAACTCAATAGTCCTTGCCGGTGACAAGCATACCCATAACATGATGCAGCCACCACCATGCTTGAAAATATGAAGAGTGGTACTCAGTGATGTGTTGTGTTGGACTTGCCCCCAAACATAACGCTTTATATTCAGGACATAAGAAATAGCTGACTTGTGGATATTGTCTTTGATGAAGATGAAACCATAGGAGAGCTACGATCCAGATTGGGCGAATCATATCACCACCTAGTATTAGGTAGTGTGTCCATATTTGGTCATCGAGAAAATACATTTGTGAAGAATGAACTGTTATCCCAATTTGATGCATAAATGTTAGCCAAGATAACAGGTGTATTATACAGTCTTCCTACTACATTAATGAAATGGCCTGCTGAATCTGCCTCTACACTTGACCTTACGAACAATTTGTTTTAACTAAATACAATGGCTGCTCCTCTAGTTTTAGAATGAAAATTGGAATGATGTGATTGACCGATCCACCCTCCTTTTAACTAGCTGACTGATCAGACCTCTGCCCCAGGGTTAGCATCATTAACTAGCTGACTGATCAGGCCTCTGCCCCAGGGTTAGCATCATTAACTAGCTGACTGATCAGGCCTCTGCACCAGGGATAGCATCATTAACTAGCTGACTGATCAGGCCTCTGCCCCAGGGTTAGCATCATTAACTAGCTGACTGATCAGGCCTCTGCACCAGGGATAGCATCATTAACTAGCTGACTGATCAGGCCTCTGCACCAGGGTTAGCATCATTAACTAGCTGACTGATCAGGCCTCTGCTCCAGGGTTAGCATCATTAACTAGCTGACTGATCAGGATCTGCCCCAGGGTTAGCATCATTAACTAGCTGACTGATCAGACCTCTGCCCCAGGGTTAGCATCACTAATTAGCTGACTGCTCAGGCCTCTGCACCAGGGATAGCATCATTAACTAGCTGACTGATCATCATTAACTAGCTGACTGATCAGGCCTCTGCACCAGGGTTAGCATCATTAACTAGCTGACTGATCATCATTAACTAGCTGACTGATCATCATTAACTAGCTGACTGATCAGACCTCTGCCCCAGGGTTAGCATCACTAACTAGCTGACTGATCAGGCCTCTGCCCCAGGGATAGCATCATTAACTAGCTGACTGATCATCATTAACTAGCTGACTGATCATCATTAACTAGCTGACTGATCAGGACTCTGCCCCAGGGATAGCATCATTAACTAGCTGACTGATCAGGCCTCTGCCCCAGGGTTAGCATCATTAACTAGCTGACTGATCAGGCCTCTGCTCCAGGGTTAGCATCATTAACTAGCTGACTGATCAGGCCTCTGTCCCAGGTATAGCATCATTAACTAGCTGACTGATCAGGCCTCTGCCCCAGGGTTAGCATCATTAACTAGCTGACTGATCAGGCCTCTGCCCCAGGGTTAGCATCATTAACTAGCTGACTGATCAGGATCTGCCCCAGGGTTAGCATCATTAACTAGCTGACTGATCAGGATCTGCCCCAGGGTTAGCATCATTAACTAGCTGACTGATCAGGATCTGCCCCAGGGTTAGCATCATTAACTAGCTCACTGATCATCATTAACTAGCTGACTGATCATCATTAACTAGCTGACTGATCAGGCCTCTGCCCCAAAGTTAGCATCAGGAAGTGAATGTAGCACACAAGGCTAATGCTTTGGGGTCATTCCATAGCTTGATCTTTCTGGAGTAGGGTAACCGCCAAAGCCGAGAAACATCTGCCTCTACAGCCTCTTGCAGGGTGGGTGTGTTTTGTAATAGAGATACTATCTCCAGTGATTGTCCTCCTGTTCTGTTCCCTCTCATGTCATCAGGGGAGGAATGAGGTGGGGTCTTCCTATCACCCCATCAGGGGATCTACCCGCAGGACGGTCTGGCTCGGGAACATCTCTGTCTGAATCTCTGTCAGTCGTCTCCTCTCGCACCCATACCCCCAAACATCAAACCCAAGCCCCTCCACACCCCCAGGCCTACAGTCTGAGCCCCGAGAACCCCCTCCGGAGTAATGTTTTTGTGTTGTTCCCCCGTTCCCATAGACCCCAGAGAGTCACAGTCGTCAATGATAACAGCTTTGTTGGGCGTGTTGTTTTATAAAAAGAGAGATAAGATGAGATGAGATGCATCAGGGAATAATTGAATTGTCTTGCAGCTATTTTCTTTTACTGCAGATTCCTTTGAAAGCTAGGGGGGGAAAAACAAATAATCAGAAATCTGTAGGTTTCAAGCCATTCTGCCTACAGGCTGTGACGAGCCAAACCAAAGAACCATCCCGGAAGAAAAGAGTAGAGGTTTGTTTTGATTTGTCATGGAGTCCCTGGGAGAGCTGGTCTGCTCTTTGGCCTCAATGGCACCCTTTTCCCCTCTACTACTTAGGCAATAGGGCTCTGGTCGAAAGTAGGTGCACTATGTAGGGAATAGAGTGCCATTCAGGATGCAGAGAGAGTGGGAGAGAGAGCTTCCTCCACAGTCCCACTGCGACGTAACCTCTCTTCTCCTCTCTAACCATGGGCTTCCACCACAATGGAATGAAAACCTGCTCTCTCTCTCTCTCGCTCTCTCTCTCTCTCTCTCTCTCTCTCTCTCTCTCTCTCTCTCTCTCTCTCTCTCTCTCTCTCTCTCTCTCTCTCTCTCTCTCTCTCTCTCTCTCTCTCTCTCTCTCTCTCTCTCTCTCTCTCTCTCTCTCTCTCTCTCTCTCTCTCTCTCTCTCTCTCTCAATGACTCAACACTTTAAGGAAAGCTGCTCTCAGCTCCAGGCTGTCAACGACCTTGGAATTCTCTTCTGTTATGGTGTAACCATGGATACACTTTTCCTTTCCCTTAAGAACGTCCCTAGAAGTACTGCTACATAACGAGTTGGGAATTTGATGGTTTAGAGCTTTTCCTTTGAATACATAAATCTTTGCGGTAAACTTTATTTTTCTTACTCTGATGATTATGGAAGGAAAAAGGCAGTCCTTAGCTCATTGTTTTGGTCTTAAAACAATCCCTAGTTGGACTTCTGCACGCTCTGGTAACTAGCATTCTTAATTCATGACATCGGTAGAGGATGAGGATCTCCTCATGTCCCTCTCCTTTGCATCTCCGACATGGCACCCTATTCCCTATTTAGTGCACTACTTTTGACCAGGGCCCCCTATTTAGTGCACTGCTTTTGACCAGGGCCCCCTATTTAGTGCACTACTTTTGACCAGGGCCCCCTATTTAGTGCACTACTTTTGACCAGGGCCCCCTATGGTTTCTGTCTCTCGTTACTCTCCACATTGTCCTGTTCGTGCCTGGGAGGAGAATAGATGATAGTAATGTTGGTTTTGCTCCCTGATAGTTGACCCCTAACAGACAATTCCCAGAGAAGCACCATTATATGTGTGACCCCACCCTGACCACCCCCCTTCCTTCCACTCGGGTTCCCCTGGGGTAACAACACAGCTGCATTGTGGGTATCAGCGGAGACAAAAACCCAAAGGTTGTTCTGTTGACGTCTGTCTGTGCGTTGACTGACCCAGAGAGACGGCTAGGATGAGTTGGGAAACCCTAACTGAAAAATATAAGAAACGTGCTCAGTCAGAAACTCAGTGAAAGTTGATGGTATCATTAGTAGACATCTTATGGGAAGGCAGTTTGCTTTCAGAATACAGCTGTTTAGTCTAGTGATGAGGACTAGGATGAGTTTGTGTATCCTACATGTTTCTTTTATCAGGGGAAAATAATCGACTACAGACAGATAGTCTGTATCCTTTATTTAAACTAGGCAAGTCCGTTAAGAACAAATGCTTATTTACAATGACGGCCTAAACCCCGGGCCGAACCCGGACGACGCTGGGCCAATTGTGCGCCGCCCTACGGGACTCCCGATCACGGCCGGATGTGATACAGCCTGGATTCGAACCAAGCATTGACAATATATATAATAAACTACAGGCAGATAGTCTGCATTGAGATTATAAATGAGACGTTTGAAAAAGACATAATTGTGAAAGACACCCGATACGAAGCTGATCCTGAATAAACAGTTGTTCCCGGTATTGCTGCTCACAGTCATCTGCTAGTTTGTTGTTTGTCTGTTAACTTTCATCTGAAGATTGGAGTTTATTTTTTATTTTTAGCTAAACAACACATGGAAGGATAGAGTTGCCTAACATCGACAGTAACAAAGCTATGCTACAAGGATTGGCCAATATCAAAAGCCTCATCGCTCAGAAAAAACCTTTTACTTTTTCAGTTTGCGTCCTCCTTAACCCAAATTTATCTCTGCTCTTGGTAAAATCCATGAATTTATTTTGTGCTCATTTTCGAAGCTTCATATTTCTCCTGTAGAAAGACAGATGTGAAGGGCAGAGTAAGACTCCATAGACTATGTGGTGTTACGACACATAAATGTCTGTGTGAGAGTTCCCAGGCAGGTCGGGGTTTTTTCAGCGAGGGAGGGAGTTTCTGCTGATTGTGAGATACAGTTTCAGGTTGCAGGAGTTCAGGACGCTACGCAGCCTAGCACCATGAGTAATAGGGCTGATGGGGGTTCCAGCTGTACCTCACCCCTCCTCCCCTCTTCTCACCCGTCCTCCCCCTCTCCTCACCACTCCTCCCCTCACCTCACCCCTCCTCCCCTCTTCTCACCCGTCCTCCCCCTCTCCTCACCACTCCTCTCCTCTCCTCTCCTAACCTCACCTCACCTCTCCCCTACTCACACCCCTCCCCTCACCCCAACCCACCCCACCTCCCCTCTCCTCACCCCTCCTCCCCTCACTTCACCCTCTCCTCACCCCTCATCCTCTCTCCTCACTCTCTCCTCACCCCTCCTCCCTATCCCTCCTCACCATCTCCTCACCCCTCTACTCTTATCCTCACCCAATCCTCACCCCTCCTCCCCTCTCTTCACCCTCTCTTCACCCTCTCCTCACCCGTCCTCCTCTCTTCTCACTATCTCCTCACCCTTCCACTCTTCTCCTCACCCTATCCTCACCCCTTCTCCTCTCTCCTCACTCTCTCCTCTCCTCACCCCTCTCTATCCCTCCTCAACTATCTCCTCACCCCTCCACTCTTCTCCTCACCCTATCTTCCCCCCTCCTCCTCTCCTCACACCTCCTCCCCTCTCCTCACACCTCCTCCCCTCTCCTCACCCTTCCTCACTCCTCCTCATCTCTCCTCCTCCCACCTCCTCCCTGTTTCTTTTCATCTCCTTCAGGGGGATGAGGCCATGGTCTGAAGAGAGATATAGAGATTTACACGGAGCTCAGACTCCAAGTCCCCTTCACTTTCCATTCCTTTGCTAACACATCCTTTAGCACGTACTTTAGCCCCGGCCAAACAATAGACTGTATGCATAAGCAGACATAATACTCTTGGTTTGAGTCAGAAATAATCTGATTTATGTGAAATGTTATTCAAATTGAGCCCAGTATACAGATGTTATACTGTAAGTCATACGTAAATCAAAGAGACGACGTTTTGGCGCTGGATGTCTCCCCCTTTGTCCAGGACAGGATCTGGTATCACTTCAACACCACTCAAAATAATCCCACTTCCTGTGTTACTGTTAACTAAAACAGGAAGGAATATAGCTGAACCATCTCTCCACTGATGATAGGTTGATGCAATGATGCACGTTCAGAATCAGTGGTATTGTCTATGACTCACTTTCAGAACCAGTGGCATTGTCTATGACTCACGTTCAGGACCAGTGGTATTGTCTATGACTCACGTTCAGGACCAGTGGTATTGTCTATGACTCACGTTCAGAACCCGTGGTATTGTCTATGACTCACGTTCAGGACCAGTGGTATTGTCTATGACTCCTGTTCAGAACCAGTGGCATTGTCTATGACTCACGTTCAGAACCAGTGGTATTGTCTATGACTCACGTTCAGGACCAGTGGTATTGTCTATGACTCCTGTTCAGAACCAGTGGTATTGTCTATGACTCCTGTTCAGAACCAGTGGCATTGTCTATGACTCACGCTCAGAACCAGTGGTATTGTATATGACTCACGTTCAGAACCAGTGGTATTGTATATGACTCACGTTCAGGACCAGTGGTATTGTCTATGACTCACGTTCAGAACCAGTGGTATTGTCTATGACTCATGTTCAGAACCAGTGGTATTGTCTATGACTCACGTTCAGAACCAGTGATATTGTCTATGACTCACGTTCAGGACCAGTGGTATTGTCTATGACTCACGTTCAGAACCAGTGGTATTGTCTATGACTCACGTTCAGGACCAGTCGTATTGTCTATGACTCCTGTTCAGAACCAGTGGCATTGTCTATGACTCACGTTCAGAACCAGTGGTATTGTCTATGACTCACGTTCAGAACCAGTGGTATTGTCTATGACTCACGTTCAGAACCAGTGGTATTGTCTATGACTCACGTTCAGAACCAGTGGTAATGTCTATGACTCACGTTCAGGACCAGTGGTATTGTCTATGACTTACGTTCAGAACCAGTGGTATTGTCTATGACTCACGTTCAGAACCAGTGGCATTGTCTATGACTTACGTTCAGAACCAGTGGTATTGTCTATGACTCACGTTCAGAACCAGTGGCATTGTCTATGACTCACGTTCAGGACCAGTGGTATTGTCTATGACTCACGTTCAGAACCAGTGGTATTGTCTATGACTCACGTTCAGAACCAGTGGCATTGTCTATGACTCACGTTCAGAACCAGTGGCATTGTCTGTGACTCACGTTCAGAACCAGTGGTATTGTCTATGACTCACGTTCAGAACCAGTGAGATTGTCTATGACTCACGTTCAGGACCAGTGGTACTGTCTATGACTCACGTTCAGGACCAGTGGTATTGTCTATGACTCACGTTCAGAACCAGTGGTATTGTCTATGACTCACGTTCAGGACCAGTGGTATTGTCTGTGACTCATGTTCAGAACCAGTGGTATTGTCTATGACTCACGTTCAGAACCAGTGATATTGTCTATGACTCACGTTCAGGACCAGTGGTATTGTCTGTGACTCATGTTCAGAACCAGTGGTATTGTCTATGACTCACGTTCAGAACCAGTGGTATTGTCTATGACTCATGTTCAGGACCAGTGGTATTGTCTATGACTCACGCTCAGAACCAGTGGTATTGTCTATGACTCACGTTCAGAACCAGTGGTATTGTCTATGACTCACGTTCAGGACCAGTGGTATTGTCTATGACTCACGTTCAGGACCAGTGGTATTGTCTATGACTCCTGTTCAGAACCAGTGGCATTGTCTATGACTCACGTTCAGAACCAGTGGTATTGTCTATGACTCACGTTCAGGACCAGTGGTATTGTCTATGACTCCTGTTCAGAACCCGTGGTATTGTCTATGACTCACGTTCAGGACCAGTGGTATTGTCTATGACTCCTGTTCAGAACCAGTGGCATTGTCTATGACTCACGTTCAGGACCAGTGGTATTGTCTATGACTCCTGTTCAGAACCAGTGGTATTGTCTATGACTCCTGTTCAGAACCAGTGGCATTGTCTATGACTCACGTTCAGGACCAGTGGTATTGTATATGACTCACGTTCAGAACCAGTGGTATTGTCTATGACTCACGTTCAGGACCAGTGGTATTGTCTATGACTCCTGTTCAGAACCAGTGGCATTGTCTATGACTCACGTTCAGAACCAGTGGTATTGTCAATGACTCACGTTCAGAACCAGTGGCATTGTCTATGACTCACGTTCAGAACCAGTGGTATTGTCTATGACTCACGTTCAGGACCAGTGGTATTGTCTATGACTCACGTTCAGGACCAGTGGCATTGTCTATGACTCACGTTCAGAACCAGTGGTATTGTCAATGACTCACGTTCAGAACCAGTGGTATTGTCTATGACTCACGTTCAGAACCAGTGGTATTGTCTATGAATCACGTTCAGGACCAGTGGTATTGTCTATGACTCACGTTCAGGACCAGTGGTATTGTCTATGACTCACGTTCAGAACCAGTGGTATTGTCTATGACTCACGTTCATGAACAATGGCATTGTCTATGAATCACATTCAGGACCAGTGGTATTGTCTATGACTCACGTTCATGAACAATGGCATTGTCTATGACTCACGTTCATGAACAATGGCATTGTCTATGACTCACGCTCAGAACCAGTGGTATTGTCTATGACTCACGTTCAGAACCAGTGGCATTGTCTACGACTCACGTTCAGAACCAGTGGTATTGTCTATGACTCACGTTCAGGACCAGTGCAGTTCATTGTCTGTGACTCACGTTCAGGACCAGTGGTATTGTCTATGACTCACGTTCAGGACCAGTGGTATTGTCTATGACTCACGCTCAGGACCAGTGGTATTGTCTATGACTCACGTTCAGAACCAGTGGTATTGTCTATGACTCACGTTCAGGACCAGTGCAGTGCATTGTCTATGACTCACGTTCAGAACCAGTGGTATTGTCTATGACTCACGTTCAGAACCACTGCAGTGGTATTGTCTATGATTCCACCTAATGTTTCAACTGCAAAGTTTTCTTTCTGCCTCTTGGCAAAATGTGCATTATTGCAGGATATTAACTTAAAAATGACACAATGTGCATAATTTCAAGAAATTAGCTTGAAAACAGCACAATTTTAACTCCGATGGTAAGAGACGGGCCTTTAAACTGTTCCTTCCCAGGGCCTGAGACTTGATTCATCTTGCCATGCATTGCAGAAGTCATAGTAAAACTATATATTATTTTTTATCTAACTCAAGTGGTGTTCTGATTATGAGGGGGTCCCTGATGAATTTGCTATCACAAAAGGGGTCCCTGGACCCAAATCGTTGGAGAACCCCTGCCCTACAGCACAGTTCAGTGTTGTGGCTGGCGACCTCTGGGGCCCTTACAGCTTTGGGTTCACAGTACTGTTCACTTCACTTGCAGGAATCTCCCTGCTGGCTGTTGGAGCCTGTACCTCCGTGGCTGTGGCCGTATGGCACCCTACTCCCTATATAGTGCACTACTTTTGACCAGAGCCCTATGGGCCAAAGAAAGTAGTGCACTACTTTTGACCAGAGCCCTATGGGCCAAAGAAAGTAGTGCACTACTTTTGACCAGAGCCCTATGGGACAAAGAAAGTAGTGCACTACTTTTGACCAGAGCCCTATGGGCCAAAGAAAGTAGTGTACTACTTTTGACCAGAACCCTATGGGTCAAAGAAAGTAGTGCACTACTTTTGACCAGAGCCCTAAGGGTAGTTGTGCACTAAAAAGGGAATAGGATGCCAGTTAAGCACAACTCCTGACTCAGCTCCTAAAGACTTTTCTCTTATCTGTCTGAGGTGCTGAGGTTTGCCAATTCTGCTCTCAATTCAATTCAATAAGACTAACAGACTGACCCTAGCCCCCCGACACATAAACTATTGCAGCATAAATACTGGAGGCTGAGACAGGAGGGGTCGGGAGACACTGTGGCCCCGTCCGACGATAGCCGCGGACAGGGCCTAACAGGCAGGATATAACCGCACACACTTTGCCAAAGCACAGCCCCCACACCACCTAGAGGGATATCTTCAATCACCAACTTACCATCCTGAGACAAGGCCGAGTATAGCACAGGAAGATCTCCCCCACGGCACGAACCCAAGGTGTGGTGAGGGGGGGGGGCGCCAACCCAGACAGGAAGACCACATCAGTGACTCAACCCACTCAAGTGACGCACCCCTCCCAGGGACGGCATGGAAGAGCACCAGTAAGCCAGTGACTCAGCCCCTGTAATAGGGTTAGAGGCAGAGAATCCCAGTGGAGAGAGGGGAACCGGCCAGGCAGAGACAGCAAGGGTGGTTCGTAGCTCCAGTGCCTATCCACCACCTTCCCACTCCTGGGCCAGACTACACTCAATCAATCGATCGTCTGAAAAGATGAGTCTTCAGTAAAGACTTAAAGGTCGAGACCGAGTCTACGTCTTTCACATGGATAGGCAGACCATTCCATAAAAATGGAGCTCTATAGGAGAAAGCCCTGCCTCCAGCTGTTTGCTTAGAAATTCTAGGGACAGTTAGGAGGCCTGCGTCTTGTGACCGTAGCGTACGTGTAGGTATGTACGGCAGGACCAAATCAGAAAAGATAGGTAGGAGCAAGCCCATGTAATGCTTTGTAGGTTAGCAGTAAAACATTGAAATCAGCCCTTGCCTTAACAGGAAGCCAGTGTAGAGAGGCTAGCACTGGAGTAATATGATCAAATATTTTGGTTCTTGTCAAGATTCTAGCAGCCATGTTTAGCACTAACTGAAGTTTATTTAGTGCTTTATTCGGGTAGCCGGAAAGTAGAGCATTGCAGTAGTCTAACCTAGAAGTAACAAAAGCATGGATACATTTTTTCTGCATCATTTTTGGACAGAAAGTTTCAGATTTGTGCAATATTACATAGATGGAAAAAAGCTGTCCTTGAAACGGTCTTGATATGTTCGTCAAAAGAGAGATCAGGGTCCAGAGTAACGCCACGGTCCTTATTTCAGATGACTGTACAACCATCAAGATTAATTGACAGATTCAGCAGAAGATCTCTTTGTTTCTTGGGACCTAGAACAAGCATCTCTAGTAGAACATTTGCCTACATCCACTTCCTTATATCTGAAACACAGGCTTCCAGGGAGGGCAATTTTGGGGCTTTACCATGTTTCATCAACATGTACAGCTGTGTATCGTCCGCATAGCAGTGAAATTTAACATTATGTTTCCGAACGACATTACCAAGAGGTAAAATATATAGGGAAAACAATAGTGGTCCTAAAATGGAGCCTTGAGGAACACCGGAATTCACAGTTGATTTGTCAGAGGACAAACCATCCACAGAGACATACTGATATCTTTCTGACAGATAAGATCTAAACCAGGCCAGAACTTGTCCGTGTAGACCAATTTGGGTTTCCAATCTGTCACGACTTCCGCCGAAGTCGGTCCCTCTCCTTGTTCGGGCGGCGTTCGGCGGTCGACGTCACCGGCCTTCTATCCATAGCCGATCCACTTTTCATTTTCCATTTGTTTTGTCTTTGTCTTACAGGCTACCTAAATATGATTCTCAATCAGAGTCAATGATAGACAGCTGCCACTGATTGAGAACCATATCAGGCCAAACACACAGAAATACAACACAAGGACAACATAGAACACCAGACATAGAATGCCCACCCAAACTCACGCCCTGACCAACCAAAACAGAGACATAAAAAGGATCTCTAAGGTCTGCACGTGACAGTGTTCCCCCCCCCCCCCCCCAAAGATGTGGACTCCGGCCGCAAAACCTGAACCTATAGGGGTTGGTCCGGGTGGGCATTTCACCGCGGTGGCGGCTCTGGTGCGGGACGTGGACCCCGCCCCACCCTTGCAGCGGGCCCCGAATAGACGGGCGACTCCGGCAGCGCCGGACCGGCAGGTGGCTCCGGCAGCTCCTGACTGACGGACGGCTCCGGCTGCTCCGGACAGGAGGGAGACTCCGGCTGCTCCGGACAGGAGGGAGACTCCGGCTGCTCCGGACAGGAGGGAGACTCCGGCTGCACCGGACAGGAGGGAGACTCCGGCTGCTCCGGACAGGAGGGAGACTTCGGCTGCTCCGGACAGGAGGGAGACTCCGGCTGCTCCGGACAGGAAGGAGACTCCGGCTGCTCCGGACAGGAGGGAGACTCCGGCTGCTCCGGAACAGAAGGGAGACTCCGGCTGCTCCGGACAGGAGGGAGACCCCGGCTGCTCCGGACAGAAGGGAGATCCCGGCTGCTCCGGACAGAAGGGAGACTCCGGCTGCTCCGGACAGGAGGGAGACCCCGGCTGCTCCGGACAGGAGGGAGACTCCGGCTGTTCCGGACAGGAGGGAGACCCCGGCTGCTCCGGACAGGAGGGAGACCCCGGCTGCTCCGTACAGGAGGGAGACTCCGGCTGCTCCGGACAGGAGGGAGACTCCGGCTGCTCCGGACAGGAGGGAGACTCCGGCTGCTCCGGACAGGAGGGAGACTCCGGCTGCTCCGGACAGAAGGGAGACTCTGGAGGCTCCGTACTAGAGGGCGTTGTTGGAGGCTCCGGACTAGAGAGCGACGCTGGAGGCTCCGGACTAGAGGACGTCGCTGGAGGCTCCGGACTAGAGTGCAACGCTGGAGGCTCCGGACTAGAGGGCAACGCTGGAGGCTGTGGACTAACTTCCTTCGTTGGAGGCCTCCTGCCATGGATCCTCACCGGAGGCTTCGTGCCCTGGATCCTCACTGGAGGCTTCGTGCCACGGATCATCACTGGAGGCTTCTTGCCATGGATCATCACTGGAGGCTTCGTGTGCATGGATTACCACTGGAGGCTTCTTGCCATGGATCATCACTGGAGGCTTCGTGCCATTGATCATCACTGGAGGCTTCGTGCCATGGATTATCACTGGAGGCTTCTTGCCATGGATCATCACTGGAGGCTTCATGCCATGGATTATCACTGGAGGCTTCTTGCCATGGATCATCACTGGAGGCTTCGTGCCATGGATCATCACTGGAGGCTTCGTGCCATGGATTATCACTGGAGGCTTCTTGCCATGGATTATCACTGGAGGCTTCTTGCCATGGATTATCACTGGCGGCTTCTTGCCATGGATTATCACTGGGGTGGAGAGACACACAGGAGGCCTGGCTCTGGGAGAAGGCACAGGACTCACCAGGCTGGGGAGACATGCAGGAGTGTTAGATTTACTTTTAATGAAAATACGTAACACTAAACAAAAACAACAAACACGACAAACGAATTGTCCAGAAAGGTGAAACAAACACTAAACCGGAAACAACCACCCACAAACACAGGTGGGAACAGGCTACCTAAATATGATTCTCAATCAGAGACAACGATAGACAGCTGCCTCTGATTGAGAACCATACCCGGCCAAACACACAGAAATACAACACAAGGACAACATAGAAACAAAAGATCTCTAAGGTGACACATATCTGCTGTCCTGCGCCTGACTCTCTACACCAGCTACACACCGGATGTCTTTACACAATCTCTCCAAAAGAATGTGGTGATCGATGGTATCAAAAGCAGAACGAAGGTCTAAAGAGTTTAAGCATAGCCAATTGGAATGTGTTGTAGGATACCATCAACACCACAGGCCATTTTGGTTTGGAGGGTTTTTATTTTGTCCTGTTGTTCATTCAAGATAATTGGAGAATCCAGTGGGTTCTGGTAGTCTTTAATAGTTGATTCTAAGATTTGTATTTGACCATGTATATATTTTTGCTGTTTGTTCTTTGTTATAGAGCCAGAAAGATTGGAGAAGTGGTTTACCCATACATCTCCATTTTGGATAGATAACCCTTCCTGTTGTTGTTGTTTGGTGTATTTTAGTGAATCTATGGATTCTTCAATTACATTGAGCTGATTTCTGACGTGCTGTTCCTTTTTTTTCTCCGTAGTGTATTTCTGTATTGTTTTAGTGATTCACCATAGTGAAGGTGTAGACTCAGGTTTTCTGGTTCTCTATGTTTTTGGTTGGACAGGTTTCTTAATTTCTTTCTTAGGTTTTTACGTTCTTCATCAAACCATTTGTCATTGTTGTTAATTTTCTTCGGTTTTCTGTTTGAAATTTTTAGATTTGATAGGGAAGCTGAGAGGTCAAATATACTGTTTAGATTTTCTTCTGCCAAGTTTACACCTTCACTATTACAGTGGAACGTTTTGTCCAGGAAGTTGTCTAAAAGGGATTGTATTTGTTGTTGCCTAATTGTTTTTTTGGTTGGTTTCCACACTACTTTCCTTCCATCTATAGCATTTCTTAATATTACTCAGTTCCTTTGGCTTTGATGCCTCATGGTTGAGTATTGCTCTGTTCAAGTAGACAGTGATTTTGCTGTGATCTAATAGCGGAGTCAGTGGGCTGACTGTGAAAGCTCTGAGAGACTCTGGGTTGAGGTCAGTGATAAAGTAGTCTGCAGTACTACTTCCAAGAGATGAGCTATAGGTGTACCTACAATAGGAGTCCCCTCGAAGCCTACCATTGACTATGTACATACCCAGCGTGCGACAGAGCTGCAGGAGTTGTGACCCATTTTTGTTGGTTATGTTGTCATAGTTGTACCTAGGGGGGCATATGGGGGAGGGAATGCTGTCTCCTCCAGGCAGGTGTTTGTCCCCCTGTGTGCTGAGGGTGTCAGGTTCTTGTCCGGTTCTGGCATTTAGGTCGCCACAAACTATTACATGTCCCTGGGCCTGAAAATGATTGATTTCCCCCTCCAGGATGGAGAAGCTGGCTTCATTAAAGTATGGGGATTCTAGTGGGGGATATAGGTAGCACACAGGAGGACATTTTTCTCTGTTAAGATCACTTCCTTTTGAATTTCTAGCCAAATGTAAAATGTTCCTGTTTTGATTAATTGAATAGAGTGTGTTAGGTCTGCTCTAAACCAAATTAGCATACCCCCTGAGTCCCTTCCCTGTTTCACACCTGGTAGTTTGGTGGATGGGACTACCAGCTCTCTGTAACCTGGAGGGCAACCAGTGGGTCCGTCGCCTCTATACCATGTTTCTTGTAGGATGACAATGTCTGCATTTCCCGATTTCTTTGATGAAGTCCAAGTTCCTGCTCTTTAGGCCAAAGGCAGATGACCTCAGGCCTTGGATATTCCAGGATGAGATAGTGAAGGCCTTGTGTTCCTTAAAGTGTCCAATGTTGTTGGTCATGTGGTGTGGCCTCAGGCCAGTAAGTTTGAGTAGAGCCTGCTGAGCATCTGGTACATGCCATTGGCTTGGGCTAGTGTAAGAGTGGGAGTTGGGCCTGTTTGCCCGCTCACTGCCTGGGCGTATGTTTGACTTCCATGTTGAGGCCCTCTTTGCGGGAGTGGTGGGCATGGGGGGGGCAAGAGGGGCATAGGTCTGATCTGAGGAGGCCTAAATGGGGTGTGGGCATGGTTGACTTGGGGGGGGGGGGGGGGGGGGGGGTGGCTGGTTGTGTTGTGGTCTGGATGTAAGTCCTCTCGACGTGGGTCCTCTATGTGTTGGTCCGGGGGGGGGGGGGGGGTGTCCCTCAGGTCTAGGAGGGTGTCTCGCTGGTCTGGGCGGGGTGTCTATTGATCTGTTGCTCCTGTGTGAGGTGTTGGGGCTGTGTTTGTGAGCAATGTCTTTTAGGGTCCGGGCGAAGGTGGGCACTGCTGCCTTGTATAGGTGGACCTGGTAATAAAGGCTGTCCAAGTCCAGGGTGGAGTGGTTGGCCAGGAAAACATTTGGTTTTGAGGCACAGTCACGGGAAATACTTGCATTTACCCGCTGTATGGTATCAGGGTGGAAGTCTTTTTGTGGTAGCAAGGTGGAGATAACCACTTGTGCTTCTCTCTCTCTCTCTCTCTCTCTCTCTCTCTCTCTCTCTCTCTCTCTCTCGCTCTCGCTCTCGCTCTCGCTCTCGCTCTCGCTCTCGCTCTCGCTCTCTCTCTCTCTCTCTCTCAACAATACACTCAGGCTAAAGTTTAAGTTGATTGTGTCAGTAGCTAGGTTTCCATACAATTGGCGACAGATTTTCATACGGATATTCTAGAATCCGCATAAAGAAAATATCTGAAATTTTCCCACCAGTGGTGTGTTTCCACCAAAATGGACTTGTTGATGATAAAAATCAGCCTGATGACATAGTGCACACTTTTTAAAAAACGTTTTCGCTTATTAAGTTTTCATGTACTGAATAAATATCGAATGTGTTTCCATTGCATTTTCAACTCTACCGATAATTTAATCACAACAACTGCTGTGTTAAAATAGCAAATGTGCCTCCTCTGGTCTTGGTATGTGTGCTCTAACCAACAGCTGGCAGATACAGTAGGGGGGTAGGCTGTGAAGGGTAAGGCTAGTCTACATGATGTGTGTCACATATTCTCCTGCTCCTCCCCTCTGGCGTACGACGTTGCCAGAATACTAACCCACAAGGTCCTGGGATTCATCATTACGCACACCTGGCACTCATCATTCCACGCATCTATTAATCATCATTATGATTCACACCTGGACTTTCATTACCTTCATCATTTCTTCCCCTTTTTTTTACGTCACTCTCTTATGTTTTGGTATTGTTCTTGTTTAACGGCGTGTAGCCTTATGGAATTGTCTTGTTACTGGTTTTGTTATTTTATTAAACGT
Source organism: Salvelinus alpinus (assembly GCF_045679555.1). Lineage (NCBI taxonomy): Eukaryota > Metazoa > Chordata > Actinopteri > Salmoniformes > Salmonidae > Salvelinus > Salvelinus alpinus. Next base: position 42,409,123 of record NC_092099.1, on the reverse strand, counting down.
TTCACCTGAACCTGCTTCCCGACTCACAGCTCCGTTATTATAATGAGATTATTATGGTTATTATTATTATTATTTTTTTTAAATATGTCAAAAGGCAGTCAAGCATCAATCATCATGTCACCAAAATAAGACCCTGGATATTTATTGGAAAGGAGCATCAAGCTCATCACTGTGCACTTTCACCATCCTGTGAAGTTCATAACTTATTTAATCTGTAGCCTAATAAACGGCATGCTTTCCTGAGTCGTAGTGGGATGAACACACCCACCATGTCATCATGTGACTCAATATGATGGTTATATCAATATTTGTGCGTAAGGGGACGTTTCCACCGCCATTTGCAACTGACGAGGTAAGCCCTTTCCCTTTCTGCCATTGTTCATTTTACAGACGCAAGAAGATCTCACCATGTCGAAGGAACAAACAATCACATCCAGTGATTCATTTTTAACGGCAGATGACTTTGTGTCTCATCAAACCAACAAAACCACTAAACAGTTTATATACTTTGACAAACCACTGTGAAATGTTCCACCCCCAGATCGCACACACAGTATGAAGCAAAACAGGACTTTCCCCTCTTACATTGCTATACCACCTCTATACATACTGTGTAGAATATTCAGTCTCATACGAAATGAATGACATCATTGTAAAGTTGATTTGGTTCCATGGCGCATGGACTCTAGACTCCCAATACGGCCCTGATCACAACTGGAACGGACGATCTGAACATAGTAGTACCCAGTGAAAAGCACACAGAAAGAAAAGGAGTCTGGGATGGAGGTAAGGAGAGAGCAAGAGGGTGAGGGAAGGAGGGGAGAAACAGCTTATATGAGTCAGAAATCCCCCACAAAGAATCCAGACTTCAACTCGACTCACAGTTGGCCGTCTGACAGAATATGTCAACTCCGTGAGTGAATTTAGAATGGATTCTATCCCCCGTCCTCCCATTTCCATTTCCTCCATGTCGTTCAACTTCAGGGGTGTCGAGCACTTTCTTAGCTCAGACATAGCCTAAGAGTTGGGACATTTCCTCAGAAATACACCTAAAAGGAGTGCAATCTGTAAACCATTCAGACCCCTGTCTACTCAGATAGTAAAATGGTTTGTTAAGTAAAAGGGTCCTGATATATTCAACTCTTCACTGCTCCTGAGGGGATAAGCATATGCTTCTATGAGTCAGACATACCAAGGAAGGGCCAATTCTAGTCTGGAAATATCCAACATTTATATGGACTGGTTTCCCAGACACAAATTAAGCCCAGTCCTGTCCTGGACTAAAATGCACTTTCAGATTCTCCCTTTAGTCCAGAACTAGGCATAATCTGTGTTCGGGAAAACCGGCCCATATTATAGACTTTATAAAGTCTTCATTATGAAATGAGTTTACAAAATCATGTTTGTAAAATGTTTAAACCAAAAACAAAAGTATGGTATGCACAGTATCTAAGTCCCCTTTGGGCGTCTTTCTGTTTCAGTGAAAGTGAAACATATACAGGAGGAAAACTACTGAGGAAACCCTACTATCCTGAAGTACTGCAAGAGGCCAGGAAGAACCCTTTGAGAACCAGCTGCTGTATGGTTTTCGCCCAAGGATGATAGTTAACTAAGATTAACTTGATCTTACCACTGCTCTGGTCTGATCGGGGACATACTGTTTAAGCTCAGGGTTTTTTGAGTTCCTCTAATTGGTAGCATATTGGGGTTAGGTCCTGCCGCGAGCAGAAGCTCCGTATCTAGAAGGTTCTGGATTTCTGCCGGATCCACCACAACCAGGCATGTTCTCTATTGGGTGCCAGCTACAACACTACATCTGAATGTGTTTGGAAACGTTGACGCTGGACCCTGGAGCTGTATCCCTGAGCATGATGTACTGCCTGAGAGCATGTCAATTCATCTATTTTACAACTGGTGCAATTAGACAGGAAATGTTTTTTATTTTCTCTTTCTGTTGCATTCTGGGACGGGTGTTATGTGGAACTCATGTGTCGAGAGCACTATGAAATATGGTGATCCCCCTTCAAGTTGTGCAACAGAGAACTGGGTTGACTATAAATAATATAAATATCTGAAATTGCATAATCGATGTAATGTGTGTGTGCGTGAAGAGTTGGCCATAGTACAGCTGGTTATGAAGTTAGTACTGGTGGTTATGAAGTCAGTACTGGTGGATATGAAGTCAGTACTGGTGGTTATGAAGTCAGTACTGGTGATTATGAAGTCGGTACTGGTGGTTATGAAGTTAGTACTGGTGGTTATGAAGTTAGTACTGGTGGTTATGAAGTCGGTACTGGTGGTTATGAAGTCGGTACTGGTGGTTATGAAGTCGGTACTGGTGGTTATGAAGTCAGTACTGGTGGTTATGAAGTCAGTACTGGTGGTTATGAAGTCAGTACTGGTGGATATGAAGTCAGTACTGTTGGATATGAAGTCAGTACTGGTGGTTATGAAGTCAGTACTGCTGGTTATGAAGTCAGTACTGGTGATTATGAAGTCAGTACTGGTGGTTTTGAAGTCGGTACTGGTGGTTATGAAGTCAGTACTGGTGGTTATGAAGTCGGTACTGGTGGTTATGAAGTCAGTACTGGTGGTTATGAAGTCAGTACTGGTGGTTATGAAGTCAGTACTGGTGGATATGAAGTCAGTACTGTTGGATATGAAGTCAGTACTGGTGGTTATGAAGTCAGTACTGCTGGTTATGAAGTCAGTACTGGTGATTATGAAGTCAGTACTGGTGGTTTTGAAGTCGGTACTGGTGGTTATGAAGTCAGTACTGGTGGTTATGAAAGTTTCAAGTTTTAATGTCATGTGCACAAGTACACTGATATGCCTTTCCTGTGATCTCTAAACCCAACAATGCAATAATCAATATCAATGTAATACTAAAATAACATAAAACAGAACAAAAAAACATAAACTAAAAATAAATAATAAGAAGTAAAGTAAAGTAAGTAAGCATACTACAGTGGCTTGCAAAAGTATTCATCCCCCTTGGCGTTTTTTCCTATTTTGCTGCATGACAACCTGTCATTTAAATTGATTTTTATTTGGATTTCATGTAATGGACATACACAAAATAGTCGAATTTGGTGAAGTGAAAAAAAGTAATTGTTAAAAAAAAAAAAGACGACATTTAAAATGGAAAAGTGATGCGTGCATATGTATTCACCCCCTTTGATATGAAGCTCCTAAATAAGATCTGGTGCAACCAATTACCTTCAGAAGTCACATAATTTGTTAAATAAAGTCTTCCTGTGTGCAATCTAAGTGTCACATGATCTGTCACATGATCTCAGTATATATACAACTGTTCTGAAAGGCCCCAGAGTCTGCAACACCACTAAGCAAGAGGCACCACCAAGCAAGCGGCACCATGAAGACCAAGGAGCTCTCCAAACAGGTCAGGGGCAAAGTTGTGGAGAAGTACAGATCAGGGTTGGGTTATAAAAAAATATCCGAAACTTTGAACATCCCACGGAGCATTATTAAATCCATTATTAAAAAATGGAAAGAATATGGCACCACAACAAACCTGTGAAGAGAGGGCCGCCCATCAACACTCAGACCAGGCAAGGAGGGCATTAATCATAGAGGCAACAAAGAGACCAAAGATAACCCTGAAGGAGCTGCAAAGCTCCACAGCAAAGATTGGAGTATCTGTCCATAGGACCACTTTAAGCCGTACACTCCACAGAGCTATGCTTTACGGGAGAGTGGTCAGAAAAAAGCCATTGCTTAAAGAAAAAAAGAAGCAAACACGTTTGGTGTTCGCCAAAAGGCATGTGGGATACCCCTGAAACATATGGAAGAAGGTACTCTGGTCAGATGAGACAAAAACTGAGCTTTTTGGCCATCAAGCAAAACACTATGTCTGGCGCAAACCAAACACCTCACATCACCCCGAGAACACCATCCCCACAGTGAAGCATGGTGGTGGCAGCATCATTGCTGTGGGGATGTTTTTCATTGGCAGGGACTGGGAAACTGGTCAGAATTGAAGGAATGATGGATGGCGCTAAATACAGGTAAATTCTTGAGGGAAACCTGTTTCAGTCTATCAGAGATTTGAGACTGGGAAAGAGGTTCCCCTTCCAGCAGGACAATGACCCTAAGCATACTGCTAAAGCAACACTCGAGTGGTTTAAGGGGAAACATTCAAATGTCTTGGAATGGCCTAGACCTCAATCCAATTGAGAATCTGTGGTATGACTTAAAGATTGCTGTACCCAAACAGAACCCATCCAACTTGAAGGAGCTGGAGCAGTTTGGTCTTGAAGAATGGCCAAAAATCCCAGTGGCTAGATGTGCCAACCTTATAGAGACATACCCCAAGAGACTTGCAGCTGTAATTGCTGCAAAAGGTGGCTCTACAAAGTATCTCCACGAGGCTGTCCCTCTACAGTCCCCTCCCAAAACAGAACCTGTTCTCTCCATGAGTCGGTCCCTCTACAGTCCCCTCCCAAAACAGAACCTGTTCTCTCCATGAGTCGGTCCCTCTACAGTCCCCTCCCAAAACAGAACCTGTTCTCTCCATGAGTCGGTCCCTCTACAGTCCCCTCCCAAAACCTTGACGGCTAGAAACATCATCGCAACATGTTGTTTCTTTCTTCTCCTCTGTTCCTCTGTTCTTCTCCTTTCCACATGGTTCTCACGACCTCAGGACCTCAACCTAATACACACAAATACACACACACACACACCCATACGCACGCACGCACACACACACACACACACACACACACACACACACACACACACACACACACACACACACACACACACACACACACACACACACACACACACACACACACACACACACACACACACACACACACCCCCCCCCCCACGGGGTCTGCTGAAAGTTTTGAAGGAGCATCTCCTATACCCAGTAGCACCCCTAAAAATGTTTTGGATTATGTCAGTAAGATGCGGGAGAGACTGCACGCCGCCTGTGCGTTAACGCAAAAGACTCTCTCCTCGTCTCAAAAACGCATGACGTTGCATTATGACAAAAAGGCTGTTGGCCATTCTTTCGCATCAAGTTTTAGTTTTGTTACCAATTCCTGGCTCATCTCTGTCGGCACGTTTTTCTGGACCATATCTTGTGGAAAAGAAACTCAGTGACACCAATTATGTGATAAAGACCCCAGATCGAAGGCGTTCTTCCTCGTGTGTGTCATGTTAACATGCTGAAAGCATATTATGTGCGTGATTCTCCCGACAGTTCCTCAGGTAAGCCGGTCCAGGCCGCCGTGTCCAGTGTGGCTGTGGTGGTGCTGAAGCCTGGCTGGGACCTAGAGGAGGATGAGGAGGATGGGTTGGAGTTACACCATACGTTACAGCAGTGTGAGCGCTTATGTAATTCAGAGATGCTGAAGAAGTTACCCTCTCAAATGGAACAATTTGTTTCAGGACGTTCCAAGTCGCACGTCCATCTTGGAACATGACGTGGATGTGGGGAATGCTGTTCCTATACGTCAGCATCCGTACCGGGTTAATGCAAAGAAAAGGGAGGAAATAAAAAGTGAGGTAGCTTATTTATTACAGAATGACATGGCAAAACCCAGTAACAGCTCTTGGAGTTTCCCGTGTATTCTTGTTCCTAAGGCTGACGGTACATCCCGCTTATGTACGGACTATCGTCGTGTAAATGCAGTTACAAAGTCTGATTCTTTTCCTCTACCTCGATTAGATGACTGCATTGATAGGATTGGCTCTGCTGCTTACGTTAGTAAGTTAGATTTGTTAAAAGGTTATTGGCAGGTGCCTCTGACCTCTCGAGCTTCGGACATCTCGGCTTTCGTTACGCCTGATAACTTTGTACAATACACTGTGATGCCCTTTGGCATGTGGAATATGTAATGCATCTGCTACTTTTCAGCGTCTAGTTGTGTTCACGGATGTGCCAAATTGTACTGCTTACCTTGACGATGTGATGATTCATTCGTCTACTTGGTCTGATCCTCTCGTCACCTTGAGAAGTGTGTTTCAGCGATTGGAGAATACTTCTTTAAGCCCTGAGGAGGCCGTCTCGGGGGAAGGCTGCCCTGCTTTGAGGCAATGGGAATGGATGAACGGACTCCAACCCAGGATTGAACTCGTGGTCCAGTCAATAACGGTGTTGTGCTTTTTGGAGCCAAGGATATCGCAAAACAACAGGAACATGGGGGGACTCAATGAGGAGAAGCTGTGATTTCCTGAAACCCGCAGATTAACAGGAACAGTGCTGTTCTTAACTCTACCAATGGAGCGTCCAGTGCTCTAGCGTCCATGGGAACAGAGAGGAGTTGAGTGGGGATACCTAATTCAGAAACTAGGCTAGCGTCCATAAAACTATCATCCGCCCCAGAGTCAATGAGACTTAGACTGGTCTCCCCACGACAGTATCACAAAAAAGGTGCGGTTGATAGGAATTAGAGGATTCCCAGTCTGGCTCACCAGCGTACTTGTACCTACTAAAGAAATAGGTCTCTTAACCGGGCAGCTGGCTATATAATGTCCCACAGCCCCACAGTACAGACAACTGTTGGAACTTAGCCTATGTGAACGTTCCCTAGGCGATAACCTAGCTCTGCCCAGTTGCATAGGTTCTGGTGTATCTGACTCACCAGTCGCCGATGATTCTCGAGGGAACTCGGGTGGCTTCAGGTCTTCTCGGAAATACAGCATTCGGGGACTTCCGGATTCCTTCGGAGATGAACGAGCAGAAGCGGATGAACGAGTGTGCCCAAGAACAGACCTCCTCTCACTCCTGCGTTCCCGTAGACGCACATCAATCCTAAGAGTAAGGGCGATAAGGGAATCGAGGCCCAGCGGTAACTCCCGAGCTGCTAGCTTGTCTTTTATTTCCTCTGAAAGTCCGTGGAAGGAATCGAATAGGGTTCAAGGCACTCTCGGCGGCCAACGTGTGAAAATCTACTGCGTAGTCTGCCACACCACGGGAGTCTTGACGTAATTCAAGTCGTTTTCGGGCCGCCTCTCTCCCGGATACGGGAGAATTGAACACCTTCAAAACAAATCACCTCTGCCATGAAATCTTCCAGATGACGACAAATGGCGGATTTTTTTCTCACAAACTGCCGTAGCCCAGGAGAGCGCCATTCCTGTCATTAGCGTAATAATATACGCTATCTTCAACCGGTCCGAATGTTACGAAGATGGCTGTAGCTCAAAAAATAAGGGAGCATTGAGAAAGAAAACCCCGGCAGGTTCCAGGATCCCCAGAATATCGCTCCGGAGGAGGTCAGCGGGGTTCTCGGGGAGCCGAGGAAGGCTGTACAAACCCACCACTGATAGTAGACAGATTACTGGGTAGTTGGGAGGTCTCAGAGGTGGCAGGCTGCCTATGAGCTAACTCCCTGATTGCCAACATTTAGCCTTGGTCGTGGCGTTCCGTCAGGGAACGAAGCCCTTCTAAAAGGTCCAGCAGTACCTCCTCATGCCTCCCAATGGTGGCTCCCTGCAGGGAGACCGTGTGGCGGAGCTGGTCCAAGTCTGCTGGGTCTGTCAGGGCCAGTTCGTACTATAAAGGCACAGATGCAGAGACGGGAGGCAAACGGTTTGTTAGCTAGCGAATTAGTCACATATTAACTAAATGAACTAAATCGATGGCATTTGACATTTTAGTGCTATTTTGACAACTCCCTGTCACTTGCCTTTTACGTCTGCAACGTTAGGTTATGTTTGGCTTGACAATAACACAAATTGAGTTGGCAAGAGCACAAACAGATCTGCTCCCAGGCTACGGTATCGTGTTCAGAATACCACGGACTGGGGACCAGGCTACGGTATCGTGTTCAGAATACCACGGACTGGGGACCAGGCTAGAGTATCGTGTTCAGAAAAACACGGACTGGGGACCAGGCTAGGGTATCGTGTTCAGAATACCACGGACTGGGGACCAGGCTAGATGAGCGACGCATCATTTCAAAAGGAATGCTTAATCAGAGACAAGGCTGGAGGCATGAATCACTGTACCGTGTTAGGTCAGATATTCAAGCCTAGACCAGGTTCTGATAATGTGTCCGTGTGACTGGCAGAGACTGTCTGGCAGAGACTTCTCCCTCTTTGTCTCTCCTGCTGTTAAAAAACACTCACACAAACAAGAACGCACACACACACACGCTGTTGAAACATACACACACGCACACACAAACAAGGACACACACGCACACACTGTTGAAACACACAAACACACAGATTAGTAAATCTGGAGAGCTCCTCTTCTCTGTCTGGTGGGAGGTTGGGTCCGTTTCTCTGTCTGGTTGGGCCAGTTTCTCTGTCTGGTGGGTGGTTGGGCCAGTTCCTCTGTCTGGTTGGGCCAGTTTCTCTGTCTGGTGGGAGGTTGGGCCAGTTTCTCTGTCTGGTGGGACAGTTTCTCTGTCTGGTGGGAGGTTGAGCCAGTTCTCTGTCTGGTGGGAGGTTGAGCCAGTTCCTCTGTCTGGTGGGAGGTTGGGCCAGTTGCTCTGTCTGGTTGGGAGGTTGGGCCAGTTGCTCTGTCTGGTGGGAGGTTGAGCCAGTTCTCTGTCTGGTGGGAGGTTGAGCCAGTTCCTCTGTCTGGTGGGAGGTTGGGCCAGTTGCTCTGTCTGGTTGGGCCAGTTACTCTGTCTGGTGGGAGGTTGAGCCAGTTCTCTGTCTGGTGGGAGGTTGAGCCAGTTCCTCTGTCTGGTGGGAGGTTGAGCCAGTTCCTCTGTCTGGTGGGAGGTTGGGCCAGTTGCTCTGTCTGGTTGGGCCAGTTACTCTGTCTGGTGAGAGGTTGGGCCAGTTTCTCTGTCTGGTGAGAGGTTGGGCCAGTTTATCTGTCTGGTTGGGCCAGTTTGTCTGTCTGGTGGGAGGTTGAGCCAGTTTCTCTGTCTGGTGGGATGTTGGGCCATTTGCTTTATCTGGTGGGAGGTTGGGCCAGTCCAATCCACTGTACAGCTGCTGCACAGGGAAAGATCTGCTCTGAGCCAACCAACCAGATACATATATAGGCCCAAAACACCTCATAGAACCATGTGCCATGATAGAGCAGTACTGGACTCTACACAACCGGGAGGGGGGGTGGGAGAGGGAGGGAGAGAGATGTGTGTGCCATTCAGAGGATTAATGGGCTAAGACAAAATATTTAACTGCCTTTGAACATGCAAAACTCGTCCACCACCCAAAGGACATTCAGCTAACTTCACACAACTGTAGGAAGCATTGGAGTCAACATGGGCCAGCATCCCTGTGGAGTCAACATGGACCAGCATCCCTGTGGAGTCAACATGGGCCAGCATCCCTGTGGAGTCAACATGGGCCAGCATCCCTGTGGAGTCAACATGGACCAGCATCCCTGTGGAGTCAACATGGGCCAGCATCCCTGTGGAGTCAACATGGGCCAGTATCCCTGTGGAGTCAACATGGGCCAGCATCCCTGTGGAGTCAACATGGGCCAGCATCCCTGTGGAGTCAACATGGGCCAGCATCCCTGTGGAGTCAACATGGGCCAGCATCCCTGTGGAACTCTTTCGACACCTTGTAGGGCCCATACCCCAATGAATATATTAGGTAGGTGTTCTTAATTTTTTCTGTACACTCAGTGTATATAAAAAAGTCTGACGCACGCACGCACACACACACACATACTTAATTTTGATTAGGGTAAATAAATCACATAAGAGATATATATATATACAAATAAAGTCTAGTCCTCAATTACAGCTACGGAGACCAGAACCCACAGACATGCAGCACTGACTGCAGGCGATCATCGCTGCCAAGCTTTGGAAAATAACCACTGTGTGTGTACGTGTGTGTACGTGCGTGTACGTGTGTGTACGTGCGTGTACGTGTGTGTACGTGCGTGTACGTGTGTGTACGTGCGTGTACGTGCGTGTACGTGCGTGTACGTGCGTGAGTATGTGTATTACATGCCACTGTGTATTTACACCATAAGTTGTAGCTTTCCTAAGCAAGAGAGACATTGTGACTCATAGCTGAAGCCAAAGCATGGTCTAAACTTGAGGAGTAAGCTCAAAGGTCAACTGCCCCTTACAACCAATTTTTCTGGTTTTAAATGGCGCATCGATAGGAGTCAGAAACATCAACTATTGTGTCAAAATTGAGCCATATACGGCACCACTTGCCCGTCCTCTGGTTATACACATTTCTCTTCCTCGCCAGAAGAGGGTCACTATTCTAGCTCTCCTCATATCGACTGGATACCTGTTGCCTGCTTACCTGCTTACCTGCTCACAAGCGAACCATGAAATATATCGTTGCCGAGCGTAGGTCTTCAGACCTTTTTGAGAGGTTGAGTTCTAACCAGGTTTTTGTTTTCAAAGTAGAAATTCCCATTTTTACTTCTCAGTCTCTGTTTGTAGCTAGCATCACTGCTAGCTATTAAGAACGAGTTAGCCCCCGATGCAAAGTGTCAGCTAACTTGGCTAGCTTGCTGAGAGGCCAGCTAACACAGTATCATTGGTAGCTCCGTTCTCTAGTCTAGTTAAGCTACGTTCACCCGTCTTAGCTAGACCGACCCTCTCTGCCTTCACGGCACCGTCCATCGCGGGAGCATTTTCTCTGAAGGCTAACTCGGTCACTCGGTTTCCTTCAGCCAACACTGAGCTACCCACGACAAACCTTCATTACGAGGTAGCTGTTAGCTAGCTAATGATCCACTAGCCTCGTGGCCATAGCGTTATACAGTGCTCAATATTGGTAGCTGTTAGCTGCAAGGCTCCTCACTAGCTAGCCCCACTAGCCTTGGGCTATAGCACGACACATGGCTCAATATTGCTAGCTGTTGACAGCAATGCCCCTAACTAGGTAGCTTGGTGCGCCGTTTACACAAGCTACTCTTTCGCTAGCCACCAGCCACAGGGCTTGTAACTAGCTTGCATACACTGTCTGCACGGTGTTCTAACAACAGGTGTTGCTCGGTCCCCATAGCAAGCCTTGTCTCTTGCAAAGGCCATTGCTATCCCATCCCAAGATTAGCCTAGCACTCAAACCTCCACATTCTTGTGCTTTTGTCTCCATGATAGCTGGAAAAGATTCCCACTCTCTATAAATTAATTTCTCGGGTAGGGAACATGCCCAGGAGGCGCTCGAGGACTTTGAGTCCTCTGAGCATTGCAGACTGTTTACTAGATTACAAAAAAAAACGGCTTCATCAATAAGTGCATCAATGACGTCACCCCCACAGTGACTGTACGTACATACCCCAACCAGAAGCCATGGATTACAGGCAACATCCGCACTGAGCTAAAGGTTAGAGCTGCCGCTTTCAAGGAGCGGGTCTCTAACCCGGAAGCTTATAAGAAATCCCTCTGGCAAGACCAACTGGCAAGTGTCTTCACTGACATTTTCAACCTCTCCCTGTCTGAGTCTGTAATACCAACATGTTTCAAGCAGACCACCATAGTCCCTGTGTCCAATAACACTAAGGTAACCTGCCTAAATGACTACTGAACCATAGCACTCACGTCTGTAGCCATGAAGTGCTTTGAAAGGCTGGTCATGGCTCACATCAACAACATTATCCCAGAAACCCTAGATCCACTCCAATTTCCATACGGTTTCAACAGATCCACAGATGGTGCAATCTTTATTGCACTCCACTCTGCCCTTTCACACCTGGACAAAAAGAACACCTATGTGAGAATGCCGCCCGACGGTAGTAAGGGTAGGCAACAACACATCCGCCAATCTGATCCTCAACACGGGGGCCCCTCAGGGGCATGTGCTCAGTCCCTTCCTGTACTCCCTGTTCACTCCTGACTGCACGCCCAGGTACGACTCCAACACCATCATTAAATTTGCCGATGACACAACAGTGATAGGCCTGATCACTGACAACGACGAGACAGCCTATAGGGAGGAGGTCAGAGACGTGACCGTGTGGTGCCAGGACAACAACCTCTCCCTCAATGTGATCCAGACAAAGGAGATGATTGTGGACTACAGGAAAAGGAGGAGCGAGCACGTCCCCATTCTCATCGACGGGGCTGTAGGGGAGCAGGTTGAGAGCTTCAAGTTCCTTGGTGTCCACATCACCAACAAACTAACATGGTCCAAGCACACCAAGACAGTCGTGAAGCGGGCATGACAAAACGTATTCCCCCTCAGTAGACTGAAAAGATCTAGCATGGAACCTCAAATCCTCGAAAGGTTCTTCAGCTGCACCATCGAGAGCATCCTGACGGATTGCATCCCTGCCTGGTATGGCAACTGTTCGGCCTCCGACTGCAATGCACTACAGAGGGTAGTTTGTACGGCCCAGTACATCACTGGGGCCAAACTTCCTGCCATTCAGGACTTCTATGCCTATATAGTCTAGGTCCAAGAGGCTTCTAAACAGCCTCTACTCCAAAGCCATAAGACTCCTGAACAGCTAATCAAATGGCTACCCAGACAATTTGCATTTCCCCCCCCCCCCCCCTCTTTTACTTTGCTGCTACTCTCTGTTATTATCAATGCATAGCCACTTTAATAACTCTACCTACATGTAAATATCAACTCAATTACCTCGACACCAGTGCCCATTGTCTCTGTACCAGTACCCCCTGTATATAGCCTCGCTATTGTTATTTTACTGCTGCTCTTTAATTATTTGTTACTTTTATTTCATATTTTTTAAGGTATTTTTTATTAAAACTGCGTTGTTGGTTTAAGGGCTTGTAAGTAAGCATTTCACTATATACAGCTGTTGTATTTGGCACATGTGACAAATAAACATGTATTTTATTTGAGATACTCTATCTGTCTCATAGTATCAGAGAACCAGGGTTACGCAAGTAACCTTAAGTTAATGTCATGCCGGCCGGTCAGGGTCAGCACAAACAGATCTGGGCCCGTGGATGAGGACAGTTCTGTTCTGTGATTGGGATCACTTTGAAGAGTCTCTCTCTGTGAGGTACTGTAAGTGAGAAGAACAGGACAATGCAATTAGGCTTTATGGCCGCATTTACACAGGCAGCCCAATTCTGATCTTTTTCCCAACTAAATGGTATTTTGACCAATCACATCAGAGCTTTACACATCAGATATTTTTTCAGAGCTGATGTGAATGGTCAAAAGACCAATTCATGTAAAAAAAATTAAAATAAAAAAAAGATCAGAATTGGGCTGCCTGTGTAAACGCAGCCTTAGAGCCTAATTTCATTGTTCCGGGATTCTTCCGATGGCATTGAGGAGTACATCACATCAGTCACCGGCTTCATCAATAAGTGCATCAATGACGTCACCCCCACAGTGACTGTACGTACATACCCCAACCAGAAGCCATGGATTACAGGCAACATCCGCACTGAGCTAAAGGTTAGAGCTGCCGCTTTCAAAGATTTCATCTCACAGCCTATGATGATGATCTACCCTGGTCCCAGATCTGTTTCGTGCTCTCTTGCCAACTCCTATGGTCATTGTCACGTTGGTGTTGATATTGCCTAATCGTTTCTGGTTATTTTTTTAACGGAAACCGTTTACTCTAGACGCTCTGCAGCGTAACGTAAAAGCTGTTAAGTTCCTTTTAGTTCTTAAACGGAAATTGTAGTTTATTATTTTGAATTTGACGCAGGATAGCAGAGAGACACGCATAAGAACTACAACTTTCGTTTAAGAACAAAATGGAACTCAAAAGTATTTTTGTTGTCACATTACAGAGTTTTTAAGAGGAAAAGGAATCCGTTGAAAAACCCGCTTTGCTACGGCGTGCAACTAATGAAAGGATTGGGGCCTGTCTGAGACGTTTCCACAGGGACGATGACTCTCTTTCTCTCTCCAGGCTGACGATGACCATCTGGTTTGAGTCTGAATACTGAGGGAAGAAGAGAGCCTCAACTCCCCTCTCTGTGGCCTCGTGATCACTGCATATGAGCAAAACGTGTTGGACTGGCTGAGACTGAGCAGAATTGGAGATAATTTATTAAGTGCTCATTCTAACTCAAGACAATGATAAGTTACTCCTATCGATGGTCTCATTGTGTTTCTTAGAACGAGGAGGGGAACCTGAGGCTGAGTGAGGAGGGGAACCTGGTAATACTGAGGCTGAGTGAGGACGGGGACCTGGTAATGCTGAGTGAAGAAGGGAACCTGGTAGTACTGAGGATGAGTGAAGAGGGGGACCTGGTAGTACTGAGGCTGAGTGAGGAGGGGGACCTGGTAGTACTGAGGCTGAGTGAGGAGAGGGACCTGGTAATACTGAGGCTGAGTGAGGAGGGGAACCTGGTAATATTGAGGCTGAGTGAGGAGGGGACCTGGTAATACTGAGGCTGAGTGAGGAGGGGAACCTGGTAATACTGAGGCTGAGTGAGGAGGGGAACCTGGTAGTACTGAGGCTGAGTGAGGAGGGGAACCTGGTAATACTGAGGCTGAGTGAGGAGGGGAACCTGGTAATACTGAGGCTGAGTGAAGAGGGGGACCTGGTAATACTGAGGCTGAGTGAGGAGGGGAACCTGGTAATACTGAGGCTGAGTGAGGAGGGGAACCTGGTAATACTGAGGCTGAGTGAGGAGGGGAACCTGGTAATACTGGGGCTGAGTGAGGAGGGGAACCTGGTAATACTGGGGCTGAGTGAGGAGGGGAACCTGGTAATACGGAGGCTGAGTGAGGAGGGGGACCTGGTAATACTGCGGCTGAGTGAGTAGAGGGACCTGGTAATACTGAGGCTGAGTGAGGAGGGGGACCTGGTAATACTGAGGCTGAGTGAGGAGGGGAACCTGGTAATACTGAGGCTGAGTGAGGAGGGGACCTGGTAATACTGAGGCTGAGTGAGGAGGGGAACCTGGTAATACTGAGGCTGAGTGAGGAGGGGGACCTGGTAATACTGAGGCTGAGTGAGGAGGGGAACCTGGTAATACTGAGGCTGAGTGAGGAGGGGAACCTGGTAATACTGAGGCTGAGTGAGGAGGGGAACCTGGTAATACTGAGGCTGAGTGAGGAGGGGGACCTGGTAATACTGAGGCTGAGCGTGGAGGGGAACCTGGTAATACTGAGGCTGAGTGAAGATGGTAACCTGGTAATACTGAGGCTGAGTGAGGAGGGGAACCTGGTAATACTGGGGCTGAGTGAGGAGGGGAACCTGGTAATACTGGGGCTGAGTGAGGAGGGGAACCTGGTAATACGGAGGCTGAGTGAGGAGGGGGACCTGGTAATACTGCGGCTGAGTGAGGAGAGGGACCTGGTAATACTGAGGCTGAGTGAGGAGGAGGACCTGGTAATACTGAGGCTGAGTGAGGAGGGGAACCTGGTAATACTGAGGCTGAGTGAGGAGGGGTACCTGGTAATACTGAGGCTGAGTGAGGAGGGGAACCTGGTAATACTGAGGATGAGTGAGGAGGGGAACCTGGTAAAACTGAGGCTGAGTGAGGAGGGGTACCTGGTAGTACTGAGGCTGAGTGAGGAGGGGAACCTGGTAATACTGAGGCTGAGTGAGGAGGGGAACCTGGTAATACTGAGGCTGAGTGAGGAGGGGAACCTGGTAATACTGAGGCTGAGTGAGGAGGGGAACCTGGTAATACTGAGGCTGAGTGAGGAGGAGGACCGGGTAATACTGAGGCTGGGGGAGGAGGGGAACCTGGCCGCCTTAGAAAACCTGTCGATGATGACTAGGATCGTAGTATTACCATGGGACGGAGGAAGGCCAGTAATAAAGTCCAGCGAGATATGGGACCAGGGTAATACTGAGGCTGAGGGAATCTGTAGAAATGACCAAAAAACGAATCAAAGATCATCTCTCTTTCCGGAGTCAAATTGATCTACTTCGTTAGAATTACAACTTCCGTTTAAGAACAAAATGGCGCAGCGGTCTAAGGCAGTGCATCGCAGTGCTTGAGGCGTCTCTACAGACCCGGGTTCGATCCCAGGCTGTGTAACAGCCGGGCCGTGACAGGGAGACCATGAGGCGGCGCACAATTGGCCCAGCGTCGTCCGGGTTACGGGAGTGTTTGGCCGGCCGGGATTTCCTTGTCCCATCGCGCTCTAGCGACTCCTTGTGGTGGGCTGGACGCCTACAAGCTAACTTCGGTCGCCAGCTGGACGGTGTTTCTTCCGACACATGGGTGGGTTGGCTTCCGGGTTACCCGAGCAGTTTGTCAAGAAGCAGTGCGGCTTGGCAGGGTCGTGTTTTCGGAGGACGCACGGCTCTCGACCTTCGCCTCTTCAGTGCCCACAGGGGAGTTGCAGCGATGGGACAAGACTGTATATCACGAAATTGAGCAGAGATACGGGTAAAAAAATAAAATAGTAAAAAAAAAAATTAAAGTACAAAAAAATATATAATAGGTATTTGCCAGACTTTTCGCGCTCCACATCGGCTGTGGGAAGAGACTACCTGCACACTAGTCCACCAACTAGTCTCCATCCAAGCACGCAAGCACATAGATTTACAGCACCACAAACGTCTGGCAGAGCCCTTAAACGAAGGGCTCTTAAAATAGTTTAAACATAATTTTACTTAAATCCACTCTCCCTTGAGTTTACAGCAATCTGTTGACACTAAATACCGATGTGATTAAGAAATCTAGTCAGGGCTCAGTGTCTAATCTCTGATGTCATGATGTCACATTCCACACAGCCTCTCTACATAACTGGCTCGTTTAAATATGTTGTTATTATTCCGCTTAAATGAGATGATAACCTGTACTGTAGGTCCCAGAGTGTCGTAGGTCCCAGAGGGTCGTAGGTCCCAGAGGGTCGTAGGTCCCAGAGGGTCGTAGGTCCCAGAGGGGCGTAGGTCCCAGAGGGGCGTAGGTCCCAGAGGGGCGTAGGTCCCAGAGGGGCGTAGGTCCCAGAGTGGCGTAGGTCCCAGAGTGGCGTAGGTCCCAGAGGGGCGGTACTTTCTTTGTGTGGGCTGGGCTGACCCAATGTTACGCCTGGCAGGAAGAGGAGCTCTCCAGAAGTACAGATGTGTGTGTGTCTGTGTGTGCACGTGTGTGTGTGTGTGTGCACGTGTGTGTGTGTGTGTGTGCTCGCTCGCTCTTCTTCTACTCTGAACAGATAGTAAAGTGTCCCAGAGACGCGTCGGTCCCAGAGGGAAGATGTTGTCAGTTCAGAATGAGGTAATAATAATGTCAGTTAAACCAAGGTGTTACTAAAACTAGGCAGATCATGCCAACAACTGAACAACATACTGTAAACGTAAGGGGAAAATCCCAGAGACCTTCAGCGTTGATTAGTCTACTGCCCCTCTCACAGATACAAGCAGATGTTAACATACTACAGAGAGGCTGACATGTTCACTGCAGGTCTGGTCTGTCTCTCTCTGGAGCAAAGGGGAGAGGGCTGCAGAGAGTCAAATGAGAGAGGGCTGCAGAGAGTCAAAGGAGAGAGGGCTGCAGAGAGTCAAAGGAGAGAGGGCTGCAGAGAGTCAAAGGGGAGAGGGCTGCAGAGAGTCAAATGAGAGGGGGCTGCAGAGAGTCAAATGAGAGAGGGCTGCAGAGAGTCAAATGAGAGAGGGCTGCAGAGAGTCAAATGAGAGAGGGCTGCAGAGAGTCAAATGAGAGAGGGCTGCAGAGAGTCAAATGAGAGAGGGCTGCAGAGAGTCAAATGAGAGAGGGCTGCAGAGAGTCAAAGGAGAGGGGGCTGCAGAGAGTCAAATGAGAGAGGGCTGCAGAGAGTCAAAGGGGAGAGGGCTGCAGAGAGTCAAATGAGAGGGGGCTGCAGAGAGTCAAATGAGAGAGGGCTGCAGAGAGTCAAATGAGAGAGGGCTGCAGAGAGTCAAATGAGAGAGGGCTGCAGAGAGTCAAATGAGAGAGGGCTGCAGAGAGTCAAATGAGAGAGGGCTGCAGAGAGTCAAAGGGGAGAGGGCTGCAGAGAGTCAAATGAGAGGGGGCTGCAGAGAGTCAAATGAGAGAGGGCTGCAGAGAGTCAAATGAGAGGGGGCTGCAGAGAGTCAAATGAGAGAGGGCTGCAGAGAGTCAAAGGGGAGAGAGGGGGCTGCAGAGAGTCAAAGGGGAGAGGGCTGCAGAGAGTCAAATGAGAGGGGGCTGCAGAGAGTCAAATGAGAGAGGGCTGCAGAGAGTCAAAGGGGAGAGAGGGGGCTGCAGAGAGTCAAAGGGGAGAGGGCTGCAGAGAGTCTAAGGAGAGAGAGGGGGCTGCAGAGAGTCAAAGGGGAGAGGGCTGCAGAGAGTCTAAGGAGAGAGAGGGGGCTGCAGAGAGTCAAAGGGGAGAGGGCTGCAGAGAGTCAAATGAGAGAGGGCTGCAGAGAGTCTAAGGAGAGAGGGCTGCAGAGAGTCAAAGGGGAGAGGGCTGCAGAGAGTCAAAGGAGAGAGGGCTGCAGAGAGTCAAAGGAGAGAGGGCTGCAGAGAGTCAAAGGGGAGAGGGCTGCAGAGAGTCAAAGGGGAGAGGGCTGCAGAGAGTCAAAGGAAAGAGGGCTGCAGAGAGTCAAAGGGGAGAGGGCTGCAGAGAGTCAAAGGAGAGAGAGGGGGCTGCAGAGAGTCAAAGGAGAGAGGGCTGCAGAGAGTCTAAGGAGAGAGGGGGCTGCAGAGAGTCAAAGGGAGAGGGCTGCAGAGAGTCAAAGGAGAGAGGGCTGCAGAGAGTCAAAGGGGAGAGGGCTGCAGGGAGTCAAAGGAGAGAGGGCTGCAGAGAGTCAAAGGAGAGAGGGCTGCATAGAATCAAAGGAGAGAGTATTTTATTGTGTGACTTTCACTTTTACTTGAGTCATTTTCTGTTAACTTGTATTTTTACTTTTACTCAAGTACGACAATTGTGTACTTTTTTCCACCACTACTAGCACCACATGGCCAGATCTCTTCACCTCCTCCCTGTAGGCGTTGTTGGTAATCAGGCCTACCACTGTTGTGTCGTCTGCAAACGTGATGATTGCGTTGGAGACGTGCATGGCCACGTAGTCATTGGGGGAATAGGGAGTACAGGAGGGGGCTAAGTATGCACCCTTGTGTTGAGGATCAGCGTAGCGGAGGTGTCTGCTGCCCGCCTCTCCCTGTGTCTATGGAAAGCAGTATCTAGACAAAAGGCCTAGGGTGGTAGTGTTAGGGAGGCAGTGGTTGTCTTATTGTGGTCATGTGATCCCCGAGGGAAATAAGTCTACGACCTTGGGCCTGCTAGAGGCAGTCATACCGGACTGAGCCAAACACAGGACGCGTGCAGAAAGGAGAGTCGGTAGCTTTGGCCGAGCTGCTGTGGTTGTTTCTGTTACTGTTACAAGCCAGTGACCAGTCTGGTCAGGTCAGGGCCGTGTGGACGAGCCAGTCTGGTCAGGTCAGTGCCATGTGGACGAGCCAGTCAGTCTGGTCAGGTCAGGGCCGTGTGGACTGGCCAGTCAGTCTGGTCTGGTCTGGTCAGGGCCATGTGGACGAGCCAGTCAGTCTGGTCAGGGCCATGTGGACGAGCCAGTCAGTCAGGTCAGGTCAGGGCCGTGTGGACGAGCCAGTCAGTCAGGTCAGGTCAGGGCCGTGTGGACGAGCCAGTCAGTCTGGTCTGGTCAGGGCCGTGTGGACGAGCCAGTCAGTCTCGTCTGGTCAGGGCCGTGTGGACGAGCCAGGCAGTCTGGTCAGGTCAGGGCCGTGTGGACGAGCCAGTCAGTCTGGTCAGGTCAGGGCCGTGTGGACGAGCCAGGCAGTCAGGTCAGGGCCGTGTGGACGAGCCAGTCAGTCTGGTCAGGTCAGGGCCGTGTGGACGAGCCAGGCAGTCTGGTCAGGTCAGGGCCGTGTGGACGAGCCAGTCAGTCTGGTCAGGTCAGGGCCGTGTGGACGAGCCAGGCAGTCTGGTCAGGTCAGGGCCGTGTGGACTGGCCAGTCAGTCTGGTCTGGTCTGGTCAGGGCCATGTGGACGAGCCAGTCAGTCTGGTCAGGGCCATGTGGACGAGCCAGTCAGTCAGGTCAGGTCAGGGCCGTGTGGACGAGCCAGTCAGCCAGGTCAGGTCAGGGCCGTGTGGACGAGCCAGTCAGTCTGGTCTGGTCAGGGCCGTGTGGACGAGCCAGTCAGTCTCGTCTGGTCAGGGCCGTGTGGACGAGCCAGGCAGTCTGGTCAGGTCAGGGCCGTGTGGACGAGCCAGTCAGTCTGGTCAGGTCAGGGCCGTGTGGACGAGCCAGGCAGTCAGGTCAGGGCCGTGTGGACGAGCCAGTCAGTCTGGTCAGGTCAGGGCCGTGTGGACGAGCCAGTCAGTCTGGTCAGGTCAGGGCCGTGTGGACGAGCCAGTCAGTCTGGTCAGGTCAGCGCCGTGTGGACGAGCCAGTCAGTCTGGTCAGGTCAGGGCCGTGTGGACGAGCCAGTCAGTCTGGTCAGGTCAGGGCCGTGTGGACGAGCCAGGCAGTCTGGTCAGGGCTGTGTGGACGAGCCAGTCAGTCTGATCAGGTCAGGGCCGTGTGGACGAGCCAGTCAGTCTGGTCAGGGCCATGTGGACGAGCCAGTCAGTCTGGTCAGGGCCATGTGGACGAGCCAGTCAGTCTGGTCAGGTCAGGGCCGTGTGGACGAGCCAGTCAGTCTGGTCAGGTCAGGGCCGTGTGGACGAGCCAGTCAGTCTGGTCAGGTCAGGGCCGTGTGGACGAGCCAGGCAGTCAGGTCAGGGCCGTGTGGACGAGCCAGTCAGTCTGGTCAGGTCAGGGCCGTGTGGACGAGCCAGTCAGTCAGGTCAGGTCAGGGCCGTGTGGACGAGCCAGTCAGTCAGGTCAGGTCAGGGCCGTGTGGACGAGCCAGTCAGTCTGGTCTGGTCAGGGCCGTGTGGACGAGCCAGTCAGTCTCGTCTGGTCAGGGCCGTGTGGACGAGCCAGGCAGTCTGGTCAGGTCAGGGCCGTGTGGACGAGCCAGTCAGTCTGGTCAGGTCAGGGCCGTGTGGACGAGCCAGGCAGTCAGGTCAGGGCCGTGTGGACGAGCCAGTCAGTCTGGTCAGGTCAGGGCCGTGTGGACGAGCCAGGCAGTCTGGTCAGGTCAGGGCCGTGTGGACGAGCCAGTCAGTCTGGTCAGGTCAGGGCCGTGTGGACGAGCCAGGCAGTCTGGTCAGGTCAGGGCCGTGTGGACGAGCCAGTCAGTCTGGTCAGGTCAGGGCCGTGTGGACGAGCCAGGCAGTCTGGTCAGGGCCGTGTGGACGAGCCAGTCAGTCTGGTCAGGTCAGGGCCGTGTGGACGAGCCAGTCAGTCTGGTCAGGTCAGGGCCGTGTGGACGAGCCAGGCAGTCTGGTCAGGGCCGTGTGGACGAGCCAGTAAGTCTGATCAGGTCAGGGCCGTGTGGACGAGCCAGTCAGTCTGGTCAGGGCCATGTGGACGAGCCAGTCAGTCTGGTCAGGGCCTTGTGGACGAGCCAGTCAGTCTGGTCAGGTCAGGGCCGTGTGGACGAGCCAGTCAGTCTGGTCAGGTCAGGGCCGTGTGGACGAGCCAGGCAGTCTGGTCAGGGCCGTGTGGACGAGCCAGTCAGTCTGGTCAGGTCAGGGCCGTGTGGACGAGCCAGTCAGTCTGGTCAGGTCAGGGCCGTGTGGACGAGCCAGGCAGTCTGGTCAGGGCTGTGTGGACGAGCCAGTCAGTCTGATCAGGTCAGGGCCGTGTGGACGAGCCAGTCAGTCTGGTCAGGGCCATGTGGACGAGCCAATCAGTCTGGTCAGGGCCATGTGGACGAGCCAGTCAGTCTGGTCAGGTCAGGGCCGTGTGGACGAGCCAGTCAGTCTGGTCAGGTCAGGGCCGTGTGGACGAGCCAGTCAGTCTGGTCAGGGCCGTGTGGACGAGCCAGTCAGTCTGGTCAGGTCAGGGCCGTGTGGACGAGCTAGTCAGTCTGATCAGGTCAGGGCCGTGTGGATGAGCCAGGCAGTCTGATCAGGGTCGTGTGGACGAGCCAGTCAGTCTGGTCAGGGCCGTGTGGACGAGCCAGTCAGCCCGCCCAGCTGTCTGCTACCTTCTCTAATATATTTAAGCAGAAGGTATGCGTCCAAATTGGTACCCTATTCCCTATATAGTGCACTACTTTAGACCAGGGCCCTATAGAACCATATTCCCTATAAATAGTGCACTACTTTTAGTGTTCCATTTGGGACATAGGCAAGGATTCTGGAGGTTGAGGAGAAGGACTGGCTGTGTCTGTGTATCAACCAGGTCATAGACTGACTGTCTCTGTATCAACCCAACAGGTGATAGACTGGCTGTCTCTGTGTATCAACCAGGTCATAGACTGACTTTCTCTGTGTCAATCACCATCAGGTGATAGACTGGCTGTCTCTGTATCAACCCATCAGGTGATAGACTGGCTGTCTCTGGTGATAGACTGACTGTCTCTGTATCAACCCATCAGGTGATAGACTGGCTGTCTCTGTATCAACCCATCAGGTGATAGACTGACTGTCTCTGTATCAACCCATCAGGTGATAGACTGACTGTCTCTGTGTATCAACCCATCAGGTGATAGACTGGCTGTCTCTGTATCAACCCATCAGGTGATAGACTGACTGTCTCTGTGTATCAACCCATCAGGTGATAGACTGGCTGTCTCTGTATCAACCCATCAGGTGATAGACTGACTGTCTCTGTGTATCAACCCATCAGGTGATAGACTGACTGTCTCTGTGTATCAACCCATCAGGTGATAGACTGGCTGTCTCTGTATTAACCCATCAGGTGATAGACTGGCTGTCTCTGTATCAACCCATCGGGTGATGGACTGACTGTCTCTGTATCAACCCATCGGGTGATGGACTGGCTGTCTCTGTATCAACCCATCAGGTGATGGACTGGCTGTCTCTGTATCAACCCATCAGGTGATGGACTGGCTGTCTCTGGTGATAGACTGACTGTCTCTGTATCAACCCATCGGGTGATAGACTGGCTGGGTGAGAA